>NC_053145.1:63467967-63789038 GCF_016808335.1 Panicum virgatum
CTCCACAACAAAAGCCTTTTGAGTCCCAAGCAAGTTGGGGTAGGCTATTTATTGGTGATATACTTGAATTACTTGAAATATGTCATTGCGCGCAGGCATGCATTTGGCACATTATAACAAAAATTCTGGTGAAACGTTTGTGAATGCTGCTAGTACTAGCCATCACATTGAAATATTAATTTTGCATTTCTAGCTTGTTTTTAACGACACTACTTGATGTACCTGTGCAGCTTTGAGCAGTTCTGCATTAACTTTGCAAATGAAAAACTACAGCAACACTTTAATGAGGCATGTACTATATTTTTCCGTTTGATTTAGAAGGATGTGTTCTTTACTTCTCTTAACACTGGATGCTGCAAATGTCTTCCCTCAGCATGTATTCAAGATGGAACAGGAGGAGTACAAAAGTGAGGAAATTAATTGGAGTTACATTGAGTTCATTGACAACCAGGATGTGCTGGATTTGATTGAAAAGGTTGTTTCTTTAACTTTACTTATTGACATAAGCTGAATGATATGTGATCTGTCTCAGTGACCTTGATTCATTTTAGTGTGGTAACTTGTAAACAACTGTGTTTATCTTTTTATGAACTATGTTCTCATATATGATTATTTTGCAGTATTTATATTACCATCACCTTAAATTTGACGCTTTGCGCATGCATTAAATTGTGCCCAATGTCTTGATTCTTCATTCAAACTTTGAACCTGTATTGGTGCTTGTTGTGGACCAGCAGTGCTGGGATCGGTTGCCACTCTTTAGCCTTGAGCATTACTTGTATGATGGAATCACCACATGTTGAGATTGTTTGGAACACTTTTGCCAGCGCCGATATGACTTTTGCGGTGTCTATTGAAGTATAAGTGAATTGCCCACCACTCCGCATAAGCTTAAGCTTTTGGGCTGAATTGGTTGGTGCATGCAACTCAATATGATATCAAACCCAGAGGTCTCGAATTCGAATCCTGGCAGGTGCGATTAAATAAAATAATTGCAGCCGACTTCTATTTTCAACGTTTGAGGCCTGAGGGAGCTTGCACATGAGGGGGAGTGTTTATATAATTGAATTGCCCACCTCTTCCCACAAGCTTAAGCTTTTGGGCTGAATTGGTTGGTGCATGCAACTCAACACTTCGAGTTCTGTACTTCTGTTTAACCCGACTGATGGTGCATGTGCATCAGTTTTTGGCTTTTGCATAGCTAGAAAGTTCAGGAAATAATCATCTAGCTTGTGGTGTCTCCATTCGTGGTATGGTTTTTGTTTCTTGTGGTCATTTGTGGTATAGGTTTGAACTGTATAGGATGTATTTGCTTGCAAGGCATATATTTTTGATCAAAGTCTACCTTTCTTTTATGATTATAAAACTATACGCTTTAGAACTATTTGTGTGTACAATTGTTGGTAGTACTCTGGTTTCTGTAAGTGGGTGCAACATGTTGCCGTTTCGTTAAAGCAAGGTTCTTAAGGTGGTGAGGCATTCTGTGGCTACTTGGGTATTCCTTAAAAACCTTGCCTAAAAGCGTTTAGAGAATATATGCTTACAGTGGAGACATATGGGCAGGAATTTCATTTCAGCTTGCTGTTAAAATCTGCAATATCAGCACCTGTACTTACCAAGTCTGTTACTTGACGCTATAAAAATTGTTTTGTAGACTGGTATTAATTGTATTCTATGTCCTCGAAACAGAAACCGATTGGAATTATTGCACTGCTGGATGAAGCTTGGTAAGCTGCTGGTTTGTTTCTCCTGGAATATAACATTTATATAGTAATATAGAATGAATCACTGTCAGCTAAGATTTGCTCATTTACAGCATGTTTCCAAAATCTACTCATGAGACCTTCGCAACAAAGATGTTCAGAAACTTCTCTTCCCATCCTAGGCTTGAGAAGACAAAATTCTCAGAAACAGATTTTACCATCTCACACTATGCTGGGAAGGTAAGCCAGGATCGCCAGCTATGCCATTAATTATTACTGTTTTTATACTAATAGCATCCAGCTATCTGCAGGTTACATATCAAACTGATTCTTTTCTGGAAAAGAATCGAGATTATATTGTTGCAGAGCACTGCAATCTTCTATCATCTTCAAGGTGCCCATTTGTTTCTGGACTTTTCACTTCATTGCCGGAAGAATCTATAAGATCCTCCTACAAGTTTTCGTCTGTTGCTTCCAGATTTAAGGTATCAATAAAAAGACCCTTGCCATTTTTCTACAGCTTTGAATATTTATATCTGTTTCATTCTTAGATTGTACATACAACGAAGACACTGATTATTGCCGTTCTAATCATTTTTCTCAATTCTTCTGATTCAATGATTCATATGTCGCTTTATTGCTTTCTTTGAAGCTGCAACTCCAAGCCCTCATGGAAACCCTAAACTCAACGGAACCTCACTATATACGCTGTGTGAAGCCTAACTCTGCTAATCGACCTCAGCTTTTTGAAAATCAAAGCGTCTTGCATCAACTGCGTTGTGGAGTAAGAACTTTCACTGAAGCATGGAATACTAAAGCAATATTATAATTTTTCTCATTGTTTTAGTAGTCAGCAAATCTGCCGACGTAGCAGTTTGTTGCTGACCGTCTTGTTTGCTGCTTGCACTAAGCATTGGATATTGTAATTTATTCTTTTTTTTTCTTCGACTTGTACTTTCGTCATTAGATCAATAGGATTATGTGAAACGATTTGTGGTTCTATGCTGACTTAGCCAAATGTTATTGTTGTAATGTTCAATGTCCTACTGATCTTAAACCACCCCAACATTTGATTGGGGTGGGCAGTTTTGGGAAGTAACTAGACCATATTTATGAGATTGCTTGAGATCTATTTATCATGTTTCCACCATTTGTTCTCTAATACCTATAAATTATTATCAAGCTGTTCATCATATACTCCAGAACTAACATACATAGTTTGACCACTAGTTTCTGCTGTTCAGATTTGTAAAATCAAATAAAATGTGTATTTAGATATTCGTAGAAATATTGTTGTAAAAAAATCAAGCTTCCTAGGTTTATACTTATCTTTTGGCTGGTGAGAATTTGTACTTGACTGATGCTTCATTGTTTCTGGTTCTGCATTTTTGGTACATTCATGTTTTTCTAATTGACATTTTCATTGAAATTTTCAATTGGTGGCATGACAGGGTGTCTTAGAGGCTGTCCGTATTAGTCTTGCTGGCTATCCTACCAGAAGGACTTACGCTGAATTTGTTGA
This sequence comes from Panicum virgatum, assembly GCF_016808335.1. Lineage (NCBI taxonomy): Eukaryota > Viridiplantae > Streptophyta > Magnoliopsida > Poales > Poaceae > Panicum > Panicum virgatum. Next base: position 63,471,193 of record NC_053145.1, read on the forward strand.
TCGGTTTGCTGTTCTAGTTCCAGAGTTGATGATTGGAAGGTATCTCCTATATCCCAAATGAAACTAGTTAAGTAGTTATATAAAGAGATGGAAATTTATATAAGTAGTTTGTGCTTGAAATAAGGCTTTTCTGCTAAAAAACTTATTACACTGCGCAGTGCCGTGCAGTGTGGAAAACTGTTCGCATCATCTGACGATTTGTAAATGTTTAATTGAGCAGCACATCGTAGTAATTTCATTTATGATAATAAGTTTGGAGTCTATAAAGACTGTTTATTAAAAAAAAAGAACGATCGTTTATTAATTGCATCACCTTTCTTGATATCATTTTTGTTTTACTTTTGCAGTTATGACGAAAGAACGCTGACAAAGGGAATTCTCGAAAAGATGAAGCTTGATAATTTTCAAGTAATCTGCTCAGCTGAGATTCTATTGTTTCAATGTACTGTGATGATTAGATGACCTAAATGAATCAAACCTGTTTACACAACTGAATCTTTGTATATATCTCCCAAGCCACTGTATAAGGTTTAGGTCTTTTATTTGGAAAAAAATAGCATTGCTCTATTATATAAAACATCCAATTATCCAGAAACCAGAACATGCTATAATTATATTAGGATTTGTTAGTGCTCCATTACTGCCGCTGCTGGGCTATGAACATGTGGAACCTGTTTGCCAGGAGGTTTAGATCTCTTCGTCCTAGTCTTTCCGTTGGTCGTCTTACTATTTGCACTGTGGCATGTGTTCTAGTACTTTGTGTTTTGTTTTGTTATTTAATTTTATTCTGTTCTTCTTAATGAAATGATGCTCAGCTCTCCTGTATGCTTGTGAATTTTTTTCGAAACTGAAGCAATTGATTTGATAATAAGCTTGAGTTGATTGAGAAAGATATTAAAATCATATATTGACATTTTGTTTTACATGATAGCTTGGTAGAACGAAGGTATTCCTTAGGGCTGGTCAAATTGCCATATTAGATCTGTGTCGTGCTGAGGTTTTGGAAAATGCTGCGCGGCACATTCAAGGCCGTTTCAGAACATTTGTCGCACGAAAAGAATTCGTGAAAACAAGGGAGGCATCAATTTCTGTACAAGCATATTGCAGAGGTGAACAAGTGGGCCTATCATATTGCTTTATTGTTTTGTTCTAAAAGTGACATACACAGTCAAATGATGACAGAGAACACTAAAGAGAGTGATTCTTTGCCCTCCAAATGAACTGGAATGGAATATATCATTTTCAATGTCTCAATATAACTGAAAAAATAATGAATGGCCAAGTATAAAAAATGTTAGACTGCAGGCTTCAACAGTACATAAATACAGTCATCCCTATGTCATCCAAATACGTTATCTTCATGATTCAACGTAACTGGGAAATATTAATGGCCAAGTATCAGAAATTTTGACTGCATGCTTCAAACATAACCTATCTTTTGCCACCAGAGATATTTATTGTTAAATGCGGTTGATGGTTGTTAGATTGTTGTAATTCTTGAGAGGTTTGGTTGCATAGAGTGCCAATTATCCCCAAACCCTTGCTACCAAGATAGAATTTCTTTCTCACTGTGGACAATTAATTTCATTTTGTTACTCATGCGTGCAATTTGCATGACTGGCAAACTTATCCTCTGGTTCTTGTAAGCATCCATCATGAATCACAATGAATTTTATAGCTACCCAAAAACTACCAATCTTTGGCCACTAGTGTAGCTTAAGTTAAATGTTTTTTACTATAGTGTTGACTAAGGATAAAAGCCCCCACCCCTCCCACTATAACACCTGGGTTTTATGGTCGGGTTGGCTAACACCCCCCCTCGCAGTCTGAACAACCGACGCAGCGGTGTTCAAGACTGGACAAGATGAGAGTACAAGTAGAGCACAAAAGGGCTAAAACCCCCCCGCAGCTACAACTAGCCACCGGCTACGTTGAGGCTGGATCGAAACTCCGAGAAGGTCGACGAGGGCAGCCCCTTCGTGAAGATGTCAGCAAACTGGGAGGTAGTCGGGACATGGAGTACCCGAACATCGCCGATGGCGACTCTGTCACGCACGAAGTGTAGGTCGATCTCCACGTGCTTCGTCCGCTGATACTGGACGGGGTTGGTGGAGAGATACACGGCGCTGACGTTGTCACAGTAGACGAGCGTGCTCTTGACGAGCGGGCCGTGGAGCTCCGCCAAGAGCTGTCGCAGCCAGGACGCATCCGCCACGCCGTTAGCGACAGCCCGGTACTCCGCCTCGGCACTGGAGCGGGAGACAACCGGCTGCCGCTTGGACGACCAGGAGACCAGGTTGCCGCCCAGGAAGACGGCGTAGCCGGAGGTGGAGCGACGAGTGTCCGGGCAGCCAGCTCAGTCAGCGTCTGTGTAGACCACCAGCTCAGCAGAGGTCGAGCGGTGAAGTACCAGGCCGAGGTCCACAGTGCCACGGACGTATCGGAGGAGACGCTTCAGCGCAGCAAGGTGTGACTCCCGGGGATCATGCATGTAGAGACAGACCTGCTGAACAGCGTAGGTGAGGTCCGGCCTGGTGAAGGTGAGGTACTGCAAAGCGCCGGCCAGACTCCTGTAGGCTGTAGGGTCAGCCACCGGATCACCCAGATCAGCAGACAGCTTCGCCTGAGTGTCGACTGGAGTGGAGCAGGGCTTGCAATCAGTCATCCCAGCCCGCTCCAGAATATCGAGGGCGTATTGCCGCTGGTGCAGAAGAAGACCAGACGGGCGAGGCTCAACAGTGACGCCCAAGAAGTGGAGCTGACCAAGATCCTTTATAGCAAACTCCTTCTGCAGAGAGGAGATGACACTCTGAAGCAACTGCTGACTGGAAGCTGTGAGCACAATGTCATCGACATATAGCAGCAGGTATGCCGTCTCATCTCCACGGCGGTAGATGAAGAGAGACGTGTCAGACTTGGCCTCGGTGAACCCCAGTGTCAGCAAGAACGTGGCGAACCGAGAGTACCAAGCCCGTGGAGCCTGCTTCAGTCCATAGAGAGACCTGTTGAGCCGGCAAACCATATCCGGACGACTCGAATCCACAAATCCCGCAGGCAGAGAGCAGTAAACAGTCTCTGACAAGGTGCCGTGAAGAAATGCATTCTTCACGTCCAGCTGGTGCACAGGCCAAGTGCGCGAGAGCGCAAGCGAGAGGACCGTGCGCACCGTAGCGGGCTTCACGACCGGGCTGAAAGTCTCATCATAGTCCACACCAGGCCGCTGAGTGAACCCCCAGAGAACCCAGCGAGCCTTGTAGCGCTCCAGTGTGCCGTCAGCCCGACGCTTATGCGTCCAGATCCACTTGCCAGTCACCACATTGCAACCAGACGGACGCGGCACGAGGTCCCACGTCTGGTTGGCAAGAAGAGCTGCATACTCCTCTTCCATCGCGCGACGCCAGTGAGGATCCGCCAAGGCGTCGCGGACAGAGGAGGGTACCGGAGAGACCCGCGGCTCTCCCTCGGTAGCGGAGAGAGTCGCGGCCTGGGACGCCATCTGCCGAGTCACCATGGGATGGATATGCCGAGGATCCCGATGGACGACTGGCAGGTGGTACACCTCCGGCTCTGCTCGAGAGGGAGCCGGAGGAGGCGGTGGCGGCGACGGCTCCGGTGTCGGCGTTGTAGGAGCCTCCGGAGCAGGAGGCGACGCCGGTGTCGACGCGGAACGACGCTGGTACACCTGCAACGGCTCAGCGTACCGCCGCGGCACCGAGGTCGGCGCCGAGCGACGCCGGTACACCTGCACCGGCTGAGCGTACCGCGCAGGGGCAGGGGAAGGCACCGGGGCCGCGCGTGGCGCAGCGGGAGACGCCGGGGCCGCGTGCGGCACGACCGGAGGTCCGGGGGCCGCACGTGGCGCGACCGCGGGTACCGGGGCCGCGCTCGCCGCAGCAGGGATCACCGGAAGTGGTGCCGGTGCGCCGGGAAAACCTGTAGGAAAAGGACAGACAGGTAACGGTGGCTGGACCACCGGGTCAGTCGGAAACAGGGACGCCAGCTCGGGATCAGGAGAAGGTGTGGAAGAGGTGGAGTAGGGGAAATCCGACTCGTCGAAGACAACGTGTCGGGAGATCAGAACGCGGCGAGAGGTGAGGTCAAAGCGACGTGTTAGGGTAACACGCACACCCGAAGACCCGAAGGTGGTCGTAGCGAGGAGGGGTACCGAAAAGAGCGTGGTGTGGAGTGGGAGCAGAAGAAGCAGTGGACAGAAGACGGTTGAGCAGGTAGGTGGCGGTGTGGAGGCTCTCAGCCCAGAAGCGCGGGGGAGAGAAGCCTGGATCAGAAGGGTGCGCACGACGTCGTTCGTCGTGCGAATCATCCGCTCAGCCTTGCCGTTCTGAGGAGAGGTATACGGACAAGACATACGCAGCTGAACACCCCGAGACAGGAAGAAAGACCGGGAGGTAGAGTTATCGAACTCCCGCCCGTTGTCACACTGGACGGCCTTAACGGTGAGGCCGAACGGAGTGGACACCCAGGCAAAGAAGTGGAGGAGGGTAGAGAAAGTCTCAGACTTGGCGTGCAAAGGGAAAGTCCAAGAGTAATGAGAAAAATCAACAATGACCAGGTAATATTTATATCCAGACATGCTGAGTACAGGAGATGTCCACAGGTCACAGTGGATGAGATCAAAAGCATGCGCAACATGCGAAGAAGAAGAAGAAAACGGAAGTCTAACATGACGACCTAGCTGGCACGCATGACAGAGGTGCTCAGCAGGAGCCCTAGTACAAGGAACATCTGTACTACGACTAAGCTGAGCCAAAACGTCGCGGTCGGGGTGTCCAAGCCGGCGGTGCCAGGTAGTGGAAGAAGCCGTCACGGAAAAAGCAGTAGACGAAGAAGAAGCCGAAAGCGGAGGAGCGGAAGCAGGAAGCCGAAGAGTGTAAAGGGGCCCCGGGCTGTCACATCGGAGGAGCGGACGCCGGGAAGCCGAATCCTTCACAGTAAGACCAGAAGAGTCAAATTCAATAGAACAGGAGTTGTCAGTAGTAAACTGGCGAATGGAAAGAAGGTTGTGAACCATCTGAGGAGCAACAAGAACATTAGGAAGACGATGAGCAGAGCCCACGGCGGTGACAGGAAGACAAGACCCATCACCAACCATGATAGAAGAAGGACAAGAGGGGTGTGGGGGTCGGACAGAAGAGAGGATACCAGCATCGGGAGTGGTGTGGAACGAGGCACCCGAGTCGGCGATTCACTCGGTGCTGGTCGGCGGCGACAGTCCCATGGTGCTGAAGGACTGCGCCAGAGCGGCCTGATCCCACCCACCAGGCCAGGTCGGCGGCTGGCTGGGCTGAGCGGGCGGGGTCCAGGACGGCGCGAAGAGAGGAGCAACGCCAGTGAACATGGCCGCCGGCTGGAGCTGAGGACGAGGCGCCCCTCCCGGACCCTGGAACGGCCACATCGAGATGCGCCCTGACCATGGGTTGCTGAAGGATGGCCAGGGCGTACCTCCAGCGGCAGGGGCAGGTATGGGAGCCGGAGCCGGTGTCGGCGTGCCCCGACGGCCCCCACCCGTACCGGTGCTCCCAGAAGCAGGGCCACCAGTGCCACTACCACCACCCCGTCGCCGGCGACGTCCACGGCCCCCCCTCCTCCGGTCTGCCCGGCGGGAGGAGCACCGAGGGAGGTGGCAGGAGCAGCTGAGGAGGCCGGTGGAGCAGCAACGAGCGCGGCTGGGGTGGGCGAGGACGATCCGGGGTGGGTGATCTCCTCGAGGGCGAGGTCGTCCCGGACTTGTAGGAAGGTGGGGAAGGGCCTCTGGCGGGCGATCCAGCCCTTCAGGTGGTCGTAGGTGCTGCTCAGTCCCCGTAGGACATTGAGCACCAAGACCCGATCGGACACTGGATCCCCGAGGTCGTGAAGAGCATCGGCCATGCTCTTCATCCGCCGGCAGTACTCACCGACGGAGAGGTCCCCCTGCACGAAGGTGCGGAAGGTGGCGTCGAGCTGGAGGGCGCGGTACTCGGCGTTGCCGAGGAACTGCCCCTCGAGCGCCACCCAGGCCTGCCGTGCGGTGCCGCCGTGTGTCCTGACGAGGTCCTGAAGATCCAGGACAGGGCGACGCTGTCGAGGCGCAGCCACGCCACGTCCCGCGCCTCGATCGGCGAGTCGACGAGGACGTGGTCGTCGAGGGCGTAGCGGCGGAGGGTGAAGAGGACCTGGTCCCGCCAGCGGCCGTAGGAGGAGGACGCGGGGTCGAGGAGGACGGAGACCAGGGCCCTGATGTTCTGGACGCCGGCTGCCTGGAGGTGGAGCTGGGCGACCATGGGGTCGGTCGGGTCGTACCGAGCTCCAGATCCAGCTGGCAGGGCCTGGTGGGTGGAGGAGGCGCCGTGCTCGGGGTCGGCTGGTTGGCCGGAGGAGATGCGGAGGTAGCGCTCCGCCTCGGCGACCCGGAGAGCGAGGGCATCGGCCGTGGCGCGCTCGCGCTCCCAGGTGAGGGCTGCCACACGGACCCGCTCCTGGGCCGCCGAAGCCTCCGACTTGGCGGCGAGGAGGGCCGCGGCGAGGGCGGCGTCGGCCTGCTGCCCACGGAAAGCGGCGGCGGAGAGCGGCGCATCCGCGGGGGCCATCTCGAGGCCCAACCACGCGGGATCGAGCGCGGCGGCGTCGGCGGTGGCAGCCTGCTTGCCCGCAGCGATCGCGGCGCGGTGGGCCGCAGCGGCCGCGGCCGCGGCGGCCGCATCACCGGCCAGAGGCTGCAGCATGGGCTGCAGGGGGCCTAGAGCACCCCCCACGCCCCCTGCGGCCGTTCCCCCTGTGCCAGCACCAGCAGGGGCGTCGGCGGCGGCAGCAGGGGCGCGCTGGGAAGCAGGGGCGGCGTCCGCGGCTCCCCCGCACCCCCTGCGCCCGCACTCGCAGCGGCGGTGGCAGGGGTCGGCAGGTCGGGATCTGGGCCGGGAGGAGGATGCGGTCCGCCCGCGCCGGGAGGGCCCGCGCCGGCGGCTGCGGCCATCGCGACCGCGGCGTAGGGCGGCCGCGGGCCTCCCAGGGCGCGCAGCGCGGCTGCAGCAGAGGAGGGGAGGGTCCAGGCGGCGGCGGCGGCACCCAGCGCGCCCGGCGCAGCACCCCCCGCGCCCAGAGCAGAGGAGGGAGGGAAGGCCCAGAGCGCCATGAGCCGGCGGCGGCGGGCACCAGGGAGCCGGCGGCTGGAAAAACAGAGGAAGTGTGAAACCCTAACCTAGGCTATTGATACCATAATGACAGGAATTATTAGTGCATTCCTCCAACCCTAGATGGGTGGGTATATATAGATCCTATACATGGGCCTCTAGATGGGCCTCTATACACATGGGCTCAATATACTCCAACATATAGAAAAATATATTGATTGAACTGGAGGTTGATAGTTTATTTGTTGGGGAAGAGTCTATCCTTCACATTTTAGGATTGATCATCTTGAGTTCTCTGTTAAGAATGGATGCTCTTATACTAAATTGCTAATGCAGTCTGTTTGCTAATTAGGCTGTTTGGCAAGGAAGATGTATGCGATCAGACGAGAAACAGCTGCAGCTGTAATTGTTCAGAAGTATGTCCGAAGATGGCTGCTACGCCGAGCTCACCTGCAAGCATGTTTGGCAGCTTTGCTTATTCAGTCTTATGTTCGAGGGTGTATCACTCGCCGCTATTTCTCAGCCATTAGGGAGCATAAGGCTGCCACAGTGATACAGGTGCCCCTCTCTAAATGAAATTGTACCCAACATATGGGATGTTGTAGACTTGTAGTTGGATTTATTTACCATATTGGCACACTGCAGTCTACATGGAGAAGGCGGAAGGTTGTAATGCTTTTCCAGCATTACAGGCAAGCCACAGTGGCAATTCAGTGTGCTTGGAGACAAAAGCTTGCAAGAAGGGAGCTACGGAGACTTAAAATGGTAATACGGTTTCTATCCCATATCTTCTTAGGCTGATTCTATGTGAAGCAATTTAGTCCATATTTTCTTGGCGCTTTCCAAACTTAAAGCTTTTTGCACAGCAAAGCTCTATAAATGAAGGGAACCTGCATTGAGTATTTGCAATCTTTTTCCTATTTTCTTTAGATATTATTGTATATCTTTTCTTTATTCCTCCAAGTTTCTATAGTATTTATTTTCCAACTTTCTATCCTTGTATGCTCTAGTAGCCTGGATGGAATCTCCTCTCCTCTCCTGTGATTGTTCTGTAATGGGAATACTCTTTATGTGATAGGCTGCAAATGAAGCTGGCGCGTTGCGTGAGGCAAAGAATAAGCTTGAGAAAAAGATGGACGATCTTGCTTTAAGACTTACCCTTGAAAGGAGACTGCGGGTAGGTATTATGTGCCACTTCATTGCATTAGTCTTAACATTACATGTTGTATTCTTCTACTGTGTCACGGTATTTGATGGTTGTTCTTGTTTGTGCTGATATTCGGCCAGTTATTTTTTTTATAAGCATTTGAAGCTTGCTACGTCCTGTCAGATACATTAGTAATATGAACTGATGGGAAGGGCTTCTACTTCACCTTGTGAAAATCTGGGAAGTATGTAAAGAGGGAAAGAAACTTGGGAACTGATATAGTGGCAGAAATAAATAGTACAAGGCTTCTAATGGGGTTTTGAAACATCGTTTTTGTCAATTTTATTTCCAAAAATTGTACAAAGTGAAATAAAAATATTGGAGGCAGTATCTGAACCCTGGTTGAAATCAATCCTTGGATTGTATTATAAAATTACGCATCTCTAGATGGCCCAAGTTTATCTACATAAGTATTACCAGTTTCAGGCCTTTAAATTGGTTAGTTTTGCAAATTTTTGGAAAGTTTTTCTTACATTAGATTTGATTTTCTGGTAGAAACGTGAGTTGCTACAGCAATTACTACTGTAATTTTCCTTGATTTGATTTGTTATAATGTTTGTTTTTATATTCATCTGGTGACTGAACTTTCAAATGCAGGCTGCCAGTGAAGAGTCAAAGTCATCAGAAATATTGAAGCGTGACAAAATAATTGAATCATTAAGCGCAGAATGTGCTGCTGCTAAGTCAGCTGCCCAAATTGAACATGACAAAAATTTGTTGCTCCAGAGGCAGTTGGACGATTCTTTGAGAGAGATCACGCTGTTGCAGAGTAAAAGAATTATGACCACAGAAGCAGAAAAAGAAAACTCCAACCTAAAGGTTTTATAATTTCTATCATCTTCACATTCTATAATCAAAAGAATTGCTTCCACCGATCTAGGGCACTACATAGTTGTGGCATTTGCTGAAGCTCGCTGTGAAGCTGACACTTGTCTAAAGGACACTAAAAATTTAGGGTGTGTTAGAGCAAATGCCAGACTTGTGATGTTATAGAGTAAGTTTGCCATGATCATGAATATGCTTGGTTGGCCTCTGTTTTCTATTGTTTTCTTTTGGCATCCTTTCATTCATTTAAGATGGAGTAGATAAACTTTTTGATATAACATAGTAGATAAACTTGCTTGGGTTTCATCTCTAGCCCACCCCAACTTGCTTGGGAAAAAAAAGGCTATGTTGTTGTTGTTGTATAGTAGATAAACTTTATGATATAACATAGTCCCTAAGGAAGTAAGCTGATGCTTGCTGCTGCACTTTTCCAGCGGGCAGCATGCTCTGTTACTTACAGTTATGTCCTTTTGGGCCTGGACATATCCCTTTATTGTACTTTTGCTGAAGCATCTCTTTTACATTTTACAGAATTTAGTCGAATCATTATCTGTGAAAAACTCAATACTGGAGAAAGAACTTAATGTGGCTCGTAAAAGTAGTGATGATACAATGGAGAAATTGAAGGATGTGGAGGGAAAATGCAACCATCTACAGCAAAATTTGGACAAGTATGTATTTGGTGTTCTCATCTGTATCTAAAACTGCAGGATACTCGAAACAATACGTACCATGGTTTTGTGATTTCAGATTGCAGGAGAAACTCACTAATTTGGAAAACGAAAATCATGTCCTAAGACAGAAGGCATTTAATACACCAACAATGAACAATCTAGTTGTAGCTCCAAAGACATTATCTGAGGTGATTTTTTTGTTACCCTTTCCCAGTTAAATGCTTTTGTTGTCGACAACACTGCCTTGAAATACTATTAGAGCTGACATGTGGTGCCTGACTCTACTCATTTTTCTTATTGATATTTTAACCCTCTGTTTGATTTCAAACCTAGCCACGATATCTTTCTTGTTTATTTCACTGACATGATTTTTGGATGCAGAAATTTGCTGCATCAACCGGGCTTCCCAAGTGTGAGTCGAAGAGTACATTTGTAAGTTTATTCATTTGTTTCAGCTTGGATATCACAATCATTCAAATTCTTGTCTGGAAGCTTTAATCTAACAGAAGTAATAAAATTGTAGGAAAGCCCAACACCAACAAAATATCTGGCTCCTCTTACACAGACTTTGACTGGATCGCGGAGATCAAGGTTGCCTGTTGAAAGGCATGAGGTAGATTTGTCTGTGGTAGACTTTCAGATATAGCTGTGCCTTCATATTCTTGTTCAGTTGATGCCTGCTCAGATAATATTTTATTAGGGACCATTGGTGTTATTTAAAGAATCTCAGGTATCTCAATATTTTTCTATTGTTTCATGCAGGAAAATCATGAAATTTTGTTAAGATGCATCAAAGAAAATTTAGGCTTTAAAGATGGCAAACCAGTTGCAGCCTGCATCATTTACAAATGCCTTTTACACTGGCGTGCTTTTGAATCAGAGAGGACTGCTATATTTGATCATGTAATTGAGGCCATAAATGATGTCGTAAAGGTGAAATAATTTGAACCCATATATTTTTCTGTTTGCATGAGGTGGGTGTGGGTTCTCAAGATAACAATTTGGAAATTTCTGTTTTGGTTTTTATGCAGGGGGAGGAAGCTGATGGGAGATTACCTTATTGGTTGTCCAATACTTCTGCATTGCTATGCCTTCTGCAGAGGAATCTGCGGTCAAATGGATTATTTGCTACACCATCTCGTCGGTCTGGAGCTCTAGGGCTAGGCGGGAAGCTAGTGCAAGTAAGGAATCCAAACATGTCTGTTATCATTTCTATTCTTATTGAATCCATCCTGGTCACAGAATGTAATTGTTTTGTACATTGACATAGTCCCCAAAACACAATTCAGACATGAAATATCTATCATAATATAAAGCTATTCAAAACAGTTTCAGATGTTCAATTGTTACATACAAAATTTCACTGATGGCTAGCATTTAGATATGTTGGTGTATATTGAGCCCATGTATAGAGGCCCATCTAGAGGCCCATGTATAGGAACTATATATCCCACCATTCTAGAGTTTGGAGGGATTGAAGCCATTATTCTCTCCTACATGGTATCAATCGCCTAGGTTTCCTCTCTCCAGCCGCCGCCGCCGCCATGGCTGGCTCCCCTCTCCTTCCTCTCCTCTGCTGCTGGATCCGCCGCGCCGGCCCCTGGCGTTGCTCTTCCGCCCCTTGCTCCTCTCCCGGCCGCCGCATCCTTCCGTGCGACGCCGGCCGCCGCCCTGGGCAGTCCTTTGCCGCTCCTGGCGCCCTCGCGTGCCGCCGTCGCCCATGGACGGGGTCAGGAGGGAGCGGATCGCTGCCCGACGCCTGCGGCCGACCCGCATGCGACCGCCCTTCTCCGTGTGACGCCGGCCGCCGCCCTGGGCGGTCCGCCTGCGGCCGACCCGCACGCGGCCGCCCTTCTCCGCGCGACGCCGCCCGCCGCCCTGGGCGGCCCTTCGCCGCTCCTGGCGCACTCGCGCGTCGCCGTCGCGCTGCCCTTCCCTGCGCCCTCTGCCGCCGCCGCCGCCCTGGCCATCCTGGAGCCAGTGGGCGCCGCCGCAGCGGGGGCCTCGGGCGCCGCCGCGGGCAACGCGCTGCAGGCCGTCACCGCCCAGGGCCCCCTGCCCGCCGCCGCCGCAGCAGCCGCAGCCGTCGATCCGGCCGCCCTGCGGGCCGCGGCGCAGCAGCTGCAGGGATTCCCCCTGTGGGCGCCGCCCCTGCTGCTGCCCCTACTGCCGGTGCGGGCGCTCCTCCTCCCTACCGCGGGCTGGGCATGCCCCCCGCGGACGCTCTAGGCGCCGCCGCGGGCTGGAGCTCCTACGGCGCCCGGCGCCGCCCCTGCTACCACGCTTGAGCGCGCGCAGGAGGTGCTGTGGGACCTCGAGGCCAAACTCGTCGCGGCCAAGCTCGTCCAGGCCGTCGCGCACGCCGCGCAGGCCGCCGTCTCCCTCGCCGCCGCGCGCGCCGCACATGCTGCCTCAGGCGCGTGGCTGCAGCCCCGGCCGCCGGATCCGCCTTCCCCGGGGCCCCTGGCGCCGCCCTTGCTGCCAGACCCTCCCGTGCACGCGCCCGCGCTCGCGACGGCCGCGATGGCCATGGCGCGCGTGCCTGTGCCCGTGCCCGCGTGGCCTGCGTTCGGTATGCCTCCCGCGGTCGCGCCGTTCTGGACCCCGCCCGCTCAGCCCAGCCAGCAGCCGACCTGGGGGGGCCCCTGGCGCAGACCTTCAGCGCCATGGGGGCGGACGCCGCTGGTCAGAACCGAGTGGATCACCGACTCGGGTGCCTCTTTCCACACCACCCCAGAAGCCGGTATCCTCTCTTCTGTCCGAATCTCACACCCCTCTTGTCATTCTTCCATCATGGTTGGTGATGAGTCTTGATTTCCTGTCACCGCCGTCGGTTCCGCTCCTGGTTCTTTTCGTCTTCCCAATGTTCTTGTTTCTCCTCTGATGGTTCATAACATTCTTTCCATTCGTCAGTTTACAGCTGACAACTCTTGTTCAATCGAATTTGACTCTTTTTGCCTCACTGTAAAGGATTCGGCCTCCCGGCGTCCGCTCCTCCGGTGTGACAGCACGGGGCCCTTTACACCCTTCGCCTTTCGTCTTCCGCTGCACCACTCTCGCCTTCTTCGTCTACCGCTTTTGCCGCGACGCCGTCTTCCACCACCTGGCACCGTCGTCTTGGTCACCCTGGCCGCGACGTTCTAGCTCAGCTCGGTCGTAGTACCGATGTTCCTGGTACTAGGCCTCCTGCTGAGCACCTCTGCCATGCGTGCCAGCTTGGTCGTCATGTTCGGCTTTCTTTTTCCTCTTCTTCTTCGCATGTGACGCATGCCTTCGATCTTGTTCACTGCGACCTGTGGACCTATCCTGTTCTCAGCCTCTCTGGCTACAAATACTATCTGGTGGTGGTCGATGATTTCTCACACTTACTCTTGGACTTTCCCTTTGCGCGCCAAGTCTGAGATCTTCTCCACCCTCCTCTACTTCTTTGTCTGGGTGTCCACTCAGTTCGGCCTCACCATTAAGGTCGTCCAGTGTGACAACGGGCGTGAGTTTGACAACTCCACCTCCCATTCTTTCTTCCTCTCTCGGGGTGTTCAGCTGCGTATGTCTTGTCCGTATACCTCTCCCCAGAACGGCAAGGCTGAGCGGATGATTCGCACGACGAACGACGTCGTGCGCACCCTTCTGATCCAGGCCTCTCTGCCCCCGCGCTTCTGGGCCGAGGGCCTCCACACCGCCACCTACTTGATTAACCGTCTTCCGTCCACTGCTTCCCCTGCTCCCACTCCACACCACGCTTTCTTCGGTACCCCTCCTCGCTACGACCACCTTCGGGTCTTCGGGTGTGCGTGTTACCCTAACACCTCCGCCATTGCTCCTCACAAGCTGGCGCCCGCTCGACTCGTGTGTTTCTTGGTACTCCCCTGACCACAAGAGGTACCGATGCTTTGATTTCACCTCTCGCCGCGTCCTGATCTCCCGACACGTCGTGTTTGACGAGTCGGACTTCCCCTACTCCACCTCCTCCACGCCTTCCCCTGACTCCGAGTTGGAGTCGCTGTTTCCGACTGACCCGGTGGTTCAGCCACCTTTACCCGTCTGTCCTTTCCCTGCAGGTTTTCCCGATGCACCGGCACTGCTTCCGGTGACCCCTGCTGCGCCCAGCGCAGCCCCGGTGCCCGCCGTCGCGCCACGCGCGGCCCCAGGACCTCCTGTCATGCCGTGCGGCCCCGGGGTCTCCTGATATGCCACGCGCAGCCCCGGTGCCTCCTGCACCTGCGCGGCACGCTCAGCCGGTGCAGGTGTACCAGCGTCGTTCGACGCCGACACCGGCGCCGCCTCCGCTCCGGAGGCTCTTGCGATGCCTACACCAGAGCCGTCGCCGCCGCCGCCAACACCGACTCGCTCTCGAGTCGAGCCGGAGGTGTACCACCCGCCAGTCGTCCATCGGGATCCTCGGCATATCCATCCCATGGTGACTCGTCGGATGGCGTCTCAGGCCGCGACTCTTCGCCACCGAGGGGGAGCCGCGGGTCTCTTCGGTACCCTCCTCTGTCTGCGACGCCTTGGCGGACCCTCACTGGCGTCGCGCGATGTAAGAGGAGTACGCGGCTCTTCTCGCTAACCAGACATGGGACCTCGTGCCGCGTCCGTCTGGTGGTAATGTGGTCACAGGCTGGATCTGAACGCATAAGCGTCGGGCTGACGGCACACTGGAGCGCTACAAGGCTCGCTGGGTTCTCCGGGGTTTCACCCAGCGGCCTGGTGTGGACTATGATGAGACCTTCAGTCCAGTGGGGAAGCCCGCTACGGTGCGCACGGTCCTCTCGCTTGCACTCTCTCGCTCTTGGCCTGTGCACCAGCTGGATGTGAAGAATGCCTTTTTTCATGCCACTCTGTCAGAGACAGTCTACTGCAGTCAGCCAACAGGATTTGTGGACTCGAGTCGTCCGGATATGGTCTGCCGGCTCAACAAGTCCCTCTATGGTCTGAAGCAGGCTCCTCGAGTTTGGTACTCTCGGTTCGCCATGTTCTTGCTGACTATGGGGTTCACTGAGGCCAAGGCTGACACTTCTCTATTCATCTACCGCCGTAGGGATGAGACTGCCTACCTGCTGCTCTATGTTGATGATATTGTGCTCACCGCCTCCAGTCAGCAGTTGCTTGAGCGCGTCATCTCCTCTCTGCAACGGGAGTTTACTATGAAGGATATTGGTCAGCTCCACCACTTCTTGAGCGTTACTGTTGAGACTCGTCCATCTGGCCTGTTCCTTCACCAGCGGCAGTATGCACTCGACATTCTGGAGCGGGCTGGGATGACTGATTGCAAGCCATGCTCCACTCCTGTCGATACTCAGCGAAGCTGTCTGCTAATCTGGGTGAGCCCGTGGCTGATCCTACTGCCTACCGGAGCCTTACCGGTGCCTTGCAGTACCTCACCTTCACCCGGCCGGATCTCACCTATGCCGTTCAGCAGGTCTGTCTTCACATGCATGATCCCCGGGAGTCTCACTTTGCTGCACTGAAGCGTCTCCTCCGCTACGTCCGGGACACTGCTGGCTTCGGTTTGGTTCTTCACCGCTCTCCCACCTCGGAGCTGGTGGTCTACACCGACGCTGACTGGGCTGGCTGCCCGGACACTCGCCGCTCCACTTCCGGCTACGCCGTCTTCCTGGGCGGCAACCTGGTCTCCTGGTCGTCCAAGCGGCAGCCGGTTGTCTCCCGCTCCAGTGCCGAGGCGGAGTACCGGGCTGTCGCTAACGGTGTGGCGGAGGCGTCCTGGCTACGACAGCTCTTGGCGGAGCTCCACAGCCCGCTCGCCAAGAGCACGCTCGTCTACTGCGACAACGTCAGCGCCGTGTATCTCTCCACCAACCCCGTTCAGCATCAGTGGACGAAGCATGTGGAGATCGACTTGCACTTCGTGCGCGACAGGGTCGCCGTCGGCGATGTTCGGGTACTCCATGTCCCGACCATCTCCCAGTTTGCCGACATCTTCACCAAGGGACTACCCTCCTCGATCTTCTCAGAGTTTCGCTCCAGTCTCAACGTAACAGGTGGCTAGTTGTGGCTGCAGGGGGGTGTTTGCCCTTTGTACTTTCTTGTTGTCCAGTCTTGAACACCGCTGCGCCGGTAGTTCAGACTGCAGGGGGGTGTTGGTGTATATTGAGCCCATGTATAGAGGCCCATGTATAGGAATTATATATCCCACCCTTCTAGGGTTTGGAGGGATTGAAGCCATTATTCTCTCCTACAAGATAGTTTGAGTTTGACTACATACAGAAAAAGATGGTTTGACTGCATACAACCTAGTATGTGGTTTTATGACTGAGGGAGTATACCACAATGCTCTTTTGACTGCCATTTTCGTATGAAGGGAGCATACCCAGAGCTTAAAGCTCCCACAGAAGGTGGGTGGGTGTTGGGGGTCTGAGGAAGGCAATTTCTATGTAGCCTTACCCTTGCTCATGCCATACGTAGATTGAGAGTTGCTTTGCTTCCAATTGTTGATGGGAATTTCTTGTCTAGTTGAAAAACCAGAACGACAAATGCTAACATTTATACTTGCTTGAAATATTACCTTTCGTAGCATTTTTTAACTGGTGCACAAACGTAGTTGTATACAGTTTAATTTGAGTACTGGGCAATATTAGTAGCTTGATGATTTTCTACAGAAATTGTGTATGAATAGACTTGATTTTGCTTTCTGACTGGAATAACAACACTTTATGTTTCTTTCAGACGCTGAGGTCTCCTTCAAAGCTTGTAGGCCGCAGTGATTCTCTGCCACAAGTGGATGCGCGGTATCCAGCCATACTATTCAAACAGCAGCTTACTGCATGTGTCGAAAAGATCTTTGGGCAGCTCAGAGATAATCTGAAAAAGGAAATATCACCTCTTCTTAATGTTTGCATCCAGGTATATGATTGTTTCTTCAATTTAGTAATAACAACTGCATTGGTCAATTGTATCTTATCATCTTATGGCAACTCTCTGTGATTACATGCAGGCTCCAAAGTCAACACGTGGGCAACCTGGAAAAGCATCCAAGTCACCTGGGGTTGGTGCCCAGCCGGCATCAAATTCTAACTGGGACAACATTGTCAATTTCCTTGACTTGCTTATGGATTCATTGCGAGAAAATTATGTAAGCCTTATTATTGTCCTCTGAGAAAGGATTGATCTTTCGCAAACGTCATCAAAGAGGCATTGATAGCCTTTATTGCCTTGTCCAAGTGAGTCTAATATCAGTTTGCTGCAGGTGCCATCCTTCTTTATTCGTAAACTTATCACACAATTATTCTCATTCATCAATATACAATTGTTTAACAGGTAATTTCTCCATCTCAGAAACTTGGTAATAGGTATATATGCATTATAACGTGCAAACAGTGTGGCCATGCTAGCCATTGAATGTCTAGGAATGAATTACTGGGAATATCTATATCATTTTACAACAACCAGAATTTTTCAATGAATAATATAATTCTATTTCCATCTTTGTTAAATTTGCAAATTATTGAATATTGGAGAGAAGGGCCTGCTTATTTTTGAAGTAATGTACTACTTGTTGAAGGTTATGGGTCATGGGATGTATACACTGCCGGATACATGCTTGTTCTAATACGGCTGGAATAAAATATGAAGGAAAATAACTACTTCCATTTCATGAATATACTGACAGCGATTTTCTTTTGTCAGTCTTCTTCTCCGGCGTGAATGTTGTACATTCTCCAATGGGGAATACGTGAAAGCTGGGCTATCCTTGTTGGAGAAATGGATTACTGATGTCACAGAGGAGGTAAGTGTCTGTGTCATATTTACATTCTTATCCTTCTGTTATTAAGCCCTGTTGGAACTGGTTTTGCTTGGCATATCCAAACTTAAGATTCTTCTTTACTAAGAGTATTGGATAGCATCGTTCAGTTTTCTTCAAAAGTTTATATCCATTTCAGTTTGCGGGGACATCTTGGCATGAGCTAAATTATATCAGACAAGCTGTTGGTTTTTTGGTAATTCATTCTGCAAGCTGGCTACCCCCCCCCCCCCTCTTATTTGTTGGTTGTTTTATGTCATTGGCTATTCTCACTAATTACATGACGCAGGTTATACACCAAAAAAGAAAAAAGACACTTGAGGAGATCAGACAAGATCTTTGCCCGGTATGAAATGTATATCTATGGCAGACTAGTAATTTCTGAGCGATTGTGTTAACTAGTAATTGCTCTGGTGCTTCATGTAGTCCTTGAGTGTTCGCCAAATCTACAGGATATGCTCGATGTACTGGGATGACAAATACAATACCCAAGGCATATCAAACGAGGTATGTCCTTTTGGCTCAACTTTACACTTTTCTGGGATTCATGCATTTCTGAAAAGATTAAGATTTGGTAGGTGGTTGCTGCAATGCGGGAGATGGTCAACAAGGATACCCAGAATCTTGTGTCAAATTCTTTTTTGTTGGATGATGACTTAAGGTAGGGAAAATATTTCCAAACAGTAGATGCTTTGCTAGGCCAGATATTTGCTAATGTGGAACAGACTAGAGTGGTTTGCTATTTTGCACTAACATCTGATGCTTGCTTGCTACAGTGTACCATTCTCTACCGAGGATCTGTCCATGGCTATCCCGGCAATGGATTATGCTGACGTCGATCTTCCAGAATCTCTTCAGCACTATACAACAGTACAGTTTCTACTCAGACAGCAGGACCCACAGCCTGTCCAATAGAATGAATCACTGCGTTCGGCTGGTCTCTAGCCTCCAGCTCCTACAGTATTTCTCTCTCACATCACTCCAACTCCAGCCTCCAGCCACCAGTCAAGTCACAGTATTTTTATCTCACATCACTCCAGCTCCAGCCTCCAGCTCCAGCCTGCCGAACACGGTGATTTGTTGGTAAGGCTGCCTTGAAGATTTGTTGGTCCCTAGGTTTTTATGGGGTTACATCCATCTGCGATGTTGTATTGTTGTTTAGGTGCCTTGACAGGCTAAGGGGAGTGGATTTTTTCTAAGTTATTAAAAGCAACAATTGTTGCGAGATGCCAAATTATGGGCTTCCACTCCTCTTAGCTATATAGTTTTTTTTAATGGCTCTTAGCTATATAGTTCGTTGTACAGGGATTGTTGTAAGAACTGTTCGCACTGGCCCAAAATGAGTACATCCGGAAAATTGAGCAGTGCGCATGACCGATAGTGCTGACGCGGCCCACCCGGGCAACATTATTTGTTTGATCTAAAGGGATAGTGCTGACTCCCTGAAACGGATATTTATGTAGTTATATCTTAGTTCTCAACTACACAGTAGGACGGCACGATAATCTTCACTTCCCTTTATTCTCCGGTGCATGCCATTAAAAAGTAGGGGAAAAATGACTTTTTTTTCCTTCAAAAACAGAGGGAATACAATTTATTCTCGGTTATTCAGTGTCGGATATAATAACCAGAAAAATGAATCAACGGAATGCCCCTCCCTCCCTCTTCTCCCTGCCGCGGAGACCATGCCGGACGGATGGTTTGCCTGTGCACTTCCCGTACGCGGCCATCGACCCGGAGAAGCACGTGTACATGGGCCCTCGACTCGCGCGGACGGGCGCCGGCAAGACGGCGGCGCTGATATCCTTCATCACCTCCTACAGTCTACTCCCTCGCCAACCCGTCCCGCCAGCTCCGCATCTACTCCACGCGCACCGTGGGGTATGTAGGCACCGCGGTATGGGTTTGGAGAAAATCCGTCCGCAGGCAGTCCATGGGTTGAGGAAAATCCGTCCGTAGGTACATCACTCGGGTTTCGGACGGATTTTGGATGCTCTCGCGAATGTAGCAACAGATATAAAATACACAAATTCATCAATTTAAATAGTCAAGCAACATATTTTCATAAGTAATAAGGGCAAGCTAACTTATTCAAAGTAACACATAACAATTCAGCACAGCAGCAACATCATAATCCACAATTAAGTGTAGACGAGAGTGTGGAGTTATGGTTCCGGTGCTCATTTTACAATTAGGATGTTAGGCTGTGTGGAATCTCAAACCTGCACTCGCACCCGTGGGTTTGAAACCCGCGGATACCTGCATCCGTGGGTGGAATTGTCATACCTAGTCATATGGAGAAGACCCTCGTCGAGCTCCGCCTCCTCCTCCCCAACCTACCCCATTGCGCCTCCCACTTCCTCCTCGTGCTCGGCCTCTCCTCCCGCAGGGACCGAGCGGTTTTCATCATGGGCTGTGCGAGCGAGGCTCGCCGACGGCAGCGGACTCGTCGGCTTCTCCGAGCCGGCCCGGAATATTTGCAGAATGACCCCCTGAACTAGGGATCATTTTGTAAATATTTGGGACTGGTAATTTTCAAAACACCCCCTAAATAGGATTGTGATTAATAATCGCCCAATCTAGGGACTTAGATGTAAAATTCGGATAAATAGGTACATAAACCCAATTTCGCTTCCACCAGGTTTTTTTTTTGAAGATGTGGTGGGACTTCGGCTATGGCCAAAACCCAATTTCGCTTCCACCAGGGTTTTCACCGCCGCTCCCGTCGGATCCGCTCCCTTGTCTCAGGTATGATGACTTGAATCCGCGTCGTGGGCAGCAAAAAATGTGTAGCTGTATTGTTATTCGATCGCGTCTGTCGGAGTGAATTCGTGTTCATCGTCTCCGCTCTGGGTTCTTGGTTGCGGTTTGTAGGTGCCTTAATCTGACTCCATGGCTTCGGCGCTCGCCTTGACGGACGAGGTGGCGGTTCCGATCCGGGCGGTGGGGGATCTGGCCGCAGCCGCCGATGTCTCGCGCGAGGAGGTGGCCGTCATCACCCAGTGCGCTTCGCTCGGTTGGTATCTCGCCCCCCACTTTTTTTTGATAAAGCTCGAAGTTCGTGAGTGGATTGTATGGATTCAGAAACCGATCGATTATCACCCCTCTCCCTGGTCCCTGGATGTTTGAAATAGCGTGCCTTGTTGTATGATTTTGTTGCAAGGGGTGCTCCTTCACCAATCAAATTTGTAATGCACGTTGGGTTCTTAGGATTTCATACATTAATTGCAATTAGGTCATCAGCTATACTTGTGTGAGTATTGTGGAACTGCAGGCAAGAGGCACTGATTTGGGATATATGTAATGACTAGTGATGTGAAGGCGAAGTTAGTTGATCCTATCTTTTTGGTCTGTAATGTTTATTCCAGTGGTATCTCTGCTTTCTATTGCTTAGAAGGGAACTTTTACTCACGTAACAGGGGGACCTGTTATGTAACAGAAAAATGAATTCGTATTTCTGAGGATTGCATTTTTACCCAATTTGGGAATCTGCATCGCTCCCAAAGTTGCAATAATTGAATCCATGGATATCCCTCGGAAACTTGTTCAGAGTTGAAGGTTTCTTTGTAGTTTCTAACCTGATGGCTCATGCATTTTCTATCGATCGTTCACACGCAATGGAAGACAGGAGGGAAATTGAAAAGGAGTTCATATATACAGACCAACCTGTTAGCAAGGCATTGTTTAGCATGTTTGCGTATATTGTGTGGGCCTGCGCCCTGGCTTCTATAGCTGGCGGGCCACTGGTTTGGTTAGAGAGATAGGAGATCAGTTGGGCTCTGTTTCTATAAACCCCGATCTCCTCACCCCTATATATTGTACATCTATCTCTCAATCAATTCAATCCAATATCTCACGCAATCTCCATTGCTTTCACAACCAGACGAGAAATCTGGGGTAATGATATGTGAAAAGGAATCGATTTCTTAGCCACTGATGCTTCACGGCTGTGAATTTGAGCAGGTGTCTTTTTGCATGCATAAGCTAGGCTAGTATCTCAAATTTTGGGAAGCCATATTCAATTATTAATTGATGTTCAGTTTTGATTTGTGTTATGCTTCGGTGTCCTGAACTAATTAATGTATGAACTTTTTTTTTAATCATGAACCTGTTATCTAACTATTGTGTTGACATGGAATAGTTGGGAAGTTGCCTTTTGATGATGGTTCAGTTGGCGCTGTTCTTGCTGTTGTAAAGAATGTGGAAAGCTTGAGGGAACAGTTGGTTGCTGAAATTTGCCGGGTTCTGAAAGCTGGCGGAAGAGTACTGGTGCAGAGCTCTGCACCTTCCTCCAGTCAGAAGGTAACTTATTTGAATATATCTTACTAACAACCTTCCTGTGTTTTATTTCTAATTTTATGTTTGTCTCTGTCAGCCAAACACTGATATTGAACGCAAGCTACTGATGGCCCAAATTTATGCATTACAGCGTGTTAATGTTGTTGTGCAGGATTTAATTTTGACGTAACTTTAACCACTCATAGGTTAAGGCAAAGAAGGCCAGCTGGAGCATGGGTTCTTCTTTCCCCCTTAAGAAAGCAAAAAAGGCCCTTCCTAAGATTCAAATTGATGATGACTCAGAACTTATTGATGAAGACAGCCTCTTGTCTGAGGAGGACCTGAAGAAACCACAACTTCCAGTTGGTACAGTCATAAAACCGTTGGACCTATTTTGACATTTGTCAATATATTCAATTTAAGTTTAGGTTCCAAAAGTCCCTCTTGTGTTTCACCAGTTGGGGATTGTGAAGTGAGGGCATCAAGGAAGGCATGCAAGAACTGTACTTGTGGCAGGGCTGAGGCTGAGGCAAAGGTAGAGAAGCTAGAGCTCACTGCCGAGCAGATCAATAATCCTCAGTCGGCTTGTGGCAGTGTAAGTATTGCTTCTAGAATTACAGTTCCATTAGCGCTTTCTTGTGGAGGATCCATTCCTCATCGTTATATTTCCTCTAGTGATGTCTGTGAATGATTCTTGCAGTGTGGGTTGGGTGATGCATTCCGGTGCGGCACCTGTCCGTACAGAGGTCTGCCCCCATTCAAGCCTGGCGAGAAGGTAACAGTTTATAGTTTTATCCTTCCTTCCCTAAATTCTAGATAATCGAGGACATCAAAGATGTCAATTGTACTCTGGATACTGATTTGTCATGCCGGATGCTCACTACTTATTTCTCTAATTGGCAGGTTTCCTTGTCTGGCAACTTCCTTGCCGCAGACATATGATGGTATCAGATACAACTATACAAGTGAACGTCGGCAAGAACAGGAGAGAAAGATTACCTTTATCAATTTGTCCGCTTGTTTGGACGTCACGTTGGTGGTTAAGTGGTGATTCTCACTGGAAGAACAAATGAATTTGAAGTAGCCCTGTTGGCCTATGTGCGCGTGTGGCAGATTGAGCAATGCGCATCACGGATAATATGCATAACTGAGGCCGGCAGCATTTGTTTGACCTGAAGTGATGAGATACATATCTGCGTAATGATCTTACTTCTCAACTGAACATAGTAACACAATGATCTTATCTTCCTATATTCTCCGGAAGCTAGAGTTGGCAGTGCATGCCAAAAAGGTAAAGGAAAAAAGGACATCCTTTCTTCCTAAAAATAGCTAGAATACAATTTGTTCTCGGTTATCCACAGCAGGATATAACCAAGAAGAAAAAAATGAATCAACGAACAATTTAAGCTTGCACCTTGCTGACACTAACTATATACACTTCACAATTTGATCAGGAAGAAATGCACAGGCTAACACCCATTGCATCCAATCCAAGTAAGTTGATCAGTTGGTGCCTGCTCCGTCGCGCACTCACGCGCCCCTGTCCCTGCTCTGCTTCGGCGAGGAGCTCTTGCGCCCCGCCACCGAGCTCTCGTACCGTTGGTTCCCCGCCGGCAGCTCGCCCTCGGCGTGCACCGCCGACGCGAGGCACTTCTTCCTGGCTGCCGCCGCCACCTCCGCCTCACCGGCCTTCCCGTCGTCGGCCGGGACCGTGTAGACGAAGGGCCCCACGGGCACGTCGGCGCACACGGCGAGCAGCGGCTCGAGCGCGTCCACGACGTCGCGCATGGTGGGGCGCGACTTGGGCACGCTGTGCAGGCAGCGGTAGGCGACCATGGCGGCCTTGTGCGCGGCCTTGCCGGAGTACTGGCCGTCGAGGCTGGGGTCCATCACCCGGTGCAGCCGCTCCGGGTGGCGCAGGTACGGGCGCGCCCAGTCCACCAGGTTCTGCTCCCGCCCGCGCCGCCGCCTGTCCACGCTGCGCCGCCCCGTCAGCAGCTCCAGCAGCACCACGCCGAAGCTGTACACGTCGCTCTTCGCCGTCAGGTGCCCTGCGTATCGTTATCGTAGTAGCACACGCTGTCAGTTTCACTCTGATCGTGATTCGTGGCCAGGTACCCCCACTAATAAGTAGTACAGTGATTAATTAACGACGTGCTCGCCGCACGGTTAATACTAATAATCGATTAATTAACGACGTGCATACCGGTGAGGATGTACTCCGGGGCGGCGTAGCCGTGGGTCCCCATGACGCGGGTGGTGACGTGGGTGTCGTCGCCCTGCGGGCCCTCCTTGGCCAGGCCGAAGTCTGACAGCTTTGCCGTGTAGTCCTGCCAGAGTACAGACATAATCTTGGGTCAGTTCACGCAATGTTCATCCTGACATATTTGCTTCGACCGTTATCCTACTAGATAGATAGTGTACGTGTCAGGTCGACGCGTATCGTGTTTGCTAATTCTAGTACGTTTGGTACGTTGTTTCCGTGTCAAAATTCGATGCTTGCGCGCATTTTACTAGTCTGGGAAAAGTACGCATGGATCGTCTCTCGATTGCCCATTTTTGAGGTTCGTCTCAAGTTTCAAGAGTCGAGAAGAGTGTTAGGTTAGCCAATACTAGCAGTATTGTACGTGGTTGGAGCTAGCTAGTACCATACCAAGGTCTATCCCATCTATCTAGGCTAAGACAAGGCAACAACCAATTTTGTATCGTCGCCCGGCCGGGATGCACCAACTAACCGGAAAAGTACGTTTCTTGCCTGCTTAGAATAATGACCGGGACATTAATGATTTTGTTGTCAGATTCGGTAGGAGAAGTAAACAAATCAGAAAAGAACACCTATTTCTCAATTACTAATTTGATGGGTTCATTCCCAGGTATTTTACTTATGATTTATTTTATTTTAAGTAAGTTGGCGGCCACAACTAATAAGATAATTAATAGCTGTCTCCATGACTTCATAAAGAGTTTCATGGTATTAAATGATATATCACATTATCAATTTTGTTGACGTGGCGAGGAGAGAGAAGAAAGGAGTTTCAGACTAGTTTCATGGCACAGTTACCTTGATGGAGAACTAGGTAACTGGGACAGATAGATTTCATGGTAATGAAACTCTACTCACGTCTCATGAAACTGCCTCATTCTATCTTCTTACCATGTCTGCAAAATTAATTATGTAGCTTAAAATTTAATGTCATGAAACTCTCCATGAAATCTCCATAGAGACTAGAGCCTCATAGAATGAGAGAGGAGTATTACCTAGTCCACAATTTTTTTTAACTGTGGTGGCACGAAAATGTGCACTGAGATTGGTCTAAGAGCATTATCATGGAAGTCCTCTCGCTTAGACAGATGTACAACACATCAACAGAGATTGGCCAACTGGTTGATTGAAAATTAAACGTGGTGGCATGGCATCGTCTAGTACCAGTACTAGTTAGTTCCAGCCTCCAGGTAGCGTCGGCACAGAGACAGGAGGAATTCCTTGGGATTAAACCAAAGCTAATTAACCCGGAGAATTGGTCGTAGTTATTACTAACGAAGAAGAAGAGATTAACCGGAGACTTGCAGTGAGTAAGACCAGGCAGCATCATGCATGTGCACGCACTCACCGCGTCGAGCAGGATGTTGGAGGCCTTGAAGTCGCGGTAGATCACCGGCGTTTCGGCCTCGTGCAGGAACGCCAGCCCCTTGGCCGCGCCCACCGCAATCTTGAGCCGCGTGCACCACGGCAGGCTCGACAGCAGATCTGCACCATCCACAATCACACACTCGTGTCCATCAGCGACATTCATTCCCCAAGGTGCATGTAACAGTAGTTGGCGATCGATCGTGGCAGCAAGTAATGATAGCTTACTCTTGAAGAGGTGGTGCTCGAGGCTGCCCCTGGCCATGTACTCGTAGACGAGCATCCTCTGCTCGTCCTGGCAGCCGTACCCGATGAGCTTCACCAGATGCGGATGGCTCAGCATCCCCAGGTACACCACCTCCGCCAGCCACTCGCGGTGCCCCTGCGGCCCGTCGGCGTCGAGGTACTTGACGGCGACGTGCTGCGGCGGGAGCTCCCCGGGCCGGAGCCGCTCGTCGAGGAAGCCCTTGTACACGGGGCCGAACCCGCCCTCGCCGATGAAGTGGCTGCTGGAGAAGTTGCGCGTCGCGGACCGGAGCTCCGCCAGGGTGAAGGCGTGCAGCCCCGAGGAGGCCAGCGTCCGCGACAGGTCGTCCGGCGACAGCGACCGCAGCCGCGCCGTCGCGCTCCGCATCCGCCGCACCGCCTTCTTCTCCCTCGTCGCCCGCGTCTCGTCGCCGCTCTCGCTCCCGGCCCCCGCCGGCTCCGAGGCCACGAAGCAGCGGAACAGCATCCTCATGGTGACTAGCTAGTTAATGATGATTAGCTTCGCTCGCTCCCTCGCTCGGCCGGCCGCCTTCCTTCTTCTTCTTCCTGCTTCTTCGCCGGCGAGACTGGTGGCGCGCTGCAGTTCTTGACGCGATCGATCGATCGATCGAGTGCAACTGATCACTGCTGCTTCTTCCGGTGCATGCAGTTGAGTTCTTGGCGCGTGCTATCGAGTTGGATCGGATGGTTTGACACGAGGGGTCGGGGGTGCGGGGTTATATAGCAGGTGGGGGACGGCCGGACGGGCGCGGTTCCTGGGGACGGGTGGCCTCGGCTCGGCGCGGCCCGGTTGACCGGATCCGGCGGATGGAGGGTGGCGACGGTGTCACGGTGAAGGACTGGGCTCGGCGACGGTGAGTCCTGAGGAGGTCCGTATGGGTTAGTAGTTAAACGGAGACTGGGACTTGGTACTATTCTTTACGGATGATGAAGGTGAATGCGACTTTGCTATAGGAAAATCGCCATTGCCGACGTGCACACAAGAAAAATCAACGATCTGTTTTTGGCGTCCATTTGAAAAATGATTGTACACACATGTAAAAGGCGAGGAAACATACAATGGGTCGGGGAAGATGCTATTTTTAGACTTCTCCACACCCTCTAAACAACCATCTATCTCAAATTTAGAGGGCCAAACTAAAAAATTACTCCAACAAACCCTCTATTTTAAGCAGGCTGTCAAAATTTAAAATCTCTTCTCCACCCTATATTCCTAGGGATCTTTAGGAAGCCCTCTATAATCAGAAATAAAGGCTATTGTTGGAGTTCGAGCAAATTTAAAGACCCCTAGAAGATTTAGTTTTTTTTAGGGGGTGTGTGTGGGGGGGGGGGGATCCCCACCAATATATGCTGGAGCCTCTTGTAGGCTCATTAAATTAGGAGAGTTCAGCAGCGATTACAAGGGAGAAAAAAATGACAGCAACACCACAAACCGAGCATTCAAATATGCTTTTATCACAAGATCTTTTTGCCCCTGCCGTTTTGACAAAAAAAAAATGAGTCAAACTTCCTTTTGTTTCACAAAGGACCTGGAGTAATGAAACGTTGCCTTGAGAAAGGTTCCATTTATGTATTCATGGGCTAGCACTTAATATTTTTAGAAAACACATTGATCACTTTTGTTCTTTACTCTCTTTTTTTTTAAAAAAAAACAAACTAATGGCAGAGATGGATCAACTAGTATATGCAGATATTGCTAGCTAGAAAAGGTGTGAATTTATATGCTGGTATTTGTAGTACTTTAGGTTAATGTTTTGTGACGTCAAAGGTAGGGGTAAGGGTCATATGCTCTGCTTCTTTGAGAATTTCTAGAGTTTGCCTTGTTTTCTATTAGGTCTTATCAAGGGATTAATGCAAATGTTCCTAAAATGATTTATAATAAGTACTCCCTCTACTTTTAATATAAGGTGATTTTTTGTTATGTTATAGGATAATGTTTTGATTGACAAGGAGCGTAATTATTATAATCAAGTATTATTTAATATGAATACAACTATATCGAATTTGTATAAAAAATTACTAGAGTGTAGTTCTCGATAATAAATTGAAATAAACATTGTAAAAGAACAGAGAGTAATTTGTCTGATGCTGCAGATGCATTCTGAAACTAAACTACAGGAGCTCGTGCTCACTGTGCAATTAGCAACAGCTGGACACGTCGCGCCTATGAGACCTTTTTTGTGTGTGTGTGTGTTCTCAGGAAACGGACACGAAGTTTTCCTACGCGTGTGTGACGTCTCTCGACAGGGTGTTTTGCATCAGGGCTGTGGTTTATTTGTGTCATTCTGTGGGCGACCACGAGACCGTTTTGACCGGCTCGCAAGCTAAGAATGAAGGGACAACAACTCCTGTCCTTTTTGATCGAAAGTCGATGGAGCCTTGTGCTACCTACTAGTCGACGAGTTGGTCCGGTCCAAAAGTTTAGCGTCCGTGCTGTGTTGACTTTTCTTCAGGTTCATGTGTTTGATTTTCCATTTTTATTTCATGCAAATAACTCATCAACTAAAATGGCGGCCACCAGCTTTTGTTCCACTTCCAGCCGGCGACGTTGGTGATCGAGACGATCACAACAAGCAAAAGATCTCGATTTTCCCTTTTCTTCTCAAACATGTTCTGCTCCTGCTACACGCATCCTGAGATATGCGCGGGCGTGCCCTGGTTTTAGCAGCCGCGCGCGCCAAAATGCGGCGCCAAATCAAATGTTAGGTTTACTGTTGACGAGGATATGCATGCGTGCCTTTCCGGCCGGATGGTACAGTTCTTCAACCAGAATCCCCAAACTCCGATCTGCCTTGACGAGAAACTTCGTCCTAGGTCTTCACGATAGGGTCGTTATACCCAGGGGCGGAGCTTCCCATACCGCAGGGTGGGGCAGCTGCCCCAGCTACCAGCGGAGCGGAGCGGAACCCCTCCCCTCAGCCCCTCCCATGGTGTTCCAGGCAGCGGTGATCTGTTTGCTAGAGGAAGAAGATGGTGAGCAGACGTGTGATTTTGTTTTGGTGGCTAGTCGGCCCATTTAGTTTTTGGCCCATTGACCGCTTACCGAAGCCTCTGGCCCAACGCCCCCTCTGAACCTCTCCTCCCTGGTCGTTCCTCCCGAACAGATCGCTGCTGCCGCCATCGGTGGTTGTTCCTCCCGCCGCGTCCTCCTCGCCCTCACCTCTGCCAAGGGCCTCGGCGCGGTTGCCACCTCTGCCGCCGCCGTCTTCCTCCCTATCTTCTCACGCATGCTCCACATCAAGGTCTGCGAGTCTCCCACGCGGCGGTGCTAGAGGAGTCCCAGCTGATCTGGCGCAAGCTAGCGAAGCAGCCTAGGGAGCTGCTGCATGCGAGGAGCGAGCTCAAGGCCGTGATCAGGATGAGGAATGCCGCACGCAGCGCGGTGCGCGACGCCATGGGGAGGCCGATGCACGCCATCGTCACTCGTCAGCTTGCTCTCTGTTCTGCCCCAGCTAAAATTTTGGGCTAGCTACGCCACTGGTTATACCCAAGCTGTATACCAACTTTCCTTTCTCAGGCCCATGCAAATTAAAGGAACACACAACGTGTGCCAGCGGACAGCGGTACACTCTCGCTCTCAATACTTTTTCACAGACAGCACACAAAGGCACAGCAGGTTTTCTCCGTGTGATTATTTTCACATTCGCCGTTCCCCGTGTGATTATTTTCACACGTTTTCTCTGTGGTCAATTCAGAAGGCACAATCGGTTCTTCTTGCTATGTCTCAGAACCCCTCGAGTGTTAGAGCATCTCTAGCAAAACCTTTTCTTCAGCTTTTGCTCAAAAAGTAAGGACTAAGGGTAAAAAAATTCACTCCAGTAGGAGTCCTTAGAATAAGAAAGGAAGGCATCCAAATCATCCTTTCTAGTTCCATCTCCCACAGATCCCAAAGGAGGTTCCTACTTGGCGACTTCTCCTTTCTTTTGCTTTCCCGCTGGCATCTCCATTCTCGCCACACCGCCAGAGCTCGCCACGCCTGCTCCTTCGCGCCGCCGCGCTGGTCGACGTTAGCCCCCCTGCTCTTTCGCACTGCCGCGTTAGCTGCCATCGGCCCCCTGCTCCCTCGTGCGGCCGCACTAACTGCCGTCGGAGCACCACCTCCCTCACGCACGACGCGCTGGCCGCTGTCGGGACCCTTGCTCCCTCGCGCCTCCGTTGGGGGCACCTCGTGCTCCTGCTCCTCCGCGCCGCCGTTGCTCGTCCACCATGGAGCCACACCAGCCGCCGGAACTCCGCCATGGATCCACCGGCGCTGGTCGAGCTCGGGCCGCAAGCTAGCTGCTTTCTCCCAGCATGAGTCGACGGTGGCACGGTGGGCCCGAGCTCCGACGCCTGCTGGAGGGGAGGATCGGAGCTGACGAGGAGGGCTGGAGGGAACGGCGGCGCTGAGCCTGAGCCGCACAAGGAGGAGCTGAGGGAGGCCCGAGAGGGAAGAAAGAAGTAAAAGAAAAAAGAAAATGAAAAGAATAAGGGTAAATTACAGGTGGGCCTCACATGTGATAAATAAAGAAGGGGCTAAGAAGCAGGGGTTGTTGCTGGAGTTGTGAAAAAAATTAGAGCTCCAGAAAGTTGGGGGCAGCTCCTACTTTCTAAATAGAAGCTTTGAAGTAGAGCTTATTACTGGAGTTGCTATCAACTTTATCAACACATGCAGGAGCACCACAAGAGGGTTAGCACAACATTGTCTGCATGCATTTTGTGATTACCATTTCCGTGTAAGTGTGTAAGGTCAGGAAGCCACATCGACCGGGCGACGTCGTGCCACGCGCTGCCCTAGTTTCATGTAACACCCCGGGCGTTAATCATCTTGCATTAAGGCTGAGCATACGATTAATCTCATCATTAGCACTGAGTTAGCATACATAAAAATGTTGGATAAATTTATACCAAAAGTTTTCACATGAGATCCTTTAACAAGTTTTCAAAATGAAATCAAATCGAATTCTAGTTTAAGCATCTAAACACATGAAATGATGAGTTCGAGTTTGGTTAGAATTTATATTTCAATTTTGAAATGATAAGAAGTTGAATTCGCAAAAACTGAAACCAACATTACCAAAAATTTAGTTTAGCTCGGTCAGGACCGGTCTGACCGGTGTGACTGACCGGTCTGACCGGTTGCTCCGAATGTTCTATATTACAGGGACCCCACAAGCCTATAAACTAAAATCTCTCTCTCCCTCACAGCTCACTCCCTCTTCCTCACGTCACCCCCTCTCTCCCTCTCTCACTCACGAGTCACCCCCTCTCTCCCTCTCTCACTCACGAGTCAGGATGGATTCGGATGTTTATTCGAATGTCAGATTTTTTGTCATTTTTCTTCGATTATAGACAAACAAGATATAGAATTTACTATGTAAATTCATAGCATTGTATTTAACATTGATCTTGTAAAGATTCATAAAAACTAAACCTCAAATTTATCATATATATTCTCAAATAACAGATATAAAAATTCGAATACGGATCGGATACGGATTCGAATCTTTTTTCACTTTTTTAATTGTAGGGAGCAAATAATACATAAAAAAATCTATACAAAATTTTATTCTTATGTGTAATAATATGCTTGATAATATAAAAAAAGATTAGCATAAAATTTTAAGCATATCTATTTTGAAATATCAAATTTGTTCTAAGAATTCGGATGCCTAGATCCATCCTTCACGAGCTCCCCCTCTCCCTCATGAACTCCCTCTCTCTCTAGTGCCCTAGGGTGCAAATCCCCCATCCCAAATCCATCTCAAGGCCAAGGAGACTTCAAGATGGCGTGGAGCACCTTCTCCTTCACATGCTCCTCCCCGGGGAGCCTTGGATTTCAAGTTCTTTGCGCGGAGGAAAAGCTCGTTCAAGGTACTCCAACTTGTGCCGGCCCGATCTATCTTTCTAGGAGGTTCTAAGTTATTTCCTTTGGTCAATCATCTCCTTATGCATCCTTGAACTAGGATTCAAGAGGGTTTCAATTTTGGTGGGCTAGTTTTTCCACCATGAGAATTTCTGTTCTTGGTAGAAAAAATGCTGTCGGGCCCGGAGACTCCTGGTATAAGCCCGGATACTCCGGACTTGGAACACTCTGGGGGAATCTCCGGGTATAAGCCCGGATACTCCGGACTTGGAACACTCCGGGGGAAACTCCGGGTATAGTCCTGGAAACTCCGGATTTGGGAGTCCGGATACTCTGAGATGGTGCTCGGATACTCCGGAAATGTTGTCCCGGATACTCCGGGTATATGCCCGGATACTCCGGATTTTTGGTCTCGAATCTGAACGGTGGTGAATGTAAAACTAGATTTATTAGCTTTATATTTTCATGCTCGGTAGGATAGAACTATAAAGTGTGTTGTTTGACAATTTTTACATGTAATTTTTAATGGTGCTAGATAAAATGTTTTTATAGTTTATAAATGCATAGTTGGAGTTAGGAGAATTCTAAAAATACAAAACCAGTTGGGTTAACTTTGTGTAGACTCATGTAAGGTTTAATTAACCTCCGCCGGTGTAGTTGTTTATAGTTAGACAATATCGACCTTGTGCTTGTATTGCTCCACTTTTTATTGTATTATCCATGCATTCATACATATGCATCGTTGCACCTCACTTAGGTACACAAGATGTACGACATGTGGACGTGAAGCACGCGGTGTGGATCGAACCACAAGACGGTGTTTGGTGGATATCTCCAGAAAAAGGAAGGACCCTAAGAAGCAACCAAAGACTCGGCCCAAGGTCGGAAGGGCCCAAGGCCTTGATAGCTTTAATACTAACTTAGTGTTACCCTCAGGCAAGCCCCGGTGCATACCCTATTATTTCAAATTTATGACACCTATATATGTTTCTATTACTTGTGCATTAGGTTTAGGAATTGTTTGGAACTCTAGTTGCATGATCCCTATGTTCCCTGGAGTTATACTAGTATGTATAGGACGATAGAAATGCTATGCTTAATAAGATCTCGGTAGAAGTCGAGTGATTTCTTGTCACTCGCGAGATATAGGATATCTCATTATTTTGAGTATATGGAATATTGGAATAGGTTGGAGAAGGAAAAAAATGGAGACCGGGCGGGGAAAGGCTAGCCCCGTCTATGTCGGTTAAGGACCGTCGTTGTCTGGCCCTGTGATCGAGTTTGAATTGTACTAGCCGCATGCCGGGAGTAGGAGGTAGTCAAAACCGGTAAGCCGAGTACTGCCTTGCTTCGAAAGTATAGGAACCCGCACCCATCTCCTGGGGTGGTCGAGTAGTTGCGGAGAATTGGGGATTCATATATTTACTTTTGGTGGTCTCACGTTGAGCTCGGCTGACCATATGTCGTTGGGCTGGTTCCTGTAGTTCGAGGCGGGGAGGGGAATGGTTGGTGCGTGTGGTTCGACGGGGCATACGCGTACCGTGTTGGTTAGGTTCACCTTGCAAGGTTAAAGCGGATCGATTCGCCGTCAGTCGCTCTCGGATATGAACACCTTGATCGCAGCACCGCATCGTAGTAATGCTATATGGAATTTTAGTGATGATTGGAAATGATTATCATGAATTATTATTCTATGTTTGTTACGATTGCTTAGCAGGTGCAAATACTAGTTGATGATTTTAGCATATAGAATTTGGAGCTAAAAATGAGAAAAAAATAAAGACTCATTTTAGAAGCTTTTTCTGCAAAATTAACCACCAGCCAGAAAGCCTTGCATGTCTAGATATGTGGGCTAAGTTATACCCACTGGTCGGGTAAGTCTTGCTGAGTATTAGTTGCTCAGGGTTTATTGTTTACCCTATTTCAGGTATAGGAGCTAACTGGGTTTCACATCGGCGGGCTCGATGTAGCATCTTGTCTTCTCGTCTCGGTAGTCCTCAACTTATTTAGTTTGTTTCATTTATTCTCTAGTAAAAATGCTCTGTAAGTTAGATTCTTCTCCGCTGCTATCTTTTCTTTTGTA
Source organism: Panicum virgatum (assembly GCF_016808335.1). Classification (NCBI taxonomy): domain Eukaryota; kingdom Viridiplantae; phylum Streptophyta; class Magnoliopsida; order Poales; family Poaceae; genus Panicum; species Panicum virgatum. The sequence goes on from NC_053145.1 coordinate 63,504,883, forward strand.
AATTTTAAATTTAAAGCGGTTTTGTAAAAGCCTTGATATTATTTACTATTTTTGTAAGTTTTTATCATGCTGGTACCTTCTGTGCTCGCCTTCGTGCGAGACTTTTGGTGTGTTTCGATCGGTCTGTGGGTTGGATACAGCCTGTCAAGTTACATTTAATTAAGCTAATGCGCCTGATGTGTTCAAATGATGGCGGTTACGTTTAATTAAACATTTTAACTCTTCGGGTCTGTCACATTTCCTCCCTGAAGTCAGGGCCGGGCTTGGTCGCATGGATTATCTTATCTCCGCCGCACGTGTAAGCTAGCTTCGCGTGGATCGGAGGAAGGCGACGAGGGAGGGAGAGGAAAGCGACGGTAAATGAATTGCCCCCGCGAGGCGAAAGCGAAGCGCCAACTGATCGACCCTCACCTCTCACCTACACGCGTGTCGATCTGCAGGTACACACTGCTGCTGGCTTCAATAGTGTTCACCACACCTGGAGGACGGCAGCCGGCGACGACGACGAGGTTCCGTGGCCCATCCCTGGACACGGCACCCCTTTTCGTCGTGTGGAAAACGTTAGCCGCGCGCGCATGATCTGATCCATGCAAGGGAGATCGAGATCATGACAGCGGCGCGATCAATGTGGGTGGCACGGCACGATCAATCGATCGATCGATGGATCACGGGATCGCCTCCGATCGCCGGGTTAACCGCGACCGCTGATCTCAGGTGGTGGCTGGCCTGTCGTCGCCGAGACACGTACTCGCTCGCTGCGGCAAAAGTTGATGGTCCACGAATTCGTTTCACATCTAGCTCGAGCAATTCGTTTCACGATGAGAGCTGAGACTCATCGGCTGAGAAAAGAAATCAAGCAGCATCCAGGCACTGGGAAAAACACACGCGACGCACGTGAAAAAGAAAAACACGGGAGCGGCGCTGAATCCACACGAACTACACGTCGTTGCTGCCTTGCAGGAACCAGGAGCGGCGGTTTGGACGTAGCAGTCGATCGGGCTATACATGCATTGCACAATCCATTGCAGAAGTTGGGCCAAAACATAAGCGCTTGCAATAAAAGCCCGGAAAGAGACCGGGCTAACAGCCCAACCCATCTCGTCGAGACATAAGCCCCGCCCACTGGGAAACATAAGCGCCGCAGCCCATTTACTCTCCCGCTGCCAGCAGAATCCGATTCGGCAGCCCAATAATTTTGGACCGAAATAAGCGACAACATAATTTCTCAGGGCAGGCCCGTGGCCCGCAAGCCTGGGTACACACGGATTCGACAAGTGTTCGCAGGCCAGCCGTGAGGGTTTCCACCATCACTGGACAACCGGCCCCTCCTGCGGATGGGATGACACCGGCCCCACTGTGCAGCCTCCCTGCTGGTGGGCCAACGTTAAGGCGTGCAGCGGTGCAGGCCTCCGCCTCCGCCTCCGCGCCCCTCCCTTCTTCTCCGGCCACCCTCGCTTCTCCCGCGGCAATCTCCTTATCCCCCGTTGGCCGGTGGGCGGTGGCCGCCTGCCCACCTCCCTCCGCCGCTTGCTATAAAACCCCCTCGCCGCTGACTGGGCGGGACCCTCATCTGCCTTCTCCACTCCGCTCCTCGCGCTCGCGGCGGGCGCAGAATGGACGCCGCCTCATGCTGCCGCGTAAGCGCCCGCCGCCCGGCTGCACCCTCCCCTTCCATTCTAGAACCTTCTAGAGGCTTGACTTCACGTATTCATTAGGTTCTCCCCTTCGTCTCTCGCAGGTCTTCTCCACGCAGCGGTGCCGGTTCCCGCTGCGCAGGCTGGCAGCGCCGCCGTGGTCGCAGCCGTTTGGCACCGAGTCGAGCGGCGGCCTCTCCGCCGCGTCGATCTCGAAGCGGAGGTCCAGGGGGCCCGTCATGGCGGCGAAGAAGGCTCAGCAGGGTGAGGGTCGCCTCTCCCTCGTTGTTTTGCCATTGGTGTTTAGGTGGAGGTTTGCTCGGTGAGGATTTTGGTTGGGGTAATCTATGCCCGTTTGTCTGGTATCGCGGTGCTTGAATTCTGCCGGAGAAGTAGCAGAACATAGGGATCGGTGACTTGGGAGTAGGATTTGGTCTAGAGAATTGGGACTGGGGGTCACATTGCGACGCTTATGCGATTACAAAAATGAGGAGTGCCTGGAACTTAAGTTCAATCTGGTTGGTCCACATTGAAACATGTTATAATTGTGATAAATTTTCCAACCAGCACGGCTTTGTTTTTGTGGAGTGACTTGTTTCTTCATAGCTAGTATGATCGTGATGAGTGATTGATAGTAGACTACTGTTACTTTTTAACTTAAGCTCCCTCTGCCTTGACCTTGGTCACAGTATCTCAGTGTGTCGTTGCTTGGTTATTCCCATGAGCTTGATCTAACTTCTTTCGAATAAAAAGAAGCAGTTGGCTGATATTTGACTGTTTGAGCTCCACTTTAGCAATCAGCCCTGCTTCCAGTGTCAGAAGCAAAGAAGTCGTAATTAAGTTCGGCTTGTTTGCTCGTGCTAGGTGCAAAGCAAGAGGATGGTAAGTACAAGCACACAGTGGATCTCCCGAAAACAACATTTGGGTTGAGAGCGAATTCTGTTGTAAGGGAACCAGAACTCCAGAAATTATGGGAGGAGAATCAAGTTCTGAAAAGGGTATCTGAAAGGAACACTGGGGTGAGTCGGTTACTTGATGTATACCTGAAATATTGAAATGAATCTGTTTATCTGATTTAGTTGGTTCTTCTGTTTGTCTGAATGATTAGGCTACATTTGTTCTTCATGATGGCCCTCCTTATGCTAATGGCGACCTTCATATGGGCCATGCGCTCAATAAAATCCTCAAAGATATTATAAATCGTTACAAGGTATTAACTGCTGTTCATATGACTGTTGCTGTAGATTAATGTTTCAGAATCACAGCTTTGCTAATGCTCTCTTCTTTGCACAGCTGCTTCAGAATCATAAAGTGTCTTTTGTTCCTGGGTGGGATTGCCATGGCCTTCCAATAGAACTAAAAGGTGAATTCACTTATAAAAAAGTCTATGGAAATGCTCAAGTTCCTATAATTTGGTGTAGTCATGATCATATATTAGATTTTTGGAATAACTACTACAAATTTGTATGCCTACTCGAGACTGACCAAGTGCTGATTGCTAATTATTTTCTGCAGTTTTGAAGTCAATGGATAAGGAAACTTTGGGTGCTCTTACACCCATAAAATTAAGGCAAAAAGCTGCAAAATTTGCTAAAGCAACAGTCGAAGCACAAATGAAATCTTTCAAGGTATCCTTTCATCCTGTTTAACGGAAAGTGATCCAGCTGGTGAGAATTTGCTATTATCCATGTTGGTGATTGGTGATATTTTATGGAGTGTTTGCAGTTTTGATCTTTCTAAACAAAAGCCAAATTCATGTTATGGCTCTTGTCCTGTTAATTGCCGCAGGCCTTTCAATTTTTTAGCCTCTTTTTGTCTTGTATTGACAAATACATCTTTTTTCTTTTCTTGGGGCAGCGGTATGGTGTATGGGCTGATTGGGGCAATCCTTACCTAACTCTGTCACCAGAATATGAAGCTGCTCAGGTACCTGCTTTTACTAAATATATCAATAATAAATATGCAATATTGTGTATGTGATATAAATAAGAACCTGAAGATTTTCCACGCTTTAGTATTCTTGTCAACATCTCTATCTTCTTGATAATGTTAGATCAGTGCTTTTTTTTTTGCAATTTGTCTGCGTGGCCAGCAATATCCATCAACAGTATGATGTAGACATGTAGTGTAACTGTAAATTTGGTGTTCTGATAATGAACATGTTTCATTCCAATCTGAACCTCTTAACAAAAGTAGTTACATTTTTCACATCCATTTTCTTGTGCTAGTTGGAAGTATTTGGTCAAATGGTTATGAAAGGATATATCTACAGAGGACGAAAGCCCGTCCATTGGAGTCCATCATCGCGTACAGCTTTGGCAGAAGCTGAACTGGAGGTATGCTTAATATACACCATTATAGTTCATCAAATATGTAGGAAAATTGCTTAATTGTTCTGATTCTATCATTATGCCAAAGCTGAACTAAAGGTATTAGGATTTGTCAAATATGCAGGAAAATACATAATAGTTCTGATTTTATCAATATAAGTATTCACATCGATGGTGGATATTTCTGGTAACAGTTGTTTAAACCAAGTAAACAGAGCATTAAAGCTATTGCATAGCTCTGTTCCAGTTCTTTAGAAAAAAGACATTTGATTAACATCGGCAATGTGAAATCTAAAATGTTTAGGGCCTGTTTTGATACGGATAGGGGGAATTCAGATTCATATTAGTCTCCAAATCCTAAATATTTGTACAACAACCCACCCTCCCAATCACTCCTAAATCTGCATTCGACTCTTTGTTGTGGATAAAATGAAAACGAACTACCTAAACATTCTTTTCTTGTATATCTGATATTCTTGGAGTAAATATGTACATGTGCTTTGTGGGTATATCGATCCATTGTTTTCGCTTCCTCATGTATGCCCCCTTTATCTTCTTCAGTATTCCGAGAATCATGTTTCCAGAAGCATATATGCTGCATTCAAGATTACAAATCCATCTAAATCTGGGATGCTGGACGAATTTCTTCCAAATGTATCTTTGGTCATATGGACCACCACTCCATGGACTATTCCGGCTAATGCTGGTGAGGTGATGCCTTGTTTGCTTTACTGTACGGGAAACATCTAGTGAGAGCCACCCTTTAAACAAGGCCTCGTGAGAGCTACCCCAAGTTATTTCTAAAATTTAAACTTGGTGGTAGGTATGACAACAGAGTATTGCCATTTAATTTTCAATCTGCATGTATTTGTATATGGATAAAAAAAATGAGATTTAACATAAAAGGAGTAAATGCCATAGCCCTTAATTGCTTAAGTTTTTCCCAATGTGAATTTTGTTCTAGTTCAGTTCAATAAAGAAGCTCCCCATCTACATTTTTGTTTAGTAAAACGCATGAAATATGAATATGTCAGATACTCAGATGAAAGCAAAATGCATGGGAAGTCACAATATGTAGATCTGCTTATCCTGCTACCGAAGGAAAAACATGCTCATTGTTCTAAGTTGCAGTTTGATTCTGCCTGTTCATGCTAACTTCTCATCTGTTAAATTCCTTTGATTAAACTTTAGACTCCCAACAAGTCTAAAATTGTCTCTACCTTCCTTCACCAGCTGTTGCTGTGAACCCTGAGCTTGCTTACGCAGTAGCTGAGGTACAATCTGTATTCTTAAGTGAATCAACATCTGGTGGCAAACAAAAAAGAGTTGGGAGTGTGTTGAGCTCTGAAAAAGGAAAATTGTTTGTTATTGTGGCTTCTGATCTTGTCACAACTCTTGAGTCAAAATGGGGTGTGAAGCTTGTAGTACAGAAATCATTTCCTGGATCTGCCTTGGAGCACTGCAGGTCTGTTTGTTGTGCTGCACCTCTCACTTCATAATGATTGCTAAAGCTTTTGTTTGAACTATATATGTGCATATTTCATGCTATGCTTTGTGCCTTTAGGTATGTCCATCCTGTGAATGGCAATGAATGTTCTGTAGTTCTTGGAGGAGATTACATTACAACTGAATCTGGAACTGGCCTTGTTCATACTGCCCCTGGCCATGGCCAGGAAGACTACATAACAGGTCTGAAGTATGGGCTTCCTATTATTTCTCCTGTGGATGATGAAGGAAACTTCACTGCTGAAGCTGGACAGTTTAGTGGTTTGTCTGTCCTGGGAGCTGGCAATGCTGCAGTTGTGAAGTATCTGGATGAACAATATTCACTCATTTTAGAAGAGCCTTACAGTTAGTAACTTGATAAATGCCTTATGTTCTTTGTTTTTCCATTTTTATCATAGAAGTTTGACTGAGTACTGTTTCCCTTGTTTGTCAGAACACAAGTACCCCTATGATTGGAGATCTAAAGAACCAACTATATTCCGAGCAACCGAACAGTGGTTTGCATCTGTGGATGGTTTTCGTAATGCTGCAATGGATGCAATCACACAAGTAGCTTGGGTTCCTTCTCAGGTATAAGTTTATTTAAAAAAATCTGTCAGTTTATCTTTGATCCAGATCCTGTGACTATTTTCCTTGGTTTGTTGTTTCACAACTTGTCAATTTGTACTTATAAGCTGCTTGGGAGGAACAATGCCTTGTAGGGTAGAGGGTACTAATTGTCAAAAGTGTTTTGCATGTTCATTTTTATGCATATTTCTTGTCTATACTGGTTGAAGAGGATTAAATTAATCTGCACTAATCTAATCTTGAAAACATATATTGCGAGTGCAAGTGATTGTTTGATCCCATATATTGTGAGTCTCGGATCAAGTAATTTAACTTTTGGAACAATGTAATATGTTTGAGTTAAATTTCCTCTATAAACCTTATTGATTTATATGTTCTATGCCAATCTGCAATAATGAAATGCTACTGCTTATTACATCTGTTGTTGCTCTTTTTCTTTCTTTTGGATAAGGAGACCATGCTTCATGACTTCGTTTTGTCGTTCCCAGGCTGAAAACAGGATTGTTGCGATGACCTCCAGCCGTTCTGATTGGTGTATTTCACGACAGAGAACTTGGGGTGTTCCTATTCCAGTTTTTTACCATGTGGACTCACAAGAACCTCTTATAACTGAAGAAACTATTGAACATATCAAGGGTATATATCTGTGTCTATGTCTTGCATTTCTTTGTTGGGTTTCTATTGTTGTTGTAACATGATCATATCCAAGCAGTTGCACACCTAAACGTCTTGTTTGCTGGTGTCCCTGGGGGTTTCCAATTACCCTATGAGTGTTTTATTAGTTAGCAAAATAGTAACTGAATTCTGTGTTATCTTTCAGTATTTTCCTATGCATTTTGCTTTATCCTTAGAAAGTTCAGGTTTACAGGATGAAGGTTGTGAGTGCAGTTCTCTATCCTTTTTGTCAGGCCTATAATTCAAGTGCTAGATATACTCTTGTTCCATCGGGGAAAGAGTTATGGGTTATTTAATTGTGCTTGGATTCAGAATCACATAAATATGCCGCTGGATAAAATTATTTTGCGTGTTGTGCAGCTATTGTGTCTAAGAAAGGTAGCGATGCATGGTGGTATATGACTACTGAGGAACTTCTTCCAGATAAATATCGGGACAAAGCATCTGAATATCACAAGGGAACTGATACAATGGATGTTTGGTTTGACTCTGGTAACATTTTGTCTTCATTGTCCCCCTACTGATAAGTATAGCTCAGTGATTGATGTTTTCCGATGGATAAAATTAATTTCATTAAGGACCGATGGATAAAATTAATTTCATTAAGGAAGCATTTACATGTGCTATCCCTTTTCTTTTCTTTTTTTTTTCCATCTGATGCTATTAAATTTTATGGTTTTCAAGATGTGAGTTTGACCTTTACTTTTTCTGTAACTCTACATGTCAAGATTTATGATGACATGATAATATTATGGCATATATTTTTAGTGGTCATTTAGTAGTATACTTTCCACATGTGCGATTTCGATAGAAACATATGGAATATTGTTGGTGAAATTGTGGAAAACTTGGTTGCATAAATTCTGAAACATGAAATGGAAAAGAATGAATGTTTTCCCCCTGTTCTTTGGCTTGGATCTTGGTATCTATCCTTTTTACCGTATGATGAAACTTTAGCTAACATGCCAAAGCCATGTTACCATCTTGCGCATTGATGGCTGATGCTGCTTTTATACCTTTTAGTGCATCAATTTCTCTGAAATCTGCAATCTTCTCGCATCAGTCATTTATTTTTGTATTTTTACCTTTCTTGATTCAGGCTCTTCGTGGGCAGCTGTTTTAGCAAAAAGGGATGGTCTTAAGTTTCCTGCAGATATTTATCTTGAAGGTTCAGATCAACATCGTGGATGGTTCCAGAGCTCATTGTTGACTAGCATTGCTACTACAGGTATTTGTCTTCTTATTTGTCTTCTTCTTCCTCTTGCATTGTCAAAGTTATTTTCTTTTATATTTCTTGTGATTATTTTCTGATTCTTCCATGGTTGTATCTTATCCTAGAAACACTTTCCATGCAGATTCAATTTTATGTCCTAGTATTTTTTTTAAAAAAAAGAATCTATGCAGAAGTGTGCAAAGCTTACCACCATATTGTTTGGTTTTTTGTGATATATCTGTAGTCTGAAAGAATAAAGGCATCTTTCTCTAACTGTATTTTTTTCCATCTATAGTTCCATTGTCTAAATTATTCTTCATTTTTTCCATGAGGAAACAGGGAAGGCTCCATACTCCACTGTTATTACACATGGATTTGTACTGGATGAAAAGGGTTTTAAAATGAGCAAATCTATTGGTAATGTGGTGGATCCAGAGAAATTGATAGTTGGTGGCAAAGACCAAAGGGTATGTTCGCAAAAGAACTTATTTCCTTGAGTTTTGCGGAATGAATGTTCATTGGTCTTTTGCAGGAAGAACCTACCTATGGCGCAGATGTTCTCCGTCTATGGGTTTCTAGTGTTGATTACACTGGCGATGTGTTGATTGGTCCACAAATCTTGCGCCAGATGTCTGACATGTATAGAAAACTACGAGGCACGATGCGGTTTCTGTTGTCAAATCTCCATGATTGGAAAGTACGTCCATGTGATCAAACATGTCTTCATTTGTTTTCTGATAACAAATGTGCCAGCAACCATCAAGGGAATGAGTGAACTAGATCTATGTGAAGGAATATATTGCTTGGACCAGGAAATTATTTCAATAGATCAGTATTTCTTAACTGTTACTTTTGCCTTTCCTCTTGTTCCTTTTACCGTCTTCATTTCAATGCGCATCTCTTTTCCTATGTAATCTTAATAATCCTTCTTCATTTCAATGCACATCTCTTTTCCTATGTAATCTTAATAATCCTTTTATATGATTCTTGTTATAGCCGGATAATTCAGTTCCCTACAGTGATCTGCCAAAAATTGACAAGTATGCACTTTTCCAACTGGAAACAGTTGTGACTTCTATGAAGGATAGTTATGAAAATTACCAATTCTTTAAAGTATATCAGGTATGTCTACATTTTCTGTCTGTGCCAATTTTACATCTTTGACTTATTCTCTGTTCTCCCTTTTCTTTTCTTTATTTGAGTCCTACAGTGTGTGTGTGCATGTGCATTCTCATGCATACAGTCTGTGTTTGGGAGTTTGGGACAGTTTCATTTGATCTACTGTGCACGGACCATCTTTCTGTTAAACAGAAAGTACAGGACCATGTTTATTGATTGGAGCTTGAATGATCAAAATATTAACGAATAGAGTTTTTGCTTGAATACACAAGGTGTTGTTCAATAATTCCCTGGATTTTTTAATCTGTATTCTCTGTAGCTTTCTTCATTTTCTTGGCATACTCTTGATCATAAGCACGTGACATGATTGTGCCATGCTGTGTGTTTGATGGGAATTTGTACACACCCACTTAATATAGCTGGTGTAATTTACATATGTTTTATATTCTACATTACTGACTTCTTTTCCTTCACATTTCAGATGCTTCAAAGATTTGCTATTGTTGGTTTGTCCAATTTTTATTTGGATGTTGCCAAGGATCGGCTTTATGTTGGGTATGGCTTTTATCTCATATTCTTTAGTCATCTGATTTTTATCTTATTAGATCCACAACTTATCCATTATCATTGAATGATACTGATTCGCAATTCTGATGATGTACTTTCTGTCTTCTTATCAGAGGCCGAGTTAGCTTCACAAGGAAAAGCTGTCAGACTGTCCTCACAGCACATCTGCTCTACCTTGTTAGGGCCATTGCCCCGATTATGCCTCACTTAGCTGAGGATGTCTGGCAGAACCTACCTTTTCAATACACCTTACAGGATGGATCCCCTGCAAAGTTTGTTTTTGACCTAAAATGGCCAGAAAAGAATGAAGAATGGCTCTCAGTCCCCAAGGATGATGTTGATTTCCTGGGCATTATCCTTGAGGTAATAATATTTTTGAATTGCTTTGATGTGTTCATTTGTATCAAAAAAGGAAAGAAAATTTGCATTCAACTTTGAACATGCTATATGCCTTCATAGTCCATAGCATTAGAATTCTGTACTTCCTAGAGGTTAAACTAAAAGGGGAAACTAGTTATGTCCAAAATCTGCATTCAACTTTGAACATTTAACCTAGAGAAAGAAAAAATTGACTGGATCCTAATAAACCACTTGTGATGAAATGCCAGCATTTCTGCTAAATTTGCTGATAATACTCTAGATAGGTGCGTTGTGGCATCACCCCCTCTTCATTTCATGATTGCTCTTTTTATTAGTATATTATATTGGTGCACTTGGGTTTATATACTCAGAATTGATTCTTACTATTTAAACTTATGTTGGTACACAGTTGAGGTCAGAGGTCAACAAAATTTTGGAGAACGCTCGCACTGGAAAGTTGATAGGCTCTAGCTTAGATGCAAAGGTGTATATCCATGCTGAAAGTTCAGATACAGCATTAAAGCTAAAGGAGCTATCTTCTGCATCTAATGACGCAGACTCTCTGCATCGCCTGTTCATCACATCTCAGGTAAAGACATGCTTTTCAAAAGAACCGTCTTCCTCTGTCTGCACGTAAGATGCTTAGCATTTCCTTCTCTCTGCAGGTGGAGGTTCTCGATACCCTAAATGAAGAAACTACATCATCTGTATCTTACACAGGAAAGTTCAGTGACGCACGCACTGGAGACATATGGATCGGTGTGACTCGTGCAGATGGTGCAAAATGTGAGAGGTGCTGGAACTACACCCGGGACGTTGGATCTTTCCATGACCATCCTACTTTATGCGCACGGTGTTATGGTGTCATTGATTTGCAGCCACAACCTGCTGCTGCTGCTGCTGTCAGTTAAGCCTTTAGGGAGACATGTTACATACCCTGATTGAACCATCTGACTTCGTTTTGAAGATTATTGGTGGAATTCATGAACTTGAAGGAAACTTACAAAGTATACGCTATCATACACATAATTTACTGGAAGAGATGAAAGACATTGAGGAATGGGTTGTTCTGGAACATAAGTTGGGACCTCGAATTTTGCCTGTAATGGGTTGTATTTGTAGTTTTAGTTTTTTTTTTCAAATTTATTGTGCATAGTCGACGAGAGTTGTTTGGAGCTTGGTCCATGGCTTACCTTCCCGTAATTGCGGTTCTACTGCGGGACTCGATCGAAACAGTTTTGCACATGCAACTCTGAACTATAAATCAATTTTGTAAAACCGTGGAGTAACAATGTTACTTATGTAAGTCCAAAGAAAACCCTACACACTGATATTCCCTTTGCATTTTGCGTTGGAAACATTTTTTAAAAATCATTAGCTTATGCGCCTTATGCACCTCTTTTTTTTTTTTCAAACACCGTCCCCAAGCAATTGACGGAAATCAGTACTGAACACCGTAAATTCATGTTCATTTTCTTATGACATTCAATCAGTTAATTCTGGTAATATGACATTTGTCGGGTACCATGATTAGGGGCACTCTAACCATGGGACTAAAATCGCCCTAAAAAACGCAAACGCATGTTAGGCCCACGAAGGCCTACAACCTTCTTTCAATCCGGAAGAAAGAAAAGGACTAAAAAAAGTCCAATATGCGGCCCACATACACAGCACGGCCCATCCAAGCCCTCCTCGGACCTGCGGGGTGATCTCCGCCTCGCTCGAGGGCTCCCTGCTGAGACCCTCGACCGCGCCCCGCGTCTCCGCCTCGCTCGAGGGTAGCGAACCCACCCTCGGGGAGTGGATCGTCTCCGCCTCACTTGAGGGTAGCGAGCCTACCCTCGGGAGAGCGGATCATCTCTGCCTCGCTCGAGGCCACCCCTCGACGGAAAGAACGAATGGCCCTTCCGCTCACCCGCCCGCCGTACGGAGGCATTAAACGCCAACCACTCCTCCAACAGCGCCCGGGTCAGACGGCGTCAGGCCGCCATTCCTCACAGTGGCTGTGACCGGAGTCCCGTCCGCCAACTCCGGTCACTGCTCCGCCATCCCGAACGCTGTGGCGATACTGTGGGAACCTGTGACGCAGTGCGAGACGTGCTCGGCACTGCTCCAGCCACTGTGCTGCCAACTCCCCATACCTCCTTCAAACGTTTCCCTCCCCGGAGCCCTCGGATGGCATGGGCACGATCCTTGGAAGCGGCTCTGACCTTGACCAGGACAGGGCCCTGGCCTGCAGGACCCTCGGAGTGTCACCACGCCACGCCTGGAGGACGGTACCCTCTACAGCAGCGACCACGCCGCTCGCTGGAACTACAAGGACGCCGGCGCGATCTCCGCAAAGCCAAGGACGACGCCCAGGGAGACGGCCACGCCAAGCACCATACCCCACAGTGTACTTTCCACAATGCCCGACCACTGCACCCCCGCGATTCAGGGAGAAGACGACGACTTCTACGATTTCCTGTGCATGTACTCCGCCCCTCCTTGTGTCTATAAAAGGAGGAGGCGGGCTCTATCTTCAGTATATCATCTCATCATTCACACACATAACTCGCAGAACACGCACACCCGCTCCCCGGAGCACGATATTGGCACTCGCCTCAATCAACTCCTCCTCTAGTAGAGACCTGGGAGCTTCCCTCCCTCTCTCGCCTCGCCTGTACCCCCTACTACAGGCACCCCCCGTGCAAGACAGTACAGTGCTCTCGCACATCCCTTTGCTGGACGTACGACCCCGCGTCCGGAACCAGGATAAACCTGTGCGTTACTGTGTTGCCTCTTGCATCAATCATCTGGGACGAGGAACACGCAGCATCATCACTAGTTGGGTCCGGACCGCCGGGTCAGGACACCGACAGTTGGCGCGCCAGGTAGGGGCCTCCGCTACGTGACATTTTCTCTTTTTTCCCCATTTGATCTCTAGGGATGGCGAGCAGATCCAACCCATTTCCCATGGGCGCCTAAAATCCGCTCCCAGCGGGATACGTGATTTAGTTCGGGAGTCTTGAGTTCAGGGCAACCGGCAACAATTACATCATGGAGCTCCTCTCACCCAGACGCAACCCCGATGCTCCGACGTCACTAGCCCGGCGCAATGGGCGCTCGGGCCAGCGCTCGTGACAAGCGCGCATGGAGCGGCGCAGGGCGGCGCGCCTCAGCTCCCCTATGTGGGTTGAGGTTGGCATGTCACAGCTCAGCGTCGCGGCCGACGGGGCCACCGCTTCGTCATCACGTGCCCCGGCGTCATCTGCACCGGCACCATCATCGACTGCAGTCCCAGTGCTTCCCAGGGGGGCGCGACTGCGCCGTTGCCCTTTCCCTTCGGGATACACAACGCTGCCACCTATACCTCTTCGTCCAGCACCAACTTCACCGAGTACGAGGATCTGCCGGGTCATCTCCCCCTGTCGATCCGCAACCTCATCGCATCATCTCCTGACGACTCCTACCTCGAGACGGCGAGCTCGATCACCAACGACATCAACTTCTTCATGAACAACTTCACGGCCGAGGAGGCCGAGGACTACTTCGGTGTCCATGACCCCGACGCTTTCTGCTCGTTCCAGCTTGCGGCGACTTACTGCCTCACCTACTCCGAGGACTCCAGCGAGGGGGATTACGATCCCACTCGAGAGTGCTTCATGGCCGAGCTCACGGACGGGCAGAACGACAACGCCCTGGGCAATGACGGGAACGGCGGGGCAGACGCGCATGCAAATCAAGAGGTGGTGCCTATCGCGACCCCTTCTTCTTCGTCAAGCTCGGCGGCGCGACAGGTACAGCTGGCGTAACTCAAGGAGCTTCAAGCCAAGCTCGACGAGTGTCGGCAGACACAGGAGCTGCGCACCGCACTCGAGCAGCAGTGCACCGCGCGTGGCGCGCGTGCCCAGGCGGCGGGACGCGCTGCCCGGGAGCGGATCCTAGCCAACGACAACGTCGACAAACCTCCGGAACTGAAAACGGCCGGCGAAAAACTCGTCGCTGCAGCCTACCTACTCCAAGCAATGCCCGAGCCATCGACGACTTCGGGTTGCAACCTGCATCGCGAGGCACAGGTGCTCATCGACCAGGCTGCTATGCAGCAGGCCGAGAGCTCTGCGTCTTGCATGCGCTCGACAGCCTCGAAGCCCGGAGGTATAGCACATCAGGGCCACGAAGCCTCGGTGCACACTCCACCAGGAGGGAGGGGAAAGGCAGCCGCGTCGGACGATGCGAAAGCACCCTCGGTGCATGACCGCATCGGAAAGACTCCCGCAAGGGAGCGACTCCACGACACGCGCGGACACGCCGACGACGGCGATGCCTGCAACATCATCAATGGCAGGAAGTACACCCCTCGATGGGGTGGCCGCTTCGACCCCGAGCACGACAGGGGCGAATCATACGGGCACCCGTGTGTTCAGCCGGGAGATTCGTACAACTCCCTTTCCCCTGCGATTCCGACAGCCCACCACCCTCGTCAAGTACTCAGGAGAGACCGATCCTGCGGTTTGGCTCAACGACTATCGCCTAGCATGTCAGCTGGGCGGTGCAACGGACGATGCGGTCATTATCCACAACCTCCTCCTTCACCTCGCTGACGCCACGCGAACGTGGCTCGAGCACTTGCCTGTGGACCAGATCCACGACTGGGCCGACCTAGTTAAGATCTTCGTGGGCAACTTTCAGGGCACTTATGTGCGCCCTGGGAACTCCTGGGACCTCAAAGGGTGTCGGCAGAAGCCCAATGAGTCCCTACGCGACTATGTGCGGCTCTTCTCCAAGCAATGCACCGAGCTTCCCAGCGTCACCCACGTCGAGGTCATCAACGCCTTTCTCGAGGGCACGATGTGTAGGAACCTAGTGCACGAGCTTGCGCGAAGCCGTCCCACCAATACTAACGAACTGTTCGATGCCGCCACCAACTACGCCACCGGCGAGGAGACAGTTGGTGCCATCTTTGACGGCAAAGCGAACAAGTGCAAGGAAGATGCGCCCGCAGAGGGAAGCAACGCCAAGACCAACGCCCCCACCAAGAAACAAAAGCGGGGGAAGAAAGGAAAAAAGCCGGCCCCACCGAACCAGCGCGGATCGGGACAGGCGGAGGACTCCAACGAGGCCTTCGTTGCTGCCTCGGACTGCAAAGGACCTCGAGGCGGTGGCGGCCTGTTCAACGATATGCTCAAGAAGCCTTGCCCTTACCACAAGGGCTCGGTCAACCACACCCTCGAGCAGTGCGAGATGCTCCGGAAGTACTACAACCGTGTCGCGCATCGCGACGAGGACAAGAAGAAGGATGCTGGAGACAAATGTGGAGACGACGAGTTCCCCTCGGTGGGGAACGCCTTCTTCATCTTCGGAGGGCCGACGATGAACATGATCTCTCGGCAGTGCAAGCGTGAGCGCCGGGAAGTCTTCTCCGTCACCAAGGCCACGCCATCCTACCTCGACTGGTCGGAGGACACCATTTCCTTCGGTCGCGAGGACCACCCTGACTACGTCCCGCACCCGGGACGATATCCACTTGTTGTCGACCCCATCATCGGCAACACCCGCTTCTCCAAGGTGCTCATGGACGGAGGCAGCAGCCTCAACATCATGTACGCCCATACCTTGGAGCTCATGGGGATCGGATTGGACAAGCTCCGCCCCAGCAAGTCGCCATTCCATGGCGTTGCGCCGGGGAAGCGAGTCAAACCCCTCGGCCAGATCTACCTACCCGTCTACTTCGGCACGGCAGCCAACTTCCATAAGGAAGTGCTCACCTTTGAGGTGGTGGGGTTTTTAGGAGCCTACCACGCCATCCTTGGCCGTCCCTGCTACGCCAAGTTCATGGCCATCCCCAACTACATCTACCTTAAGCTGAAGATGCCGGGTCCAAAGGGTGTCATCACCGTCGGCTCCTCGGTCGAGCATGCCTACGAGTGCGACGTCGAGTGCGTCGAGCACGCGGAGGCTCAAGCAGAGGACGAGGCCCTCGCAGCCACCCTCGACAAGATGGCAAGCGAGGCCTTGGACTCCACGCACCAACACGCGGGTAGCTTCTAACCCGCTGAGGGTATCAAGAAGGTGCCCCTCTACCCGAATCACCCCGGCGACAAGGCGTTGCAGGTCAGCGCCACCCTCGACAGCAAATAGGAAGTGGTGCTCGTCGACTGTCTCCGCGCCAACGTAGACATCTTTGCGTGGAGCCCCTCGGACATGCCTGGCATACGGAGGGAGGTCGCCGAGCACTCCCTTGACATCCGACCCAACTCCAAGCCGGTGAAGCAGCGCCTGCGACGCTTCGATGAGCTCAAGCGCCGGGCGATCGGCGAGGAGCTGCAGAAACTTCTGGCGGCCGGATTCATCAAGGAGGTATTCCATCCCGAGTGGCTAGCTAATCCTGTATTAGTAAAGAAAAAGAATGGAAATTGGAGAATGTGCGTAGACTACACTAGTTTAAATAAAGCATGTCCGAAGGTTCCCTTTCCTTTGCCGCGTATTGATCAAATCGTTGATTCAACTGCGGGGTGTAAACTTTTATCCTTTCTTGATGCTTATTCTGGTTACCACGAAATCAAGATGAAAGAGTTCGACCAGCTCGCGACCTCTTTTATCACACCTTTCAGCATGTACTGCTACGTCACGATGCCTTTTGGCCTCAGAAACGCCGGAGCTACATATCAGCGGTGTATGCTCCACGTATTCGGGGACCATCTCGGGCGGAACGTAGAGGCATATGTCGACGACATCGTCGTAAAATCCAGGAAGGCGGACGACCTGGTCGCCGATCTCAGGATCGCGTTCGATTGCCTAAGGGCTAAGGGGGTGAACTCAACCCCGAGAAGTGCGTGTTCGGAGTTCCTCGAGGCATGCTTCTAGGCGTCATTGTCTCTCAGCGGGGCATTGAACCCAACCCTGAGAAAGTCTCGGTCATCACTCGGATGGGACCGATCCGGGACCTAAAGGGGGTACAGAGGGTCATGGGATGCCTAGTGTCCCTCAGCCGATTCATCTCGCGCCTCGGCGAGAAAGGCTTGCCTCTGTATTGGCTCCTAAGGAAGTTCGAGCGCTTCTCGTGGACCCCCGAGGCTCAAGAAGCCCTCGACAGGCTGAAGGCATCACTCACTCATGCCCCCATTCTCACACCACCCATAGACAGCGAGCCCCTTTATCTGTACGTAGCTTCGACGACCCAAGTGGTGAGCGCGGTGATCGTTGTCGAAAGACAAGAGGAGGGCCATGCTCTGCTTGTCCAACGGCCGGTGTACTACATTAGCAAAGTGTTGTCTGAAACCAAGACACGCTGTTCATAGATCTAGAAGCTGCTATACGCGGTGGTCTTGGCTCGGCACAAGCTGCGCCACTACTTCGAGGCCCATCCCGTCACCGTGGTCTTGTCTTTCCCTCTGGGAGAGATAGTCCGCAATAGGGAAGTCGATGGTAGAATTGCCAAGTGGTCCGTGGAGCTAATAGGAGAAACTCTCACCTACGCCCCTCGCAAGGCGATCAAGTCCCAAATCTTAGCTGACTTCGTCGCTGAGTGGACGGACACTCAGCTGCCTCTGCCGCAAATCCAAGCTGAATGCTGGACCATGTACTTCGACGGGTTGGTGATGAAAACCAGCGCCGGCGCCGGCCTCCTCTTCGTCTCACCCCTCGGAGAACACATGAGCTACATAATACGCCTACACTTCCCTGCGTCCAACAACATGGCGGAGTCCGAGGCCCTCCTCAGTGGACTCCGCATCGCCATCGAGCTCAGCGTCAAGCGCCTTGACGTACGCGGTGACTCTTAGCTCGTTATCGACCAAGTGATGAAGGAGTCTAGCTGTCATGACCAGGGTTTACCTAACCGGTGGGAACCAATCCGGTTTGACCGGTTACCGGTCAAACCGGTCCGGACCGGTTCCGGTTTGGGCCGGTACCAAACCGGCCCAAATTTAAAATTTAAATTTAAATTCAAAAAAATGAAAAATTCCCAAAAAATTCCTAAAAATACTTCAAGGTGCGACAAATCTAATGGTGTCAAATTTTCTCAAAAAATCGTTCATTTAGTATAGTTTGCGGGGATTTGAAGTTAAACAAACAAAATGTGCATACAAAAGTATACAAATATAATGTAAAAGTAGTACAAAAGAGGGTTGGAGGGTTCATTTAGACTAAAATATATTATACAAATATTTATTTAGTATACTTTGCGGGCATTTGAATTTAAACTAAAAAAGAAAAAAATTTGAATTTAACCGGTTACTAGTCAAACCGGCCGGTATACCGGTACGAACCGGTTGAATTGCGACTTTTGAATTCAAATTTGAATTCCACCGGTAACCGGTCAAAACGGTCCGGTAAACCGGAACCGGAGCCCGGCGGTTACCGGTTACCGGTCGGGAAATAAAACCCTGGTCATGACCCAAAAATGGAGGCATACTGCAATGCAATACGCCGCCTCGAAGACAAGTTCGACGGCCTAGAACTCAACCACATCCCGCGCAAGTACAACGAGGATGCCAACGAATTAGCCAAGATCGCGTCGGGGCGGACCACCGTCCCCCGAACATCTTTGCTCACGACATCACCAAGCCCTCCGTCGATTTCAAGGATCCAGTGGAACCGGGTCCCTCGAACGCCGAGCCCCCTCGGGGGAACCCCTCGGCGGATGAGGCCGAGCCCATGGACACTGACTTCGAAACCTCCTCCATGGACGAGGCCGAAGTAATGGAGATCGACGAGGCCCCGCTTCTACGAGACTGGCGCACCCTGTACCTCGACTGGATGATTCGAGGGATCCTACCCTCGGACCGCGCCCAGGCGCGGCGCCTCACTAGGCGGGCCAAGTCTTTCGTCGTGATCGACAGAGAGCTGTACAAACGCAGTCCCTCGGGCATCTTGTAACGATGCATCCCGATTCTCGAGGGTAAGGAGCTGATCCATGACATCCATGCTGGCATCTGCAGTCACCACGCCGCGCCGCGCACCCTCGTGGGTAATGCATTTCGACAAGGCTTTTACTGGCCCACCGCGGTCGCCGATGCCACCGATGTCGTGCGGACCTGCGAGGGTTGCCAGTTCTACGCTCGAAAGACGCACCTCCCGACCCACGCTCTGCAGAATATCCCCATCATGTGGCCGTTTGCAGTGTGGGGATTGGACCTCGTTGGCCCACTGCTGAAGGCGCCTGGAGGCTTCACCCACTTGTTGGTGGCAATCGACAAATTCTCCAAGTGGATCGAGGCTCGACCCATCGGCAAGATCAAGTCTGAGCAAGCTGTTCTGTTCTTTACTAACATTGTCTTCAGGTTCGGGGTCCCGAATTCGATCATCACCGACAACGGCACCCAGTTCATGGGCAAGAAATTCATGTGGACTGGTCGGCTGTGGCGCACCCACAGATGAATGGGCAAGTGGAGCGTGCCAATGGCATGATCCTCCAAGGCCTCAAGCCAAGGATCTTCAACAAACTGAACAAGTTTGGCCGGAGGTGGCTCACGGAGCTACCCTCAGTTATCTGGAGCCTGAGGACGACCCCAAGCAGAGCCACGGGCTTTACCTCGTTCTTCCTCGTCTATGGCGCCGAGGCCATCCTCCCCACGGACTTGGAGTACGGGTCACCGAGGCTCCAGGCATATCAAGAGCTGTAGAACCGGCAAGCTTGAGATGTGGCTCCAGGCATATCGCGAGGACTCACTGGATCAAGTGGATGAAGCTTGAGACGTGGCACTCCTACACTCTGCGCGCTATCAGCAGTCCCTGCGAAGATACCAAGCACAGAGGGTTCGACGCCGAGACCTCAACAAGGGCGACCTGGTGCTGAGGCTTCGACAGGACAACAGGGACCGCCACAAGCTTTCACCACCGTGGGAAGGCCCATATATCATCACCGAGTTGCTCAAGCCCAGCACGTACAAGCTGGCGAATGAAAACGGCGAAGTCTTCACCAATGCTTGGAACATACAGCAGCTACGTCGCTTCTATCCTTAGAGTTCCAAGCTTTTTGTACATCGTTTGTACTCATATTTACGATTTCCCGAAAAAAAGGAGTATGCTTTACTTGTTATTTTTTGGGAACCTTCCGGACCCTCGGGGGCTCGGATGTGCACGAACACTGAGGTATGCCTGGCTTTACCCTCGGCAAAGCCAAGCCTCCCTCGGGGGCTACTACGGGGGGAACCCCCGAACGTCCCCAAAAACCGCCAACGTTTTTTCGAAAAATTTATGTTTCTAAGTTTCTCGTACACTTGGAAAAGCGGACGCGAGGCATAAGCAACTACGGTACGGGGCCGGCTGAGTCGCGGGACCGCCTACGCCTCCGGGATATGGCATCCCCCTCACCACCCTACGCCTAAGTCACTTATGAACACGAAATTCCTCGCAGAAGTTTATCTAGGTTGCATACGAGAACACGGAAATAGAGTAAAGAAAACGAGGGCTCGAACGCACAAGGCCTCGAGGGGCCACACTGTCGATTTGCGATAACGGATTTCTTAATCCAAAAGTACTATTACGATAAAGTACTAACTTATTACATGAGCTCCGAGGCCCAGACTTCCTACAGGTTATCATTCCCTCCTTGTGGGTCTTCAACATCATCAAATTCGGCTATAGGGGGATGTCGGCTTCAAGCTTCCCGGCCAGAACGGTGGCGAACCCCTCGACGGTGGCATCGGCGTTGTCCATGATGGCCGACGCAGTGTCCGGGCTGGCATCGTTTGGGACCACGTACCCCGACGACACTCTCTGGAGGTCCATGATGTAGTGCATCGAGGCCATGGCGAGGGCTCGCAGGACACCGAGGCGGAAGGTGCTCTTGGCGTGCTCGGCGATCCAGCCACCTAGCACTCGCAGGCGGCTGATCACCGAGCTACTAGACACGGCGTCGTCCCCCTCGAGCTCCCGGCACACGCTCACTGCGGTCCGCTCCAGGTCAGCGTATTCAGCCTGCACCGCCATGAGCGCGGTGTTGACAGCCTCCTTCGCCGCAGCTTCATCCGCCACTTTCTGCCTCAGCTCTAATCAGAGGAAATAAGATAAGCTGCGATAAATTAGAATCAAAACAACAGCGAAATCTCAAGTACTTACCCACGATTAACCTTTGCGCCTCTTCCTGCTGGACCCGGGTGACCCCCTCGAGCGAGGACAAGGAGTCCTCCTTCTCCTTGAGGGCGGCCTCCGCGTTCCGGACGACCACCTCCTTTTCCTCAAGGGCTCTGCCCTTCTCCTCGAGGGTCCCAGTGAGCATGGCGACGGTCATCTTCTCGCACTGGAGCTCGGCCTCCTTGTGCTGGAGCTCGGCCTCTTTCTGCTCGAGCGCCGTCCTAATGCGCTGCAACTCGGTAGTCTGCGCCTCGGCCTCTGTAACACCCTAATTTAATTTCCAGCATTTATTAATAAATTTAATTGGCTTTATTTATTTTTCTAAGGTTTATTGTGTTAGACTTGTATATAATCTCAATTTTTGTTCTATAAGTAATTAAAATTTTATCATAGGTTTAAATTTTGGTGTTGCATTCATGCTGGTGCATAGTTTTAATTATTTGAGTGTGGTTTGAATTCAAATATGTATTTGAATTCAAACTTTGTTTGTTTGTTTTAGAAATAGAAGTAGTAATGGAAAAGGGAACCAGCCCAAAACCCTCACTGACCCGGCCCAGTCCTTCCCTCTCCCACCCACCTCACTCGCGCGGGCCCAGTCCGCTTTCCCCGCGCGGCCCAACCCTTTTCCCCTCACCCGGGCGCAAACCTCTTCCTCCCTTTCCCACACGGGCCTAGCCTCTCCCTCGCGCGCGGCCCAGCCTCCGGCCCAGCACCCCCCGCGTGCCCAGGCCGCTCTCCCAGCGTGCGCCCCCGCTCTCCCCGCCTCTTTCACTGCGCCCCCGGGCCCGCATGTCGGCCCCTTCTCCCTCCTCCCGCATCCGCCGCTCCCGCACCGGCCTCCGCCCGCGAATCTCGCCGGATTTCCCATCCGGAGCACGGACGCCGAGATCTCCAGTGCCCCTCCTTTTAAACCACCCTGCGACCCCCCTACACCCTCACCCCACGCCAAAGGCCGCCGCAAACCCTAGCAGCCACCTCCCCGCAGCTCCGCCCCGCGCCGCTCCTCTGCGCCGCCGCGGCCACGCCGCCCCGACGCACCGGAACCCTCGCCAAGCATCCCAGAAGCTTCGCCTTGCCGCCGGGACGCTCCTCGAGCCCTCTATCCTCGACCACAACCCTTGCGGCGCCGGAATTGCGCCAAGAACCGAACGCCGGTGAGTAGCTCCGCCGTTCGATTTCTCGCCACCGGTGGTCCCTGACCCGTCCTGACCCCAGGTTCTCGTTCGCAGCGCGACCCCGCATCGATTCGAGGAGATCCGGAGCCCGGAGCATCGCTGCGTCAACTCCTCCGCGAGCGCCGCCCACGCCATCGCAGCCGAGCTCGCCGCCGACCCTTCTGCGCCGCGTCTCCTTCTAATCTAGAGCTCGGTGAGCACCCGTAGCACCCCCTCTATCTTATGCGGATGTTACCTAGACACGCAAGCCACTCCAGTGGCTGGACACCAGTCACCGGCGTTCTCGCCGCCGCGCTGCCATGCCTCGCCGTGGCGAGTACCCTGCCGTGCCGCTCAGCCCCGCACAGCCACGCCCGGACCCCGCCTGGGTTTGCCCTTGGCTCTGCGCACGGCCGCGGACTCTCCAGCACTCAGACCCGAGCCCCGCACATGGCGCACGCGCGCACGACGGCGGGCGCCGCCGCAGAGACACGCCCCGCCGCCGTGCACGCCGTTCCAACCCCCGATCCACTACTCTGAGCGCACATGTGGATTACACATGTCGAGCACTCTCTTTAGCACCAAATCCCATGCCAAATCCCGCTCGGAGTCGCCAGATCCGCCAACGCCGGCGAGCTCCCAGCCGCGCGCTGCCGCAGGGGGCTCTATCTCCGGCGTCAGCGCCGCCACCCGCGCGCACCATCCCATCTGAACCGCCCGATTTTGAACCGACGCCTAGGATTAGATCTAAGATCCATCAAACCTGAGTCACCGGATCTAAATCCAACGGGTCAGATCCGAAGATACCCCTTCGGCCCGGATGTTTTGCTAAAGAGCCCCCTGGTTTCTTAGGATTCAACCCGCTGTCCAGTCGCTCGCAAAAGTATTTGCATGTGAGCCCAGTTTTTAGCAGTTAACCCCCTAAGTTTTCTAGAATTCAAACTCGCCGTCCAAACCTGTCCTTTTCACGAGTTAAACCCCAGAACTAACCTTTAATTATGTTTAGGCCCTCGGTTTTTGCAGAAAACCCCCCTGGAACCTAGTTTTAATCGCAGATAAGCCCCTAGAACTTGTTTTAGCTCTAGTTTTTGCGTTTCAACTCCGTTTTAGGCGTTCTTTATATCCACGCGTTCGTTGTAACGCGTAGAATAGTTTTAGACTAGTTTAGTGTGCTATTTCTGTGTATTGATGTACTATTTCTTAGCTTTTGTTAGTGTTTGCTTGTATGCTTATTGTTGTGCCTTGTTTTGGCCATGTGTTCGTGAGTAGACGCTGATCCATCTGAGGAGCCCCAGTACCAGTACCCGGAGCAGCCGTCTTCCAACCAGTTTGAGAAGCAGCAGGAGCAGTACGAGGAAGGCAAGTATAACATGAACAACCTATCACTTTTAAATACATTTTCATACTGCATTTTAATGTTGTATGCCTATAAGGATTTCCTAGCCACTTTATATCTTTTATATATATCCTTTGGGTTGCATTTTGGTTAGTTGTGCTAGGTGCCGCACTATAACACACTTGGTCATTTTTAATTAATTTGATTAATGGTATATGCAACTTAATTCTGAGAGTGGCCCTCTGTGTGGCTTGAGTGGCTCGCGTATCGTTAAAATTGGTTTTGTTAGAAACATGGTTTAGGGGGCCAGCACGGTGCTTACTGCCTGGTTGGCCACTCTCCATAAGGACCGGTTCATAGAGCGACAACCTGGGACAACAGCGCTACCACAAGACTGGAATGAGACGGTCTTGGCTTACTAATTAGGCCATTTTGGTTCAGGAGTAACTTACCGACGGGGCAAGCGGGGAGTCGAGCTTCAATGGTGCCCAGGCTACGAGGCTTGGTCTGCGTACCCCTCGAGGTGGGTACCATCGTTGCATTGCTTGAATCCTTAGCGGTTACACCTTACCAACGTGTCCTTTGTAACGGCCTCGTAGTGAGTTTGCTAGTCATCTCACCTAAGGAAGTGTGATGAACAACTAGCGTAGCTCACGACTTGTGGGTAAAGATGTGCAACCTCTGCAGAATGTAAAACTGGTATACTAGCCGTGCTCACGGTCATGAGCGGCCCAGATCCTCCTTTTGATTAGTGGGGTTATCTCCTTCCGACAAGGGGGGTGCCTCTCGGGGTTACCTTGGTGGTTTCGGTTTGGTTCTCAGTAGTAACATGCTTAATCTTGATTAATTACTATGTAACTGGGTTTATGGTAATTCATCCACTTGTAGTAAATAGCTTTAATAAAATTCTGCCAAGACTTAAAAGCTAATGCAGTCAGTCAGCCAACCTAGAGTCTCATAGTTTGTGTTATACTTGTTGAGTACAAGTTGTGTACTCACTCTTGCCTACTCTACTCTTTTTCCTCTTGGGGATACTCTACTGCTGCTCAGTTCTTGCCGACGCGAGGGAGTTCGCCCAGGACTACGAGGACTTCTAGGCGTTCATCTCCCAGTCGACGTCCCTGTGGCGCCCTGCTCAGCTTCGGAGAGTTTTATCGTATTTGCACTTTGCTTCCGCTGTATCAAACATTTTTGTCATTAATGTAATAAATAACATTCGTATTCGCTTTACTATATCTTTTTACGTGATATGTGCTATGATATACTGTTCATTCTGTTGTATATACGTGTGACTTGATCTTGGCACGTATATGATTGCTCGGTTTATGTGCTTCTATAAACCGGGTGTTACAGCCTCCAGGGCCTTTTGCTCTGCCGTGGCCCTCTGGGCGTCGCTCTTGCTGACAGTCCGCGCCAGCTCCTCCTCTAGCATGCGCTGGCGTGCTCCCAGACTGGTCAACTGGGTGTTGGCGTCGATATTCCGGAGCACCAAATCGGCGTTGTATTGCCCAAGCCAGCTCATTTGGGAGTACAACCGAGTCAGCTCGGCGCTCTTTCTGCGCGAAATGTACCTCAGCCGCTGCAAGCGGAAGAGCGTGAGTAAGGCACACAAAAACAAAACCAAACACAAGCGATTCTCAGGGAAAGGCGCTTACGTTGCTGATCTGGAAATCCGTCGTTCTATGGAGATCCAAGACGCGATCGAGGTGGTCCATAATCCGAGAGCCGACCTCAATCTGCGCCTTCCAGACCGCTTCCTCCTCCTGCTCGTTGTGGAGAAACTACAAGGGGACCCCGGACTAGATGATCGCCCCGTGACGGGCCCCCTCGGATGTCCCCGTGCTAAGAACCTCTTCGGAGGCCGACACGAACTCGGCGAACCAGTCGGCGGCGCTGGCCGCAGCAGCAGGGTCGATGTCCCTCGAGTCCCCAAACTTGTCGCTGCTCTCCGGCAGCTGCACCACCGGTACCACGTTCTCCGGCGCCGTTTGCGCCGTCGTCGCTGCAACAGTACTCTCATCCCCGGCCCTTGCAGGCCCCGGGGTGCGGGTTTCCTCCACTGCCGGCTCCCTTGGCACCGACCCCTCCTCTGTTGAAGCGTCCCCTCATAAGAGAAGCTTAAAAGTGATACAATATCAGTCCCAGGAGGCTGATAACATTTTTATTATATCAGATGGTACATCACCGTACAACTCTACGCGGAAGTGGGCAGTGAAGCGCCACTATCGCGAGGATAACAACTAACACCCACACAACGATATTAACTACGAAGAGGGGGTCATCAGAGTCTTGCGCCATACGGAACTTCCTGCGGGTGACCCTATCCATAGGCAAGGTTGGGTGCAGGATGGAACCTCTACTCAACGTCTTCGGGAACGAAGTCTGGATCTTCCTCTGTAAAAAGTAAGAATGGGGTGAGTACAAACGTACTCAGCAAGTCCAACCACACCCACGGAGGGGGTATAAATAGAATATAATGCACAGGGTAAATCAAGGATAAGTCTAAGGTTTGATTTGCGGAAAGCTAATTTTTATGCAGGGGTTCATTTGAAAGAAAGGACTTTTCAAAACAAGTTTTTCTTGTACCGAGGAACATGTAGTGTTGACCCACACAGGATCCAAGTTTTAAGCTGCTACCGGACTCCTCATCCGCCGTAGCACACGTCACAACTGCCGGACACTTTTCCAAAACAACTCACGCCAACCCATCCAATCCCAGAAGAAACACTAGTTATGTGACCACACCGTAACTCACCCAGTACCGTGGGCCCGGCTATTTGAATAGATTCTTAACTCTGCATAGGTGTGCAACTTTACCCACAAGCGGGGTACCGCAACTCGATCACCTTAGTGTCAGTGCAGATCCCAACAAAGCCATTACCCACCTTAGCTAGACCTGACTAGCCATCACGGGATCCACCAAGGGGTCATTGACCTATCACAGAGGTTTTAAGCGGGGCATAAGTCACACAGAGCTAATCCCTTCTCCTTGATCACCCGTTGCTCTCAGCTCTCCTGATGGCTGTCAGACTAACTAGTGGGGTTTATGCCAAGCCGTTGCCCATTCAACAGTCGAGTGGTTTGCACGATAATGGAGTTAGGTGAGATGACACACCAACTCTGTCCTTAGTTGTGACAAGTAGGGGTGGGCAAAATATAACCGAAACCGATTAACCGAACCGAACCGAACCGCTTTAACCGCAAAAGTCGGTTAATTCGGTTAACGGTTAATTTTGCGGTTAAAATTTTTGAGATATTCTTTAACCGCATATTATTTCGGTTTTGATGTGCCACTAACCGATTTAACCGAATTAACCGATTTGGCAAGTTGAGTGTAATATGTATTTATCTTATGTCTTAAATATATGTATAATCATGTGAGATATCAAGAATTCTTGGTTTTCATAATTAAGATATCTAAGTGAGGCTACATTAATTGTTTTTCTAGCTTTCTAAGCTTATTTTAGTGGCCAATAGCTTGTAGTTGATGTCATAATTTCATTCTAATTTGCTTGTTATTTATGTATTGTATACATTACGATTAACCGCAAAACCGAACCGATTTAATCGCAACCGAATTTACGCGGTTAAAAGATTTCTAGCTACAATTTCGGTTAAGAGTTTGTCATAACCGAAATATTTCAAAACTGAATTAACCGAACCGATTTAACCGCACTAACCGAATGCCCAGCCCTAGTGACAAGATGGATATCTCCCTTCCTTGCTCTGCCACACAGGCACGAGCACACCGTTCGGCAATTCACACAGAAGTGCCATTCATCTCGTCTAATATCATCTTTTGAAAATTCCACATTTTTCCCTTCCCACACACCCACGCATTTTCCTTTTATAAAAGAAGTTGTATCGTGTTTAAGATCCTAAGCGCTCTAGCAGCGATTAACGTACAAACAAATCACATTCAGACATTAATCTAGGTGGTCAAGGAATGGTTATAACAAATCAAGGGGTGGCTATCCAACCATGTTTTCAGCAGGCAAAACATATGCAATTTTATAAAATAGGCCAATAGGTTGTGTCTATAAAAACTAGGACAAAATATGCATCAAAGGGCGGGATTGAACTTGCCGTCTTCAAAGCCTTCCGGGTAGTCCTTATCGAGGTACTGTCCTTCGGGTTTGGGGTCGCAGAACTGGTCCTCGTTCGCTTACTCGCAGTACTGCTCGTCGATGGGTTCTCCCTCGTTCACACCGTGATCTATGACGCATACAAACAAACACACAATCAAGAAAAAGAAATAAAAGCTTTATCGTTGAGCTCGAATCGGAAACAATTAAGATATGGAGATAGGAGTAATGTTTTTGTGCGATTTCCTAATGGCATGGCCAAAACTATGTTAGGAATGGCGTGGTAAAGTTTCGGGTCGATCGGAGATCGTTTGGCGCATGAAATGATAAGTTACAGAGAGGTT
Source organism: Panicum virgatum (assembly GCF_016808335.1). Classification (NCBI taxonomy): domain Eukaryota; kingdom Viridiplantae; phylum Streptophyta; class Magnoliopsida; order Poales; family Poaceae; genus Panicum; species Panicum virgatum. The sequence goes on from NC_053145.1 coordinate 63,532,831, forward strand.
TAGGGGTTAAATAAGGATCCATGGGCTTGTTTGTAATTAGTTTTGAGAGTGAAAGGACTTGATTATAATATTTGAAAATGTTTTGACTATTCTGGAAAGGGGCAGGGGCCTATGTGTTATTGTTTTTGTATGGTGGAGTGGTTAGTTTTTAAATAGAAAGAACTGGGAGGCCTTATTTGGAAAAGGACATAAATGGAGGGAGGACTCTTAAAAGAAAAGAAGGGAAGGGAGGGGGTTTTGGGCAAAACCGCCCTCTTCTTCTACCTCCTAACCAGAACACGACGCGGAACAGAGGAGGGGTAGGGGGGCGCCGGTGGCCCTGGGATCCGGCGTCCCAGGCCACGGCGGCGGCCGGGAAGAGGGGGAAACGGAAGAGGGGAGCGAGGGGGTCCGATTCCCCTACTTACCCCGAGCAGAGGCGGCTTGTGGAGATGGGGCAACGAGGGCCGGTGGGAGGCGGCCGCAATGGCTATGGCGGCGGCGCAGCGAGGCTGGGGAGTGGGCTCGCGGTGGCTGAGGGGGTTGTGGTGGGGGAGAGCTGCGAGGGGGGCCTATTTATAGGCGAGGTAAGGCGGTGGAAGAGGGGACGCGGTGGCCAGCGAGTTCCGCGGCCCTTAATGGCGGTGGGGCAGCTCCGGCCACTTGCCGGTGTCCTGGAGCGCGGTGTCGTGGCGTGGAGGTTGCTGGTGAGGTGACAAGGCACGCAGAGGTGGGCGGTGGTGCGCTCGCATCGAGGCGGGCACAATGCGACTAGACAGGTCGGGCAGGAGCGGGCGGCGCGGCGAGCATCCCGGGCACGCGGAGCGCATGGGGCACGGACGCGCGGGCAGGGCATCGCGCAGGGCGCATGTGCGGGCTCAGGGAGCAGGGACGTGCACGCACATGGAGCAGGAAGCAGGGGCAGGAAGGAAGGAAGGAGAAGGAGGGAGAAAAGGAAAAGAGGAAAAAGAAAAAGGGAAGGAGAAAAAGAAAAGAAGAGAGGAAGAAAAAGAAAAGGGGGCGCCGACGGAATTCGCGGCGATGGTCGACCACGCGCGGCGGTCGGCGACACGCAGCGCGACACGTGGGGCGAGGAAAAAGCGAGATGGAGCGGTGATTGAATTAGGGTGTCGGGACGGCGAAATTTTTTTGGAAGGTATTAGGGTTTAGTGTTAATTGAGCTCAACGATGAAAAAGAATTTTGAAAATTATTTTTAGCGTGTGATTTATTTGGTAAATTTTTCGGGATGTCACAAACCTACCCCACTTAAAATGAATCTCGTCCTCGAGATTTGGCTGGCTCCTGAACAGATGGGGAAACTCTTTCTTCAGAGCATCTTCACGCTCCCATGTAGCTTCTTCTACTCCGTAGCTACTCCACTGAACTCTACAAATCCGTACTTCAGAGTTTCTTGTCCTTCTAGTGACAGTGTCCAAAACCTTGATAGGTACTTCCTGGTACCGAAGGTCTGTCTATAGATCTATCTCCTCTGCTGGCACATGTTCTTTCTCCGGTATTCTCAAACATCTCCTTAGCTGGGACACATGAAACACCGGGTGTATATCCGACTTTCTTTCTGGTAGTTCCAGTCGGTATGCTACGGCTCCGACTTTCTTCAGAACTTGGTATGGTCCAATGTACTGAGGGGCCAACTTTCCTTGTACTTGAAATCTTCGAGTTCCCCGAATTAGTGAAACTTTAAGGTAGACGAACTCTCGCGGGTTGTAGCTTATTTGTCGTCTCTTCTTGTCTGCGTTGCTTTTCTGTCGAGACTGGGCGGCCTTCAGCTTTTCTCTAATATCGGCCACTCTTTCTTCGGCTTCCTTTATGAGTGCGGGTCCGACTAGGGCACGTTCTACAACTTCTGACCACATCAGGGGGGTTCTGCATTTTCTTCCGTAGAGAGCCTCGAATGGTGACATGCCCAGGCTCGCTTGATAACTGTTGTTGTACGAAAATTCTGCATAGGGTAAACTCTGCTCCCAATCCTTGCCATAGGTAAGGACGCATGCTGTCAACATATCTTCCATGATCTGATTTACCCTTTCTGTTTGACCATCCGTTTGTGGGTGGTAGGCGGAGCTGAAGTCTAATTTGGTGCCCATGGCTTTATGTAAACTTTTCCAAAACCTAGAGGTGAATTGAGTCCCTCTATCTGAAACAACTCGGCTGGGTACACCATGCAATTTTACTATATTTTCCACATAAAGCTTAGCTAGCTTTTCTCCGCCGTAATTGGTCCGCACGGGTATGAAATGAGCCGCTTTAGTGAGTTGGTCCACTATTACCCATATGGAGTCATGTCCTTTCTGTGTTCTGGGCAAACCCACCACAAAGTCCATTCCTATCTCATCCCATTTCCAAACCGGGATGGGTAGGGGTTGCAACAATCCTGCTGGCTTCTGATGTTCGGCCTTGATCCTTTGGCACGTATCACAATGGGTGACAAATCGTGCAATATCCGCCTTCATTCCTTTCCACCAATATTTTTGTTTTAAGTCCATATACATCTTGGTGGATCCTGGGTGGATGGAGTAGGCCGAGTTATGGGCTTCATCCATAATTATCTGCCGGAAGTCTCCTTCCTGGGGTACACAAATCCTATTTTTATACCATAAAGTTCCTTCATTATCCACTCTAAAATCAGGTGCCTTATTTTCTCCAGTCTGCATTCGGATTTCCCTCAAGCCTTTGTCGAAACTTTGTGCTTTCCTGATTTTATCTTCCAGAGTAGGTCAAATGCTCATCTTGCGAATGGAACCTCGAGGGACAATGTGCACATTCAATCGTGCCATCTCTTCATGCAGATGGGCATCCTTGGGTCCATAAGATTTCCGGCTTAAATCATCAACTACCACATTAGCTTTACCAGGGTGGTAATGGATTTCCACATTATAATCCTTAACCAGTTCTATCCACCTTCTTTGTCTTAAGTTCAAATCGGGCTGGGTGAAAATATACTTCAAACTCTTATGGTCGGTATAGATCTCGCACTTATTTCCAATTAGATAATGCCTCAAAATCTTGAGGGCATGTACTACTGCTGCAAACTCCAGATCATGTGTTGGGTAATTTTGTTCATGAGGCCTGAGCTGTCGGGAAGCGTATGCAACATCTTTCCCGTCTTGCATCAGTACACACCCTAATCCTTGTCGGGATGCATCACAATAAATGACAAAATCCCGATGAATGTCCGGTAGGGTCAGCATTGGGGCAGTTGTCAATCTTCTCTTCAATTCTTGAAAACTTCTTTCACATGACTCTGTCCAGTTGAATTTCTTATCCTTCTTGAGCAGCTCTGTCTTGGGCCGGGCTATCTTGGAAAATCCTTCAATGAATCTTCGATAATATCTAGCTAATCCAAGAAAGCTTCTGATTTCACTAATATTAGTTGGTTGCTGCCAATTGGAAACCACTTTGACTTTCTCAGGGTCGACTGCTACTCCTTCTGCGGTCAGAATATGTCCAAGAAAAGCCACTTTCTCTAGCCAAAATTCACACTTGCTAAATTTTGCATAAAGTTTGTTTGCTCTCATTTTTTCCAAAACTACCCTCAGATGTTGCTCGTGCTCCTGGACACTCTTCGAGTAAATAATTATGTCGTCGATGAAGACTATGACAAACTTATCTAACTCGTCCATAAACACCTTGTTCATGAGGTTCATGAAATAAGCAAGTGCATTAGTGAGTCCAAAGGACATCTTAGTGAACTCAAACTGCCCGTAACGGGTGACAAAAGCTGTCTTTGGGATGTCGCTTTCTCTAATCTTGAGCCAAAAATATCCTGACCTCAGATAAATCTTGGAGAAATATTTGGCCCGTTTTAGTTGATCGAAAAGGTCATCAATCCTGGGGAGGGGGTACTTATTCTTGATGGTAACTTCGTTCAGTGCCCGATAATCTACACACAACCTCATACTCCCATCCTTCTTCTTGACAAATAGAACTGGGGCTCCCCAAGGCGACGAGCTTGGTCTGATGAAGCCAATTCGTTGTAGTTCTTCCAGCTGCTTCTTTAATTCTGCCAGTTCCGAGGCTGACATTCTATAGGGTCTCTTGGCTATAGGAGAGGTTCCAGGTACAAGGTCGATGACAAATTCTATATCCCTATCTAGTGGCATTCTAGGAAGTTCTTCAGGAAAGACATCTGGGTATTCGTTTACTACTGGGACTTTTTCCAAGGACTTGGCTTCCATGCTAAACACCATTGGGTCTGGTCCATTTCCCCGGATATGGCAGGTTACTCGTATTCCCTCTGGGTTCGTCAGGTGTACCACCTTATCAGCACAACCTATGAGACCATTGTGTCGGCTTAACCAGTCCATTCCAAGGATCATGTCTTTTCCCCTTAGACTTAAGTACTACTAGGTCTGCTAGAAATTCTACCCCACTTAAATTGATCCTTACCCGTAGACAACATAGTTGACACTTGATGTCACCTCTAGGCGTCCGGGTTAATATGGGTGTTTTTAGTAGTACTATAGGTATATTATGCCTTTCCATAAAACTTGAGGATATGAACGAGTGTGATGCTCCAGAATCAAATAGTACTGTTGCAAGAGCTGAGCTGACTAGGTACTCACCGAGCACTACGCCCTGAGCTCCTTGAGCCTCCTGCGCATTGATGTGGTTGACGCGGGCTCGTCCAAATGATTGCTGGGGCTGCCTCATCAGCTGACTGTTGTTGTTGGTGTTGCTGTTGTTGCGGATAGGCACTTGGTTGGCACCTGACAGAACTGGTTTTGGTCCATTTACCGTGTTGGAGAAGGCTGATGTAGCAGGCTTGTTCTTGGCGTATGGGCAGTTGGCAATGAAATGTCCTATCTCTCGGCAGTTGAAACAGGCCCTAGCATTGCTGTTGTTGGTGGTGACTTGCCTTGCATTACTCTACGGGGCCTTCATGGTGTTCTGGCTCCTAAACTGTGTGTTAGGGGCCTATGGCCCTGTCACCTGGGACTGAGTCCTATACTGCATTGGGGCCTGATATCTTGGTGCCATATAGCTGGAATTCCTTAGTTTTTGGAAGCGGTCATGCTGGCGGGCCTTGCTTTCTAGAAACTTGCGCTTGTTATCCTTCCTTTCTTCAGTTTTGGCCCTCTCTGTGAGAATAGCCTTGTTCATTAGAGTGTTGAAGTCCGGATAGATCTGAGGGGTAAGCAAGGCTCGGAGTTCTGCGTTCAATCCCTTCTTGAACATGTCCTGCTTCTTTTCATCATCGTCCACTTCCTCGGGTGCATATCGGGCCAGCTCCATGAACTGGTGGGTGTATTCTTCTACTGACATGCTTCCTTGCTGTAGTGCTCGGAACTCATCCGCCTTGCGCTTCATGGTGGCTGAGGGGGTATGGTAGCGGCAGAACTCCTTCACAAATTCCTTCCACGTGATGGTGGAGGTATCTTCGGCAGCGACACAGTAATTGTCCCACCAGGTTAAGGCAGTTCTAGTGAGTTGGTGAGCTGCCAGGAGAACTTTGTCTCGATCTTGACATTCGAATGGCTCGAGCTTACTCTGGATCACATGCAGCCAGTCGTCAGCATCCAAGGGGTTGCTGGATCCGGTAATGGTGGGTGGCTTAGTCCTCAGAAAAGCTGTCAGCTTGTCATTCATGGTTTGCTCTCGTGGCCGCTTGTCGACGAGAGCATTGGCCAGTGTTTCCAGTATGAGGGTCTGGTTGTATATTATCTGTGCCAGGTCCCCCAGGGGTGGTGGTGGTGGCAGTGGCACTTCTCCTTGATTCTCATCTGTTCTGGCTCACTTCCTATTCTTCCTGAGGAGGGTTCTGCCCATTAGGTTGTACTCCTGCATCAGCAGCTGCGGGGGTCTGGTTGCGGGAGGCCCTCGTACCGCTTCGGGAAGCCATCTGTAGGTTGGGTATAGTCTTTGTGAGATTTGAATTAAGATTATATGATGTTTAAGTTGTTTAAGTCGTATTTTTTTGAAAAGGCAGAATCTTCCTTCCGCCGAAAGCACACAACAAGCACACAAACAAGCAAACAACAAGCACAAACGACTTTATTACTGCAAGGGAGGGTACAACACGGGGACAAGACTAGAACGCGTACTACACGTCCGGGTACAGGGTCACACTTAAGGGTACAACTTAAGCCAAAGGGGTTGGGAGGGTACCACACTAGGATGGCGTAGGGCATTCTACTCGCGGGGTGAGCCTTCTTCCGGGGCGGAGTGTGCGAGTAGTCCTTGCTCGCCGTCTTCTAGGTTTCCATTTTCCAAGGGTTGCGTAGCAGCTTCTCTTTCAACGGCGGCAGTAGACCTTTCAGGGTTCTCGGGTGGGGCTTGTGGGGTTCTCAAGAGTGGTCCCCATCCTATGATGGGCGTCCCGAGTAGAATATGGTCTTCCCCAATTGCCAAGACTGGTGTTCCACCTCTGGTCCATTCTTGCATACGCCGGTCTCGGGCTTGCCTGAGGTTCTCCTGAGCAACCGCTTCGCTGCTGACCGCGGCTGCGGCTCTTGCCTCGGCTTGGGCTGCCCGGATCTGTTGCAGTCTTACCGCGAGCTCTGCTTGCTTGGCTCGATGGGTCTGCTCCCTCAGGATGTTAGCTTGCTCATCAAAGAGCTGATCCAAAGAGGCTAGGTAGGTAAGACTTGGTACAGGGGGTCTTCTTCATGGCGGCGCCGTTCTAGGCTTCTCATACGAGCTTTCCAAACTGGGGTTCTGATGGCCGGAGGGAAAAACCTCATTGGTGTGGGGGCGAGGTGTCTTCCAAAAATCCGGCATAGATAACGGAGTGCCTTCCTGATGGCTAAGGGATAGGTGTCTTGGTGCCTAAACCCTGTGGCGGTCACTCGCCATGGCTGGATGTCGGGGTAGCGGTCACTTCTGGCGATGACCAGGATCACCCCGCAGCGAAGGGTACCATGGTGTTCGTACTCTCTGCTGTAGTACCTTGGGCGTTCCGTAACGCCAAGGCTTTCCAAGGCATTGATCAAGAGGCTGGAGAAGCCAGGTGCGGCTTGGCAAAAGCCCTAGGTCCATCCTTCCTCAGCCATCTGAAAGCAAAGATAGAGTGAGCAGGTTTTGCACAAATATTTGGGTATAGAAGGATAGATGGTACTTATTATTAGAACATGGTTAGGGTACAGGTTCCATGGGTACACGATTATTAGAAACAGGGTTCTAGCTTGGAGTGCTACTCCTATCATGGGGATTCTTTCTCGGTCTGGATAGGGCGCTTCTTTGGCGGAAGACACTGAATCATCACATCGTCCTCGGTCTGAGTACCTCTATCCCAATGGGTCTCTTCGGGTTCTTCCTCTATCCACCCACCTATTCCTCTGCGAGCCTCGTATTCTTGCCATTGGGCTTGGAGAGCAGCTAGGGAATACTCGGCGCGTGCGGCTCTTGTCCGTTGTTCCTCCAGTTCTTGAGTTGCCTTTTCTGCCCTGTGGATTTGGTGCTTCAATTGTGCCGCCTGTTCGCGGTAAAGTTCATCCAGGCCGGTGAGGTAGATGGATAGGTGGGAGACCGTATCTTCTAGGTCTTCTTCTTCTTCTCTTCCAAGTCCTCTCATCTGGGCAATCCATGAGTGTCCTCTTCCTTCAGTAGGCGGGAAAAATTCCATAGAAGTCCGCTGAAGATGATGCTTGAAGATCACACGCAGACGTCGCAGGGCTTTTCGGGCGGCTTTTCGGTAGGTGTCAGGGAAGCGAAAGCCAGTGGTGGAGATGAACTAGGGGTCTATGTCAGGGTAGCGGTTGCTTCTTCCCACGAAAATCATCACGTCGCACCGAAGAGTGCCCCTGGAGTCGTACTCCCGGTAGACGTACTCTGGTGGGTCGACCACTCCGATGCGTTCCAGGCTGAATATCAATAACTTAGGAAGGCCGGGCTCTGCGTGGCAGATTCTGCCACTCCATCCATTATCAGCCATCTAGAACAGGGCAAGAATCAGCGGTGAGTGTTGGTGTGCAAAAAGGATTAAGTAAGGAAAAATCCTAATGTGAAAAGGCCTGAAAAAAAGGTCTCGATCCTAAAGGTCACGTCCTACGGCCAACCTACGGCTCTGATACCACCTGAAGCATCCCCTCATAAGAGAAGACTTAAAAGTGATACAATATCAGTCCCAGGAGGCTGATAACACTTTTATTATATCAGATGGTACATTACAGTACAACTCTACGCAGAAGTGGGCAGTGAAGCGCCACTATCGCGAGGATAACAACTAACACCCACACAACGATATTAACTACGAAGACGGGGTCATCAGAGTCTTGCGTCATACGGAACTTCCTGCGGGTGACTGTTGGCGCTCCTTAAGTACCCATTTTATCCCTTGTTTATCCTTGATAATGGCATGAATTCAATATCAAAATCACTAACCGTCCTAACGCCGGCCTAATTATTGGTCATTTTCACATATACACATATATTTTGGAGGAACTTCGTTTTTGCAGGTTTTTGGCCTATTTTGGAGCATGAAATGACGAGGCCGTGATCGAGCGCTAACACGGAGAAAGACGAAGGCCAAAGCCCAAAGGGAGGACCAAAGCCCATGTTGATTCGAAGCCCATTCATGCACATCCATCCTCCAAGAGAGCCCAAAGGAACAAGCCCACGAAGATGAGATCAAGATACTTTGGGATTAAGCAAAGCAAATGAAGATTTAAGGAAGGATTCCCTATCCTATCCTTTCCTCGAAGATATCTCTAAGATAACGACGTCAAAAGGGGTGCAATCGTGAAGGACAAAAATTCTAGAAGATGCGAGGAGTCTACACGCGAAAGATGAGACAGAGGCGAGCCCGAAAGGGGGTAGGCCGGCCGGCCTAGCCCCATGGGGCTGGCCGGCCCTGCCCGTTTCTGAGGCGGTTTGCCCTCCCCTTCAACCGGTGGCTTCCTCGGCTTATAAATAGCTCGCACCTTATTCAACTCGAAGCATCCATCCACCCAGAACTCGACGAAAACCTAGGGCCAAGACCGGAGGGAGACGACGGCCACCGCAAGTCTTCGAAGTTGTCTAGGAGATGGCTTACGCCACCCCTAGCCGCCATGGCCTCCCTGCGAGGTTGTGCCATGGTGGAGTTCATGAGCTAGTTGGAGTCGTCAATGGTATGTACTCGGTGGTGACGATCCAAACGAATCTATTATGTGAGTAATGATAATCATGTCTTTCGAATCTATTAGCGATCATGTTCTCTCTTTCGATTTCGTTCTTTTCTTTGGGTTTGCTTCATCTTAGATCTATTATCGAGATAGATCGCTTAGCATGATCTTGTAGTCATGGTGGCTAGAGGTTCATGGCGGAACTACCAAAGGGGGTTCGACTTGCTTCAGGGTATTTCATTCAAAAGGGGGGCCTCGTGACAGGCCGTCTCCATAGAGTAGGCGGAGTATCGAGGGATCGGATTGGAGATTTTGAGTTTAAAGATGCTTTTGATTGAGATGCATGACTTATTTGCTCGTTAGCTTGAACTGCAACTAGATGACGATAGGCCTAGTCATGTCTTTGGTTTTGCTATGATTAAGCCTATATTCATGGATGAGATCAACCTTTACACATCACTCATATCTGTCAAAGGTTTACCGTTTATATGCAATCAATGCTTCATGTTAGGATAGATCCGTTAGATTAGATGGAAAACCTTAGGTAGTTCTTTGTCGATCCACGGATTGATAAACCTTGGGGGAATACTCTAAGGGAAAAGCTACACCAATCGTGCGTTTGCGGTATACAAATCGGGGCGCTAAGGAGCGTCAACAGTGACCCTATCCACAGGCATGGTTGGGTGCAGGACGGAACCTCTACTCAACGTCTTCGGGAACGAAATCTGGATCTTCCTCTGTAAAAAGTAAGAATGGGGTGAGTACAAACGTACTCAGCAAGTCTAACCACACCCACGGAGGGGGTATAAACAGAATATAATGCACAGGGTAAATCAAGGATAAGGCTAAGGTTTGATTTAAGGAAAGCTAATTTTTATGCAGGGGTTCATTTGAAAGAAAGGACTTTTCAAAACAAGTTTTTCTTGTACCGAGGAACACGTAGTGTTGACCCACACAGGATCCAAGTTTTAAGCTGCTACCAGACTCCTCATCTGCCGTAGCATACGGCACAACTGCCGGACACTTTTCCAAAACAACTCACGCCAACCCATCCAATCCCAGAAGAAACACTAGTTATGTGACCACACCGTAACTCGCCCAGTACCGTTGGCCCGGCTATTCGAATAGATTCTTAACTCTGCATAGGTGTGCAACTTTACCCACAAGCGGGGTACCGCAACTCAATCACCTTAGTGTCAGTGCAGATCCCAACAAAGTTATTACCCACCTTAGCTAGACCTGACTAGCCATCACGGGATCCACCAAGTGGTCATTGACCTATCACAGAGGTTTTAACCGGGGCATAAGTCACACAGAGCTAATCCCTTCTCCTTGATCACCCGTTGCTCTCAGCTCTCCTGATGGCGGTCAGACTAACTAGTGGGGTTTATGCCAAGCCGTTGCCCATTCAACGGTCGAGTGGTTTGCACGATAATGGAGTTAGGTGAGATGACACACCAACTCGGTCCTTAGTTGTGAAAAGATGGATATCTCCCTTCCTTGCTTTGCCACACAGGCATGAGCACACCGTTCGGCAATTCACACAGAAGTGCCATCCATCTCGTCTAATATCATCTTTCGAAAAATCCACATTTTTCCCTTCCCACACACCCACGCATTTTCCTTTTATAAAAGAAGTTGTATCGTGTTTAAGGTCCTAAGTGCTCTAGCAGCGATTAATGTACAAACAAATCACATTCAGACATTAATCTAGGTGGTCAAGGAATGGTTATAACAAATCAAGGGGTGGCTATCCAACCATGTTTTCAGCAGGCAAAACATATGTAATTTTATAAAATAGGCCAATAGATTGTGTCTATAAAAACTAGGACAAAATATGCATCAAAGGGCGGGATTGAACTTGCCGTCTTCAAAGCTTTCCGGGAAGTCCTGATCGAGGTACTGTCCTTCGGGTTCGGGGTCGCGGAACTGGTCCTCGTTCGCTTGCTCGCGGTGGTGCGCAGCGCAGGTGGGGAGGGGGCTGCAGCCAGGGGGTACCGCGCGGCGGCGTGCTGTGCAGCTCTGCTGTTGCTTGTGCTCGTGCCCTCGCGTCGATGCGGGCACAGTGCCACTAGACTGGTTGGGCAGGAGTGGGCGGCGCGGCGAGCATCCCGGGCACGCGGAGCGCGTGGGGCACGGGCGCGCGGGCAGGGCGTCGCGCCGGGCGTGTGTGCGGGCTCAGGGAGCAGGGGCGTGCACGCACATGGAGCAGGAAGCAGGGGCAGGAAGGAAGGAAGGAGAAGGAGGGATAAAAGGAAAAGGGGAAAAAGAAAAAGGGAAGGAGAAAAAGAAAAGAAGAGAGGAAGAAAAAGAAAAGGGGGCGCCGGTGGAATTCGCGGCGACGGTCGACCACGCGCGGCGGTAGGCGACACGCAGCGCGACACACGGGGCGAGGAAAAAGCGAGATGGAGCGGTGATTGAATTAGGGTGTCGGGATGGCAAAAAGTTTTGGGAAGGTATTAGGGTTTAGGGTTAATTGAGCTCAACGATGAAAAAGAATTTTGAAAATTATTTTTAGCGTGTGATTTATTTGGTAAATTTTTCGGGATGTCACATCCGTGACACTCTCGACCCCAGCCCTCGGGGGCTCGAGGACGAGGGTCTCCACCTCTCTTTGGCTAGCGGGGCGCTCCTGCGCGCCCCCACCAGTTTCTCCTCCTGCGACCGGCTGGGCGGCACTATCCGCGTCGCCCCGGCCGGCCTCGATTTCGACGTCCGACCGGGTGGCGTCATTTGCACCGCCACGGCCGACCTCTCCCTCGGCGTCAGCCTGAGCGGCTATTACAACACCGCTCTGGCTGGTGTCGCCCCCACTCTCCGGTGCTCGAGCCTGCTAGGCCTTCTGACCCCCGCGGGCCATCGCCTCTTGGAGCTTCGCGGCCTCCGCCACTATGTCCACCACGGGCAGGGGCTGCGGCGCCGAGTGCGGCGTTGCGCGCGCCCCGGTCTTGAGGGCCTTGGTCGGCGCAAGCTGGGCCGCATCCCTGGCGATAGCCCCGGAGCTGGGTAGTCGGAGAAGAAACGCTAGAGTCAGCAGGATTGAGGGGGTCGAGTAAACGAATGCGAAGGATAAAATTAAGATCACTTACTCTGACCCGGCGCTCATGCTGTGCTTGCCCGAGCCGCTCCTCAGGGCCCCAGCACGTTGATACCTCCCGATGACTGGCCCGAGGGCGCCACCCTCGGGTCGGCCTGGCGCCTCGAGGCCGTCTGCGCGGGCGTCTCCGCACTCGCCGTGGACCCTCCGCCGCCACCCGTCGACACCACGGGCGCAGGTGTCCTCCTACCCGTCGCCGGCGGGGGCGACCTCTGCCCCGTCACGGGTGTGGACGATCTCCTGCCCGCTGCCGGCGGGGGCGACCTTCGTCCCACCGCCGGCACGGGCGACCTCCGCTCTGTCCCCGTGGGGTGCGGATCCACCAATGACCCTAATGTGAGCCTCGCCTCACCCAGCTTCACTGGCATATCCTCGTCGCCGGCACCTCGATAGACCGGCGGGGAACCCGCGCCTGTCGCCCCCTCGTCGTCGTCCGAGAAGTTGAGCTCGGCGTCCGAGAATTCCTCCTCCTCCTCGGTGGACTCAGGCGTAGCGGGCCGCGGCTTTCCCTCAGCGTGTGCAATCTTGCACGCCTTCTTGTGCTTTTCCTTCCTCTTCCTCTTCCTGGTGGCGGCCGCCTCCGCCGCGTCCTTCTGCTTTTTCACCGCCTCTGCGTGCAGGCGGTTGACTTCGCATTTCTCAGGGGCCGGGGGCTTCGAGGTGTAACCCTTGCGGCTCACCCCCTGCAAACGCAACCAAGTCAGAATTGAGGAGTGGGGAAAGGAGTAGCACAAGTCGACAACGAATTGAAACCTAGACTCACCACAGAAAGGTACCCCACCTCGGGGCATATCTTGATCTTCCAAAGATCCTCGGGGTTGTCAGGGAACTCCGCCACCGCGTTCCTCGCCCTCCAGGCAACGACGTCATGGAGGAGCAGCACGTACAATGTCCTTGAGCCCATGCTCGGGGCTGTACAAACTCTTCCGGGATGGGCGCATGTGGAGCATCAGACCGCCGGCGCGGGCGAACCCCTTCGGCTGGCCCCGCACATTCTTGATGTAGAGCTCGCCGTGGAACAGATGGATCCATAGATCCCAGTGCGCTTCGATCCCCAGGTAACCCTCGCAGAGGGCGACGAAGACCGCCGCCTGCCAGATGGAGTTGGGACCAAAGTTGTGCAACTCCACTCCGTAGTAATGGCACAATGCCCGCATGAATCTGCCGACGGGGACGCCGAATCCCCGCTCGTGGAGCCGCACGAGGCTCACGACGTAACCGTTGGGGGGATTCAGTTCGGCCTCCTCCGGACGCGGGGGAATCCACGCCGGCTGCTCCGAGTCGTGGTTAATCGGAAGCAGCCTCTCTGCGGCTAGCTGCTCCAAAACTGCCGCAGTGGCGGTGGACCACCCCCACGACAACGGCTCCTGGGCTTCCGACATCGCTTCGAATCGCCGGGGAACGCGGAGAAATAAGCTCGACGGTGGCTAAGGTGCGCCCTCACTCTCTCCTTCGTCCTCTCGCTCCGGATGCAGGGGAGGTGGAGAAGGCAGGGGAGACGAAGGCAAATGGCCAGGTGAGCCCAAACAATCCCCCATTCCTCGCTTTTATTCATCAAAACGGGCAAATTCGCCGCCGTGGCCCGAATCCCGCGCATTGAATGTGGTAGATTCCACTGTCGCCGACGGCTGGGCCCCACGACCGCGGAGTCCCCCACACGCGCACTTGGCAATAATTACGGCGCGATAACCGACGGGCGTGGCGCGACTGTAGCACTGTTCCATCCGTCAGCCGCCGCCCACATCTCTTCGCCTACCCGAGGCAGACGCCTGAAAAGGTGCGCCCGCACTGCACCAGGCCACGTCGCCCACGACCGACGGAAGACCCGCACGCACGACCCGCGACTCCACGCTGTTTGCAAACCATGACAGAATATTCCCTTCGGGGGTTCTTCACCCTCGAAGGAACCTTATTCCGATGCCTTACTGATCAGGGGTTCGAAGCCTGGCCCGTCGAGGGTTCGACAGGCGTTCCAGATCACCAGAGTCAGGGACTGCATGGATGTGCCGTACAAGCTGCCCTCGAACGCGGAGTTCGAGACATCCTACACAGTGTTCAAGGCCAGTCGAGGGTGCCTAGCAGGGGGATACCATCGAGGGAGAGCATCGAGCCCTTGGACCCTATCGAATGGGTCCGAGCCCCGCCTAGTGAACCCTTGCGAGCGCTTTATATGACGTGTCCACGAACCACGAGCCAACCCTTGTCGAACGGGGCACAGACGTCCACTTGAACCATCCGATAACAGCTCACCGAAGCAGCCATAGCTCGCGGCCCGGGCATGGGTAGCATGGTGCACTTCACCCCTCCTCCCTGCGGAAGGGCGATGAGGGTCGTAATAAAAGTCGAGGGTCCCTTGAACGCCTTCACGCAGGCCAGGGCTCGGGGGCTCCTCACACACCGCGGCTCAGGCCGCACCCTCGAGTGGATCGACAAACGTCGACTGTGAAGTTCCGCGTGTCTAGCCAAAACCCCCACTCTTAATGCGCGCCCGCCAGATGGTTCGACAGGACCCCGGGTCGCTGCACCAGCACGAAAAATGCCGAGGCCGGCTGAAAGGAACGCCGATGCCGGTTGAAAAGGAAGCTGGGCGGCCTCCCCAGTAAAGCAACCAATCAGGGCGACATTTATAGCCCTTGGACGAGCGCAAACACTCCTCCAAGGTCTCGGGGGCTACACCCGCGGGTGCGCTGACGCGCCTCCACGGAGGAAACTTCACACATTCGAGGATCAATATCCTCTGCAGGCCTGCTCGAGCGCTCTCAGCAGCACAACGGTGACATGCCCAGCGGCGACACCATGGTGCACGAGGCGACTATGATCTGCATAGGCAACTCGGAGTGGCCACCTCACTGCTTGCCCAGCGACAAACCCCGATCCTAGATCGGACTCCTCCAACAATGCTCCCCGAAGCACCGCAGCGCCCCCGCCGGGCAAACCAAGACCACCGCGGTTAGTACCCGAGTCACACCCTCGAGGGACTAAGCCTATGTAGGGCTGACGCTCACCTTTACACCCTCGGTCATCCTCTCCGCGAAGAAGAGGGAGACTTTATTGATCTTTGCAAACAAAGATTACAAAGGGATACCGGCTCGAAGCCGTCGAAAAGTACAAACGCATTGCCACCTGTGTGACAATTTTCCCTGTCTTGGGGAGGAGCGAGTGCCGATGAAGAGCACTGAGTCCTTGGCCGACGTTACGGCTAGGCTGCTTGGGATTGAGAGGAGCAGCCCCCAGACCGCACGGGTCCGGCGGGATGCCCTTCTCGTAAGCTTTCTTCTAGCGTCTCCTCCACCGAAGACCCTACGGGGGGGGCAAGGTGGCGGACAACACCCTCTGCACCATCTCCCCGAGAGCGACGTTATCGCCAAGAGGGACGATGCGAAGAATGGCCACCAAACCTAGCGTTGACGCCATGGTCAGGCGTCTCAACGCCCCTTCAGGCTGAGGGACATCACAGAAGCAGGATCCCACAGGCCCAATGTTCTTCTGCTAATCCCACTGATGCCGAGGGACAGTGAGCACGCCCTCTCCAGCTTTCCCCCACCGCTCGCAAGCATTCTTCTAGCATCAAAGCCTAAAGAAGCCAGGCCACCCTGTCCGGGGGACGACTGTGAGAGGCGAAGTAACACATTAATAAACTTAGACGAAGCTAGAAGTAAGAGCAGGGAAGTTGGAGAGGAAAGGGAGTCCCACGACCCCTATTTATAGCTGCGTCGGGCGCCAAGCTTCAAGCCTGTCGCAGGGGAAAAGCTTGGACCGCCCGTGACGGAGCGGCACCCCACGAGCGAAAGATGTCCTCGGTTACCGCGCCGAGATGTGACCGGACAAAGCAAAGCTAAGCCCCTGGACGCTGAGCGGCGCAGCATCAGCACTGGCCGACCGCCCTCGAACGACGCGTCGTAAGGCAACCAGGGAAAGCAGGGCTGAGACCCTGCACGTGGGACAGCGCGGCATTAACATCAGCTGCAGAGCAGCAAGC
Source organism: Panicum virgatum (assembly GCF_016808335.1). Taxonomy (NCBI): domain Eukaryota; kingdom Viridiplantae; phylum Streptophyta; class Magnoliopsida; order Poales; family Poaceae; genus Panicum; species Panicum virgatum. The sequence continues at coordinate 63,548,949 of NC_053145.1, forward strand.
GCCATCATGACCCTGGCCTGCTCAGCACGCTGACACGTCTCGTCACCAAAACAAAACAGGAAGGAGCGCGCGCCTCGGAGTACTTTCTCTGCAGGCGCACTACCCCGACCGGCGAGTTGTCACGTCCACCAGGCGAGCGCCCGGACGCGCCTGGCGGGAAGGCGACGCCGATCGATCACATCAAGAAGTAAAATTGCCAAAATACCCTTTGGCCGAATCCCCTGACTCGACCAAAGGCTCGGGGGGCTACTGTCGGGTACCATGATTAGGGGCACCCTAACCATGGGACTAAAATCACCCTAAAAAACACAAACACATGTTAGGCAACCGGGCCCACGAAGGCCTACAGCCTCCTTCCAATCCGGAAGAAAGGAAATGACTCAAAGAAGCCCAATACGCGGCCCACATACACAGTACGACCCATCCAAGCCCCCCTCGGACCCGCGGGGTGATCTCCGCCTCGCTCGAGGGCTCCCCGCCGAGACCCTCGACCGCGCCCCGCGTCTCCGCCTCGCTCGAGGGTAGCGAACCTACCCTCGGGGGAGTGGATCGTCTCCACCTTGCTCGAGGGTAGCGAACCCACCCTCGGGGAGCGGATCATCTCCGCCTCGCTCGAGGCCACCCCTCGACGGAAAGAACGAACGGCCCTTCCGCTCATCCGCCCGCCGTATGGAGGCATTAAACGCCAACCACTCCTCCAACAGCGCTCGGGTCGGACGGCGTCAGGCCGCCATTCCTCACAATGGCTGTGACCGGAGTCCCGTCCGCCAACTCTAGTCACTGCTCCGCCATCCCGGACGCTGTGGCGATACTATGGGAACCTGCGACGCAGTGCGAGACGTGCTCGGCACTGCTCCAGCCACTGTGCTGCCAACTCCCCATAACTCCTTCAAACTTTTCCCTCCCCGGAGCCCTCGGATGGCATGGGCACGACTCTCGGAAGCAGCTCCGACCTTGACCAGGACAGGGCCCTGGCCTGTAGGACCCTTGGAGTGTCACCACGCCACGCCTGGAGGACGGTACCCTCTACAGCAGCGACCACGCCGCTCGCTGGAACTACAAGGACGCCGGCGCGATCTCCACAAGGCCAAGGACGACGCCCAGGGCGACGGCCATGCCAGGCACCATACCCTACAGTGTACTTTCCACAGTGTCCGACCACTGCACCCCCGCGATTCAGGGAGAAGACGACGACTTCTACGATTTCCTGTGTATGTACTCCACCCCTCCTTGTGTCTATAAAAGTAGGAGGTGGGCTCTATCTTCAGTATATCATCTCATCATTCACACACGTAACTCGCAGAACACGCACACCCGCTCCCCGGAGCACGATATTGGCACTCGCCTCAATTAACTCCTCCTCTAGCAGAGAGACATGTGAGCTTCCCTCCCTCTCTTGCCTCGCCTATACCCCTACTACAGGCACCCCCGGTGCAAGACAATACAGTGGTTTCGCACACCCTTTTGTTGGACCTACGGCCCCGCGGCCGGAACCAGGATAAACCCGTGCGTTACTGTGTTGCCTCTTGTATCAATCATCTGGGACGAGGAACACGCATCATCATCACTAGTTGGATTCGGATCGCTATCAGTAGTTGGGTTCGGACCGCCGGGTGAAGACACCGACAACATTCAATCAGTTAATCCTGGTAATATAGTGAGGGAAATGCCAAACATGGAATGGAACCTTTCGAGGTGGGGTCGTTCATCACAACATCACACCGTGCCGCGTCGTCGTCTTCCTCCTCGGAGAGCAAAGTCGAATGAAACGTAAGTTACCGGCCGCGCAGGTCAATTCACCAGACGCGCTGTAAACACACCAGAGTTGCGAGCTAAGTCGGATCCGAAAGTTGGAGGAGGGCGAGGAAAAGTAGAGCTCGGAGGCGAGGCTTGCAAGGTCTCCCCTGCGGCGCCGGCAGGGCAGCGGCCAGCGGGGGAGGCGATGGCGCACGAGCGGGGCGGCGCGGCATCCACCCCCGCGGCGGCACCAACCTCCGAGGAGGACGCGCTGTGAGTCTGCTTCCCTAACCCCTAGGTATTAGTAGGCATGCCTCTGGACGTTTGGGTTGTGCGTTTGGTGATGTTTGATCTGAAGCCCGCGGCAAATGGCAGCACAATTTTGGTCCAGTTTCGTGATGTTGTATGCCCTGTGCGCCCGGCCGGATCGAAAGTTGGTGGCTCGCTGGGGCTTTGGCGTGTCCATGCCGCATGCTCCCGCGAATCGCGATGGGTTTCAGAATTCCGTACGAATGTAGTGAACCCGAGAGCAGAGATGACATGGGATCGGAAGCGGCTTGCCCTTGGGATTTGCAGTTATTTCTAGGATGAGTTGTGCCTGATTGTGTTTAGTGTATTTTGGATATTCGGGTACATTCAGTCAGGTTAACTTTAATGTTCTAAATCTGAATTGCTGCTGGGGTATTACTACTGTATGGTTGTTTGGTGCTTATGCAGGGCTTTTGCTTGTTCACATTTTGAAAATCCAATAGGTTTTCAGCCATTTTTTTAATTCGGTACTCCCTCCGTCCAAAATAAATGCAATTTTTGGACCAAACACACAAACCAATGGTAGGTGTAAAATTACCAAAATACCCTTTTTTTTGTGGTAAGTGAATGAGGTGTTAGTTGTCTTTTGTGAGAATCTTCCGGAAACTGCCTTGTCTTTTGTAGTAGGTGGGTCAAAGTTAACATTTTTTGTGGGACAAATTTTGAACTCTAGAATTGCATTTATTTTGGGACGGAGGGAGTACATGAGAAGTGATATTCGCATAAGCTATAGTTGACCAAATTTTCTATACCAATGCATTCATTAGCTAAATTCGAGTTGAAGTAGCATGAACAAGCTGACCTTAAAAGCAGTGACACTTTGTTGATCCTTTTGTGATACTAACTAGGTTCATGCCTGTGTGTTGCTACTGGTGATAAAAAATAGTTTCATATTAATAAATATAGAATCAGAAATATAAGATATTTGAAACATTATTGTTATCCACACGCAATCATATGTATAATACTGTTTTAGTAATACTTTGGTTTGAGATCACAATACTTCTTTAATATGTGTTATCCTCTTGTTATCCAGGTTCATTGATTCTGTTTTAATAATACTGTGTTTTGAGATCACAATACTTCAATGTGTATCCTCTTGTTATCTAGGTTCATTGATTCTGTTTTAGTAATACTGTGTTTTGAGATCACAATACTTCAATATGTGTAATCCTCTTGTTGTCTAGGTTCATTGATTTACTACATGAAGCCCCCCTGTCTGGTCATCGTGAACCTAGAAGCATAGTTGGTGGCACCTTGTACTGTATCTTGTTGGTAGGTGGAGGTTTCTTGATTACCCATGTTATATGGCGTGTAAGAAAACATCATCTAAGATAAACGATTCAGTTCGTGAATTATCCAACAGAACCAAAACATTGTGCATTTTGTAGTCTTTACGTTCTGTTTGTTCCATGTGACTAGCATTTGATAACAAGACATTGCTTTCCTCCTTTCTCCATTTTATGGTAACTGCATTTTATGTATATTTCTATAGGTAGGTCTTGCTTCTGTTGCCATTTCAGCTCCATGGATATTTCTCTTTGCACCAGACATGATCTCTCCATTGCTATGCAGCTCCAATGTTATCCTTCTAGTTCTTACAGGTACTCTATTACAAGTTTGTCGGGTATTCTATGAACTATTTATTTATCTTTTTTTATGTTTCTGGCTGTGAAGAATGGCTCAATGAAATTTGATGCAGGCATTTTTCAACAATACTGGGTTCACCAGGTCAGGAAAGTGAGATTGCAGGTATTACCACTCAAAAGGATGCTATTATTTTGTTCTGTTTCATTGTATCTCACGTAATGGAGTCAATACATTCATGATTCATGTAGTAATTGATTTTATCAGACTTAGTATATGCATTTTGGTGAAGAATATATTTTGCAAAATAACTAATGTGTTTTACTTTTTAAATCCAGGGCTATTATGAGTTCAGCCAGAAACTGAAGCATATTGCTCGACTTCCATTTGCTACTATTGCTAGCGGTGAGCATTACCAGACAAATCTATGTGATGGTCCAGTGGTACATTTATCATTACTTTCAGTCACTTTGTGAACTGACACTTCCTTTTGTTGATAAGATGACCTGCTTCGTTTAGTGTGATCATTTTTCACTTTGTTCTATCGCTGGAGGACTTAGTATGGATTATGCATATATGGTGTGTTTCTAAGTTTTGTCTTGCTGCTGTTCATTTAAGGACCTTTTAGGACAACAGATTCATACTAACAGAAAAAGCTAGTATTCATTTCTGTTTAGATTTTCACACTAGCTACCTGTCAATTAAAATGATCACTAGTAATGGTCTCTATTTTTGCAGGGACTGCTCTGATGCTCTTAATCATGGTCTGGCAACCTCTTGTACACATTCTATCAGTCTCACTGCTGCTGAGGTGCACTTTGCAATCTCATCTACATTAATAAACTGTTGATTTGTCTATCTATTGCTCTATAAAGTAGAAGAAATGGACATAATTACCAGGGAGGAAAATAGAGAATGCCTTCTGATTTCTAAAGATAATGTTTTAGTACTATATTTTAATTCTTTGAATTGTGAAGTTTCAGTTGATTTCAACAATGTTCAGTGTAAAATTATATGCATGTGTTACATATGCAAAATTACATGACCTCTGAACTGTGATATATATGCAACACTAAACCTTGAAGTACAAGGAAACTGGAGGCAAAGTTCTTATGGCTTGGGAACATCAGCTTTAGGCAGATAATGGGTTCCCATTTTGCTTGTTTCCAATAATTGTCTCTGCTCTATACATAGTCAGTAGGTGGATTGTAGCATGAACTTAAGTACTTAACAACCTCAAAACCTTGTACAATAGTATGTTTATATAATTATATTAAGTTGCGTGCATTACATGATTTCTGTGTATTTTCTAGAATATTTAATTTTCCATTTTTAAAACCTTCTTTTGCTATATTGCAGGATTGCCATTGTTGTTGAAGTCACGTGTGCTGGCTGTTTTATGGGCTTATACATATGTGAGTTCTTTATATTCAGAAATACACGCCTACTCTGTTTTTCAGTTGTAATTACTGGTAAATATGTGATGTGTTTGTTTCCCTTAAAAATGCATGCTTTGAGTCCTGATGATTTTTTGTACGATCTATGTCATGTGTCTGCTTGGTTCTTTATACAGGGCATATCCACAGATACAACTCTTTGGATGGTCAGCCTGATATTTTGCGGTCATTATATTCTGCACTCCAGCCATCTAATACTTTTGAAGATCAAAGGTACAATTGCAGCACATCAACTATAATGAGCTTTTTCATGTGACCTGACAAGCTCCTACGTTTGAACATTAGATAAATGCCTAACTTACTCGTCTCTGCACAGACAATGAATGCCTTATTTGTGCGGTTTGCGGTTTATTTTCTAACAGTGGGGTAATGTCTAGCAGGGAAAACAAACATGTGTTCGAGTAGTTCTCTTAACATACTGCCATGTCCATTAGAATGCTAGTCTTGAACCTATATAGCCATATCCTTCAGAATTATTTGAAGAATGATCTTCAACTCATGTCTAGCAGGGAAAACAAACATGTATTTCCAACAGTATCACCACATGTAGTTTTGAGTACTTCCCTTAACATACTTCCATAAAGATTGGCTTTCTGATGTTTTTCTCTCTCCAGGTATTATGATGCCCGTCTTTCTGATCAGCAGATGGCGTTACTTCAGTACCAAAGGGAGAATATTCATTATCTGAGTGAGGAGGTACATGGAACTGTCATACAAGATAGTTTATATCATCTCACCAAATTTCGTTTTCACCTTATACTTAACTTCTGGTCAATTTCAGAGAAGTCCTTGTTAACCTGCATACATGCATTGTTAAATTTTATTGCTTACATTGCCCATGGCAAAAATAATATTTAGACATGCACATTATTTAACTATGTAGGCAAGGTAAGCACCATAATTAGTAGTCTTAGCATTTTATGGAAATGCAGAACATGATGAAGACTGTGATAGTCAATATACTAATAGTATTAAGGTCAAATTAGTTTGTACTTTGTAAGCATTTTTATAGTACATAAAAGTACATCTTCCATAATATTTCTTTTCTAGAGCAAGGGGTTAAGCCCAGCTTCTTATGTTAACTGCAAATACATGAGCTAGGATCCTTTAATTGATTAACAATTTGTTTCTTTATTGTAAGGTCCTCCGCTTGCAAGAATGCTTAAGCAAATACCAGAGAACTGATGCTGGGACAACTCCTCAGGTTCTCTCTGTGTGCATGTGCATAACATTCTTCATGCTGCATCTAATCACTGGCAGATAATTAAATGATTGATTGCCTTTTTAATCTTCAGGTTGATCTTGCCCATCTTTTAGCATCTCGTGATCAAGAACTTCGAGCGCTTACCGCTGAGGTAACTATGTTCACTGAAGTTTTATTGTCATGTTATACATGCCTCAGAAAGTTAGATTACATGGATACCATGCATATATTATATACAGTGGTTTTTGTAAATTAGTAAGGGAGGTGCTCAAGAAAAGTTACCTGTCTTTGCCTACTTTAGACTATCTATTGTGGAAACTATTCACTGCAGTTTTAGCTCCTAAGCGATCTGCTTCTTGCAGATGCAATAGATGCTTCTGTTGACATGTTTTTGTTAATTCTTGCTAGTGTGAAAAGTTGAAATTGAACTTGACTTAGATGACTGTAGATGCTTAATGTAAAGATCGGAAGTTGTTAATAGAAGTAATTCCACACTGACAAAATGTGCAGATGAATCAAGTGCATTCTGAACTTCAACTTGCCCGTGGTTTGATTGATGAAAAGGAGTCAGAGATCCAGCGTATTCGTGTGAGCAACAACCAAGTATGTTGTTTAGCAATCAAGTGATCTACCATAAGTGCTGACAGATTTGTGTTTTCTCTTATTTGCTTGCAAAGGATTGATTACTTTATCATGAACATTTTAAATGCAGTATGTCGAAGAAAATGATAGACTCAGAGCTATTCTTGGTGAATGGAGTGCTCGAGCAGCAAAGGTACTTTCGATGAAGTGCTATTGTGGTTTGTATTATAAAATTATAACCTTCTTCCTCATTATTATATCTGTTGAGTGTGTGTGACAGCTTGAACGAGCGTTGGAGGCCGAGCGAGCGTCAAACGTTGAATTGCGGAAGAACATTGCAAAGTTAAGAGGTCATTTGTACAAAGAGCAGGAGGCCTGATTCCCCCTTTCGTCATTTGTACAAAGAGCAGGAGGCCTGATTCCCCCTTTCTTAGGAGCATGTACATCTTCAGTATATTCTAGCTAGTTCCAGAGTTAAGAATTTTACCTAGGCAGCTGACTAAAGTTAATCATCTCATGGAATATGAGAATCCCAGATGATCAACACAAGTTTTTGATAGAAGAAGAGCAACTCTGTCTGGATTTGCTCAAATCGAAACTGATTACAAGATGGGACAAGACTGTCCGATGATGCATATGCATCAGAGAGAAGATGAAAGGATCTCTTGTGATAGTAGAATGCGTAGTTGTAAAGGGTCTCATGGGCTTGATTATGGGGAGTATGGTTGGTTAGAGACTGCTGGGTTTGTTATGTGGTTGTGTTTGCTCCAACGAATCCTGTGACAACGATAGACTTGCACGGACTGAGTTGTTATGTGGTTGTCTTTGGTTGCCCATGGTGTTGCGATGATGTGGACCGTGTTCGGACAATTTCAAGTTACCACGGACAGAATTAGATCGGGAGGAATCTTCGGGTGAAGAGGTCGCCTCTTTCAACTCTTTTGTGGCATATGGATACAGTTTTGGTGCCAGGAGAAGAGATACTTTGCCAGTGTTCTCTCTTATTCAGTTATTTCCCACACAGGTGGATGCGTAAAGGCGCAAAGCTAACACTGGTCTGTCATTACAGCGACTAACGAAGTAACGAATCTCCATGGGAATATAGCTAATATCCCCCCACCTTTCTTCGTTGAAGGACTTGCAATTTGTGAGGTAGCAACATCACATAATGTTTGTTAGGTCCCATCTGTGGGCAGGTGATGGTGACCATAAGCCTTCTGTTTTAACTGGAGTGCATGCGAAGAAAGTGGTTTGCAGAGTCTCTGGTACAACCCTGTCCCTGAGAAGTTGAGAATAAAAAGTCCCCAAATCGCCATGCTGCTTCAAAGGAATTAAAAGAAGAAAAGGCACGAAGTCAACAAATACCTAAAATTTGGCAGAAGTCCATGAATTTGTTTCGTTTGATGCTTAGTAAATCAAGGAATGTTCTTTTGTTTTGGCCAAAAAATAGATAGGCACTTGCTATACTGGCACAATAACATAGTATCTCTGGCTTAAACTGAAACAACGGCATAATTATATTAAAAATCTGGCCTGTATTTTTGTATAGGGAAAAATCTACCCAAATGGGCCTACCTCCAAGCGTACGTGATACGGAACGTTTCTCTTTCTTTCCCACCATCCTCTCCCGTTCCGAAGACGAAGCTCCCCTCTCCCGGGCTGCCGCCATCCCGCTCCACAGCTCCCCCTCCTCCTCCACCCTCCACCGACGCCTCTGGCGTCTGGTCAGAGGCGGCTACCACCACCACCACCACCACCACACCACCGACCAGTTGCCGCGTTCCCGGGTCCTCACACGGCCAGCCCACCCGGACCCGGAAACCCGCGCGAGCGTATTAATAACGGCCACCTCTATCTCTGTCCCGCCCCGTAGCCCACGCACAGATTCATTCCACGCCCCCCTCTCCCCTCGCCCGCGCTCCCAGATCTCGCACGCCTCCCGCAAGGTACGTGGATTCCTCCACCGACCCTCCTAATGCTCGTGGTGTTCGATTGATTTGTGCGACGCTGCGAGCGGCGAGGCAACCCATAGCCGTCTCTCTTCCCTCCCGGCTCCCGACTTGTGCGCGACTGCCGGCCGTCTTCCTCGCCCGATACGACGACGCCTGGCCGGTGGCCGCGTGACAGCCTCACCCCGCCTAGGATCCTGGTCGACGGCCGCCCGACGCAAGCCGCCAGCCCCACCCGCTTGCCAGATCCCAGGCGCGCGGCGACCGGCGAGCAGCAACAACCGGCGCAGGCGCACGGCGGCAGCAGCCGTCCGCCCGCTACCCCTTCCCGTTGTGGCCTCGTTCTGGTGAGTTCAACACTACTGCAGCACTGCTTGCTCCCAAATCCCATATGTTTTATGGAGATAATCCTTACGGTTTGGATGTTGGAGATTAGAGATTGGACTATAAGGCTTAGGAATTGTGGATCCATCATTTGTCAGCCAAATCCCATATGTTTCGAACCTTTTTATGTAAGGTTCAAAACTTTTAAATATATTATCCTAATTTGGTTAATTTATAGCCATTTTAACCAACTTTTTCTTTAGAATTTTATCATATTGCACATGTAATTTTTTTATCAGGACTACCCTAATCTCAAATCCTGGGTCCGCCGCTGGTTGGAATGAGTTAATTTCGCAGTTTAGGGTGCAAATCTGATGAGTAGTGATCCTGAGATGGGGTGTCTGGAGCCGGATCTAGGGGGTAGTTTCTCTAGCAAGGCCTGTACTTGCTACTTCTGGAAAGGATCGGTCAGGTGCTCTCGCTGTTGTGATCTTTGTCGCCTTGCGAGGCTGGGGCCTGATTGTTGGCGGGTGTTTGTCAAAATAATAGAAAAATAAATGGTGCCAGGGGACCAAGGGAGTTCGAATCAGGGTACGACTTAGAATTGTGATATTCGGATTGTTAACGACTTTAATCTGTGCATCTGTTGGTATGGGTAGAGCATTATTGGATCCCACTAAGGATGCGTTCTTCATCGAGGTGCCTAAAATAAGCAGCAAAAAATCTATAACTTTTCTTAGTTCATAAAATCCAGCATAGTTTGCAGTCCTAAGAGTCTAAAATAATCATGGAATGCATGTATTTATTGTGCTTAAATTGCTCATGGTGAATCAATCTTTGAGCTGATTGGCTTCTAATGCTGCAAACACAAGGAAATGGGATGGTCAGTAGAAGCTGAACTGTCCTTACAACCTCCTTTGAATATTACTGTTCTTTTGCGTTTGGCATATGCAAGTTTGTAGTTTTATTTATGAAGTTACAATACCAATTATAATTGAAATGCAGGGTAAATTTGAGCTATGGGCACAGTTGTGGATGCTCCAGCCGTTGTGACTGAGGAGGTACTTTGCATTATTTATATACTTGAAGCTCATCATCAAAATATAGTTTAGACTGTTGAACCCTTTAGTTTAACAGTCAGGCATTTGTGAGTTTCTTAATTTCTATTACATCAACAGTTAGTGCCCTAGACTCTTGCATTGTTATGACTAAATTTTAGAATCAGTTGGTTTCATTAGCATATGCCTTGTTTTCCTGTATGGTTCATGCTTCAAGAAATTACATCCACCTCGACATGTCATGTTTTCACTTTAGAAAATGACCATATCTCATAAAAACTGTGTGGTTTGATAACTTGTGGTTCATCTAAGAAATGTGCTCAATTTGCAGGTCGCTGAGAACACTTTGGGTGGCAAGAAAGTTACAGTTGTATTTGTTCTAGGTATCTATTCTATCTTCAGTAATATCCAGTTATTTTGTATCCTTCCTTGTAAAAGAGTACGAGCTTACACAGCTTTAAACTTGTAAAGAGTTCATAATATGGGACTACTATGTTCACTTTAAATAGATGATTTTCTTTGCATCTGACTAAGAATTTACACATAGGTGGCCCTGGAAGTGGAAAAGGCACACAGTGTGCCAACATTGTGGAATACTTTGGATTCACTCATCTTAGTGCTGGTGATCTTTTGCGTGCAGAGATCAAATCTGGCTCCGAGAATGGGTATGTTCTTTTCCCTCTGTAAGAAAGCCATCTTTTTTACCTTTTTACTTCTTTTTACTTCTGAATAAAGGATTAATCATGTTGATTTACATATTTAACATTTGTGTGGTCTCTGTCTATGGTGCTCCTTGATGTTTCACAGAACCATGATTGAGAACATGATAAAGGAAGGAAAGATTGTTCCATCAGAGGTAACTATAAAACTGTTGCAGGAGGCAATGATAAAAAATGAAAATGACAAATTTCTGATTGACGGATTTCCAAGGAACGAGGAGAATCGTGCGGCATTTGAGAACGTTGTAAGGCCTCTGTTTCATACACAAAATTTGTTTTTATTTAGTTCTCATGATAGTTTAAGAGATTGCAATTCTGTTCTTTTAGGTACTTATAAATACATCTGTGGACCATTAATTCTTTCTAAATGTTTCAGACCAAAATTTCTCCTGCATTCGTGCTATTCTTTGACTGTTCTGAGAAAGAGATGGAAAGACGTCTTTTGGGGCGCAACCAGGTTTCCTTCATGATTAATCAATTGTGTCTCCTTCCTTCAGTCACAAAACTTGTTTCCAATATTTCATACTGTGCTTTCAGGGGAGAGTTGATGATAACATTGAGACTATTAAGAAAAGGTTCAAAACTTTTGTGGAATCAAGTCTACCTGTCATAGAGTATTATAACTCAAAGGACAAGGTTAAAAAGGTATTGATGAACTTTTACCTTGCCAGGGGTACTCCTATTGCACTCTGATGATGTATAGTGTGATGTTGTATTATACAATAGAAACAAAGCTAGTAATGAGATGCATGTAAGTATAATTATGTGAGGCTACGAGGAGGTTATTTTAAATCTATCTTGTCCTTTGAGTTAATGACCATTATATTCTTACATTCAATTAATTGATGGTCTTCCTTTTGGAACTTATCCACTTTAGCACCTATAGTAACTTTCATTTTAACAGATTGATGCTGCAAAACCAATTCCTGAAGTGTTTGAAGATGTCAAAACCATTTTTGCCCCATATGCTCCCAAGGTAAATTATTGTCTCACTTGTTCTTTGCGTGTTCTTTTGCACAAGCATTTTCTGATGAATCTTGTGTGTCTCCTGTTTGCCTCAACATTGTATTTGCATTGCACTCAATAGGTTTTCCCATATTTGAATGTACATCTATAAACATTAATTTATTTCTCCTTAAAAGGTTTCTTTTTAAAAAAACATGTTTGCATGTGACTAAAATACTATGGATCTACTTACTCATCACATTGTCTTCTTGTCTATCAGGCTGAATAGAGCAATACAAGGGGCACCATAAAGGTGGTACTTGGTGCCATAGGTATACCCTCTATACTGTGCCTGACCTAAATGATTTCCTCAGGTTCTTGGTGTCATGAGATACTCATGTGATCTGCATAACCTTTTGCAGGCACCGCTCAAACATATTTGTGATTATGAACCCTTTAATATAGAAAAGTTTTGGCTCATATGAGCTACCAGCATATCAGTAGGCAATTCGATTTGTTACCAGCAATAAGTAGATCTGATTCCCAGCTGTCGTGGTAGAGTCACTTTTTATTGTTGTCAGTGTACCAACCCGTCGATGTTGTACCAGTACCAATGTGTAATTTACCGCATGGACGATGAAAACCTTCTGCCTACCCACCAGCTATCTGGTGGCACTACGGAAAGTAAAACTGTTGCCATATTCTTTTTACAAGCCACTATTCTTGTAGTCCTTCAAATATTACTCTTAACAGCATTTTGCTGAACTTTTGTTTGGTCATTTGTACATGATGCCCTCGTAACATTGCATCTGATGTGGATTCTGCATATTTGCCTGGGAGTAATACAACTTACAAGATGATACTATATTGCATCCCTTGTGGGATATAGGCTTAGCGGCTTATTGCTGTTCTCCATATACTACGGAAAGTATGTTCTGGCAAAGTGGCAAGTGTGCATGTTTTTCTCATCTCGAGAGGCGAGAACATCGTGGACCATTTCTGAGCAGATTGGACCTGGAGCGCCATAGATCGAGAGAAGCTCAGCAGCGTATCTGAAGGAGACCGACTGTTTTGCATCATCTGTGGGGTGCTCCCATTCCTCCTTCCCGATTTTTAGAATTTTGGGCCAGGTTCAATGAATGTTGTACTTGCTGGTCGTGAGAACGAGAAGGCATATAAAGGCCCCGTTTGGTTTTGTGGCGCGCTAGTGAATAGTGACACTTTGACAGCTTATTATGGTGTCAAACAAAGTTAGTTTATAAAACCAATTTCAGAACCCCCACGTTAGTGACCCTGAAGAATCTAATGAGGTTTTTTACCGTGCGATTAGAGGATGGTACTGTAGCATCATTGTAGCAAATCATCGATTAATTACCGTCATTAGATTCGTCGCGAAAAGTTACACTCATCTCTAAAAAAATTTGCAAATAGATTTCATTCAGTATTTCATGCGGGAAAGATTCTCTTCTAGCGCTAGGATTCTAGCGCGCATCCAAACGGGGCCAAACTCCTGGGCCCCTCTGCAACGGCGCCTCCAAATATGGGCAAGCATGCCTAATGAATGGACCGGCCGAATGCCATGGTCCACCACCACACTTCACAAGAAGAATATCATCACTCTTCTTTCCTCCGCAGCTGCAGCCCATGCTGGAGAAGAGCTTTCTTCTTCTTTTTTGAAAAACAGAAGAGATTTCTTGCTACAGCAAAAATACTCCGGTGCTGGATGGGTGATTGCTTCGGGAGTTTAGACTGAAACCACATCAAAATGCCATGGCAAAATTGGAACCGCCTGATTTGTACCCAATTACCCATACCCCAATCCTAAAGAAGCCAGCACACCACTCTGGCCCATTGAATCTTTGCATATATAGCTTTTATTTGGGCCCTCCAGTGGGGATCACATTCATATCATATATGCGTATCTTTCACCTAGTTGCCTTTTTGCTAAGCTGGTTGGCATGTGGGGGCGCCGCGAGCCAGTAAGCAAGCAAGCACTGAAGCACTCCATGTGGGCTGCAACCACGAACCGGCAAACCGAGAGCCATCAGTCCATCACGCTCACGACATAGCTCTCCCACCACCATCTCCATCCACTTCTACTCTGCCGCTATACCGTTCCGTCGGTAGTGGTTGGCCGGTTCCATTACTTCTAGTCGGCGCGCGAGCAGTGAGCGTACCAGCCTCCGCTGGTCCTGCTCCTGCCGGCCGGCGCCGGCCAGGCCGCCGAGGGCGTGGAAGCCATCACGTCCCGCAGGCGCAGGCGCAGGCGCGGCGCTTGAACACGCGCTCCGCCCACCGCCGGCCCGAGAGAATGCCGGCAGTTCACTTCACACGCTGCGGCCACGGGAACTGCTTCTGCGGGTCGTGCTGGACGGCTGTTCGCAGCCGCATCGGCTGCTCTGATGCCCATGTTTGTTCCCTCTGCCAGTGTCCCACAAAAGGCGAAGCCCATGAGGCCCCGCCACATGAGGAGACTGTTCTGGATCGTCGCCGAGTCATCAGTCATGGCTTGGTTGGCCCACCAAGCTTCTGGTTCATCGTGGATCTGGTAAAGAGATCTCCTCATCATGGAGTCATGGCTTGACGTGTGCTGTGGTTGTTTCTTTTCTAATAGTCTCCGTGGCTGTGTTTAGATCCTGCAAAATTAGCATTGTAGCGAACTGAAAAGTATTGTAGTACTTTTTATTTGTTTGTTGTAAATTTTATTCTATCATGGGGTAACTAGGCTTAAAAAATTCGTCTCGAAATGTACATCTAAACTGTGAAATTAGTTATTTTATTTACCTACATTTCATACTTCATGCATGTGTTTTTTGGTACATTTAATAATTCGATATGATGGGAATTTTGGAAATTTTGAAGAAAGTTAGGGAAACTAAACACAGCCCGTGTTGGGTTTGGCCGGAAAACGTTAAGCGACAGACAAGTCTGGTTGGCCGCCGGGCGCCGGCAGCGCGTCAACATCTGCTCCGTAGAGCGCGAAGCTGAATCGGGGATCGCGCGCTACCGCGCCTCCTAGCGCGCGACGCGACAGCAGCGCAGCTGTCTCCACGGCTCCACCCACCCACCCACCCACGTGACCACTTACGGAGTAGTATTCTGTTATTTTCTCTTTTTTTCATTTTTATTTTCTCCCTACTACGGGTGCAAGTGCTATCATATTTTTTTCCCTTTTCAATTGTTCTCTTTTTTATGTTCTATTATGTGTTGAATTTCTCTTGACAACTTTTTTTTAATAAAAATTGTAGTAAAGAAGTATACTAAGAATTGTACTCAAAAGTTGTATGATGAATTTCGTGTGTAAAAAGTTTTATGATGAAATTGTGTAAAAGAATTGTACGAGAAATCTCCCCGATAAAGATAACATTCTACAAGTTATGCTAAAAAATTATGCTCCATAAGTATTTGAAAAAAAAAATCTATGCATTGAAATTGTATAGATCATAAAAGTTATGCTAAAAAATTATTTTTTAAAGAGTTGTTAAGAAATAATTGTACGTGAAAATTGTATGTATTTGTAAAGTTATGATGCAAATTTATCTCTTAAATGATGTGTGTAAAAATTTATACATAAAAGTTACATTTAGAAATTATAACTTTCTAGAGAAAATTGTAGAGAAAAATATTTCCAAAAATAAAAATAATCCTGCTGTCTAAAATCGTGAGCTGCGAACTCTCCTGACGCACACGCGCTGATTAGTTGGCCCCGACTAGGTGTCCGCGCTTTGTCGAGACGGAGGCTAGCTTGAGTTCATGCATGAGGGTCTTAGAAATACAGAAGTTTAACTTATGCATAAAAGTTGCATGAGTTATTTTTCAAATAATATTATCATAAAAGTTATGCTATAAAGATCTTTCGATAAATTTTCTAAAAACAAATTATACATATAAATCGTATGTCGCGAAAAATTATGCTAAAAATATCTTTTACAAATTTGATGGAAGAATTATGCGTAAAAATTGTGTATCACAAAACTGTGCTGAAAAATATTCCATGAGAAGTTGTTTAAAAAATTATACATAAAATTAATGTGCATAAGCTATAAATTTCCAAAATTAGAATATTGCGGGATGAGAAAAGTTTCCAAAAAGAAACTCACCTGCTGTCCGGGATCGTGCGTGAGGGGACTTCCTGGCGCGCGCTGATTAGAAAGTCCCCGGCACTAGCGGCTTTAGTGCGGGCAGCCCAGAATGGAAAGGTGTGGGCAGCCCAGAATGGCAAGGGAAGTCCGAAATGGAATCTTCCTAGGTTGTCCAAAATTATTTGTTACTTCCTATGCTGGCGCACGCGCGCGAATTAGCATAGCCCTCCGTAGAGGGCGGAGGGGGGAAGCACCCAAACGATTTCCGGAGCCCGCGGAATCGACGGCCAGAAACGCCCCACGTCAGCCTCGCTGCCCGTCGGCATATGCCGTGATTCCCCCGATCCCGTCACCCGATAATTGGGACTATTTTTTTTGCACCAAGGTCCCTAACATTCTCCGTATTATCATATAGATGCGTTTAGAAAGCATTTTCGGCCAGCCTTTGTCGCTCGAAGTTGCAAGAGGACTGGCACGGAAAAGGGCCTTTTAATTACGCTCCGCTCCCTTTAAAACCCGCAAATCAGAGCGGAGGCCGAGCGGGCAGAAAGCCGGGGCGCGCACGTGTTGTTGGTGACTCGCCTGATCGCCTCGCACGGGCGGAGAGAGCGCCGAGCCGAACCGGCGAGGCGGCGACGGAGGCAGCAGCAGCCAGCAGGCAGAGGCGGTGGCGGTTTAATACGAAACCGCCACCAAGCCGCTTGCTTCCGGCCTAGTTTCGCCTCCCCCCAGGCCCCATTCCCTCGGAGTTGGATTTGCTCCCGAACCCGACGAGGAAGCTGCCGCCCGGTGAAGGAAGGCACGGAACCCTAGGCCTCGTCTCCAACCCCGCAGCGCGCGCGAGGGTCCCATCTGCGGCCGCGCGATCCGAGGGACGGCCAGGCCAGGTTCGGCGCCCCTGCTGTGTTGCTAGCCCTTTTGGTCTGAGGAATCGTGGTTGAAGAAGCGAATGCGGGATCTATTGCGGGTGTATGGGGAAGGTGGGGTTTGTTTTGGGATTTGGCTGGTGCTGCGCGGTGAGGCTGGGCGGCAGTAGGACTCGCGGCCTGTGGCCGGTTGGTGGCTTGGTGCTGTGAAGATAGCGGGATCGTGTCCTTCTGGTGTTAATTTGGGATGTTTGGGTTTTCGGGGTTTGTGTAGATTTCTGTACAAAGGTGAGATTTTGGGTGGCTTGTTTCTCCGAGGTACTGTATAAATTTTGATCAGTTAGAAGTTAGAATAGCTTAGCATATAGGTAATCACTGTTTTCTTTGTTACCTTCGAGTTCGTGGGATCATGTGGTTTCCTTTTTTTCTCCTGTTGATGCACGAGTTTATTTTCCTTCGAGTTCATGAGTTCGAGGCGAAATTGACTTGGGACGAGTCGGTTAAGAAAGACCTTAAATATTGGGATATTTCCAAGGAACCATGACCTTTGTCTTTTGGGTTTCATTTCTAGCCTACCCCAACTCGCTTGGGACAAAAGGCTTTGTTGTTGTTGTTGTTGTTGTTGATGCACGAGTTTATTTTCCCCAGGCTTGTTTGTAAGATATATTCCAGAATTTAGTTTGAGAAGCTTTATTTTTCTGTTGAAAAATGGTACGTTTTTTAGATGATTAACTAGAGCTGTTAAGGTCCCCTTGCTAGTTCTGCTGTGGAATAGTTCTGTCTGTCCAAACAAAGAATAGTCCCATGTAAGCACACATGCAATTCATATTTGCTATCTTTGTTTCTTGATTTAGTTCTGTTGCTTCACATGACAGATTCTGACAATTGTTCCTCCCATTAAGTTCCCCAACTTCGTCTAAGGAAGTGATTCATTATGAAAGACTGGTCAATTTTCTCCAAACTTGATCATAATGGAGGTTATCTCCACAAGTTCCCAGTAGACTCTCCAATATCTCATGATATTGGGTTAGGATTGATATCACAAGTTGGAAATTTAGTTGAGTGTTCCTTTCAACATCCAAGGCATATATGTGTGACTGGAAGCGGAGCAGTTCAAGAGGCATTCAGCTGTTTCAATAAGTTTGCTGGAGCTTTCTATTTCTGGTTTTATAGAGCATCAAACCCTAAGCTATTCCAAAGGCTGTCGGACGCTGCTGGCTCAAGTTCAAGAGCTTGTAGGTCACACATCAAGCAGGTGACCTCTTGCTTGCAGCATTTACCTGGATTGCAATTTGGTTCACAATTAAGAGAAGAGCATGCTATACAAGTGCTTTTAGAGAGGCTTGCAAGTGCAACTTTTGGGCGCCTGTGGACTGAGGTGGAGGAGCGCCATGCCTGCAATGTTCTCATGCTAGCTGCTGCTACTGTAATACCATCATTTGAAAACATGTACGCCTTTTTTAGTTTTCTGAGCTGTCGGAATTTGTTTCCTTTTTATGTACCTTTTGGTTTGGCTTGATTAACGTTTATTTCTTCCTTGAACCAGATCACCGAAAATGCTTGCTGAGTCAATGGCACTAGGAAAAGATGGTGGACATATCGGAGAACCTGCTGATCAGCCTTATTCAGAGGGAAACCGTTCAGGTTGTGCTTGCGTAGCTGTGCCAAGATTAATCTTGCCAGAAGATGCAACGGAACCGAAAACCGGGATCAAGTTCCCTACTCTCCTTGAGGACAATTCCAATCTGAGTACGGAGGTCATTCTTCCAACTTGCTTCTGTAAAATTTTGTTTCTTGGACTCTTGGATCTATTTAATTTCCATATTAGTGTATTAATGTCACATTATTCTGCATAAAATCTATAATGCATCTTGTTGGAGTATATTGAGTCCATGTATAGAGGGCCATCTAGAGGTCCTTGTACTACAACTATATTGCCCACCCTTCTAGGGTTTGGAAGATAGACACAATTATTCTCTCCAATATGGTATCTAGCCTACTTCCTCTCCCTCCATCCCTCTAGCTGCCGCCAGCGCCGCTGCCGCCAGCGCCGCCGCCGTCGGCGCCATGGCCGGCCGGCCACCGGCGCCGCCGTCCCTCTCTTCCTCTCCCTTCTCCTCTGCTCTTGCGCGGGCGGATCTGGGTGCCTGGGCACTTGCCGCCGGTGCCCGACCGCCGCCGCCCGCCTCCTTTGCCGCCGTAGGGGGGGGCGCTGCCGCCGGAGCCCCTCCTCCCCCGCCCCCGCGGCCGCGGCCGCCGCGGCCCTGGGTGCGGGCGCGGCCCCATCTGCCGCCGCCGCCGCTGCCCAGGGCGCGCGCGCGGGCGCGGCCCACGCCGCCGCCGCCGCCGTAGCCGCCCAGGGCGGGCAGGGCGCGGGTGCGGGCGCGGCCATGCCTGGCGCCGCCGCCGCCGCCCTAGGCGCCGCTGTCCAGGCCGCCTAGGGCCTTGCCGCCCCTGTCGCGTGCGCGTGGCCCACCTACGTGTGGCCCGCCGCTGCCGCTGCGGCCCAGGCCGCCGCCGTCCTGGCCGCCGCCGCTGCCCTGGCCGCCCAGGGCACGGGGCGCGCTGCCGGGTCTGCCGTTCCCGGTGCAGACCCCAGCGCGCGTGCATGGCCCTGGCCGCCCGCCTTCTTCGCCGCCGCCGCCGCACTTGTGGCCGACGCCGCCGCTCCTCTAGCCGCGGCCGCGAGCGAGGACGCGCCCAATGCTCCCGGCGCGGCCTTCCCTGCTCCCAGCGCGGCGCGGGCGTGGCCCCAGGGCGCCGCCGCCGCCTCCTCTGCTGACGGCGCTGCGCACGCGTGGCCTGTTGCCGCCGCCGCACCCCCGCCCATGTGCCTGCGCCCGCGACGGCCGCGCTGGCCATGGCTTTCGGTATGCCCCCTGCGGCCGCGCCGTTTGCCGCTACTGCCTTCTGCGGGCAGCCGATCGCCGCCGACGCTTCTACGGCCGACGCTGCTCTCGCCGCCAAGTCCGAGGCTTCGACGGCTCAGGAGCGCATCCATGCGACTGCCTTCGCTTGGGAGCGTCTTCAGCCCATCGTCCCCTTCACCAAGCACGGCGCTCTGTCCTCCCACCAGGCTCCGCCATCTGGATCTGGACCCCAGACCGACCCCCTCCTTGGTGCTCCTCTCACCGGCCAGACCGGGAGTGGGGGAGGCCGCGGGCGTCGTCGTCGGGGTGGACGTGGTGGTGGTGCTGGCGGCGCTACTTCTGGTGGTCCTGGTGGAGGCCGTCGGGGCACTCCGACCCCGACTCCGGCTCCCACTCCTGCTCCTGCCCCATCCTTTAGCGCCCCATGGCCGGGGCGCATCCCGATGTGGCCGTTTCAGGGTCCTTAGCCCCAACCGGCGGCCATGTTCACCGGTGCTGCTTCCCTGTTCGCGCCGTTCTGGACTCCGCCCGCTCAGCCCAGCCAGCATCCGACCTGGTCTGGGGGGTGGGACCAGGCCGCACTGGCACAGTCCTTCAGCGCCATGGGGCGGACGCCGCCGGTCAGCACTGAGTGGATCGCCGACTCGGGTGCCTCTTTCCACACTACCCCTGATGCTGGTATCCTCTCTTCTGTCCGACCCCCACACCCCTCTTGTCCTTCTTCCATCATGGTTGGTGATGGGTCTTGCCTTTCTGTCACCGTCGTGGGTTCTGCTCCTTGTTCTTTTCGTCTTCCCAATATCCTTGTTGCTCCTCAGATGGTTCATAACATTTTTTCTATTCGTCAGTTTACAAGTGACAACTCTTGTTCCATCGAATTTGACTCTTCTGGCCTCACTGTAAAGGATTCGGCCTCCCGGCGTCCGCTTCTCCGGTGTGACAGCACGGGGCCCCTTTACACCGTTAGCCTTCCGTCTTCCGTTGCACCACTCTCGCCTCCTTCGTTTGCCGCTTTTGCCGCGACGCCGTCTTCCACCACCTAGCACTGCCGTCTTGGTCACCCTAGCCGCGACGTTCTGGCTCAGCTCGGTCGTAGTATCAATGTTCCTTATACTAGGGCTCCTGCTGAGCATCTCTGCCATGCGTGCCAGTTTGGTCGCATGTTCGGATTTTTTTCCTCTTCTTCGCATGCGACGCATGCTTTTGATTTTGTTCACTGTGACATGTGGACATCTCCTGTTCCCAGCCTTTCTGGCTACAAATACTATCTGGTGGTGGTCGATGATTTTTCACACTACTCTTGGACTTTTCCCTTGCGCGCCTAGTCTGAGACCTTCCCCACCCTCCTCCACTTCTTTACCTGGGTGTCCACTCAGTTCGGCCTCACTATTAAGACCGTCCAGCGTGACAACGGGCGTGAGTTCGATAACTCCACCTCCCGTTCCTTCTTCCTCTCTCGGGGTGTTCAGCTGCGTATGTCTTGTCCGTATACCTCTCCCTAGAATGGCAAGGCTGAGCTGATGATTCGCACGACGAACGACGTCATACGCACCCTTCTAATCCAGGCCTCTCTACCCCCGCGCTTCAGGGCCGAGAGCCTCCACACCGCCACCTACTTGCTTAACCGCCTTCCGTCCACTTCTTCTCCTGCTCCCACTCCACACCACGCTCTCTTCGGTACCCCTCCTCGCTACGACCACCTTCGGGTCTTCGGTTGTGCATGTTACCCTAACATCTCCGCCACTGCTCCTCACAAGCTGGCACCGCGCTCGACTCGTTGTGTGTTCCTTGGTTACTCCCCTAACCATAAGGGGTACTGATACTTTGACCTCACCTCTCGCCGCGTCCTGATCTCCCGACACGTCGTGTTTGACGAGTAGGATTTCTCCTACTCCACCTCCTCCACACCTTCTCTTGACCCCGAGTTGGGAGTCCCTGTTTCCGACTGACCCGGTGGTTCAGCCACCTTTACCTGTCTGCCCTTTCCCTGCAGGTTTTTCTGGCACACTGGCACCGCTTCCGGTGATCCCTGCTGCGCCACGTGCGGCCCCGGTGCCTGCAGTCACGCCACGCGCGGCTCCAGGACCTCCTGTCATGCCGTGTGCGGCCCCAGGGTCTCCTATTGTGCCACGCGCGGTCCCGGTGCCTCCTCTTGCACCTGCGCGGTACGCTTAGCCGGTGCAGGTGTACCGGCGCCGACACCGGCGCCGCCTCCGGCTCCGGTGGCTCCTGCGACGCCTACACCGGAGCCGTCGCCTCCGCCGGCTCGCTCTCGAGTCGAGCCGGCGGTGTACCACCCGTCAGTCGTCCATCGGGATCCACGACATATCCATCACATAGTGACTCGGCGGATGGCGTCTCAGGCTGCGATGGAAGAGGAGTATGCGGCTCTTCTTGCCAACCAGACGTGGGACCTCGTGCCGCGTCCGTCTGGTTGCAATGTGGTCACCGGCAAGTGGATCTGGACGCACAAACTCGGGCTGATGGTACACTGGAGCGCTACAAGGCTCGCTGGGTTCTCCGGGGTTTCACCCAACGGTCGGGTGTGGACTATGATGAGACCTTCAGTCCAGTGGTGACGCCCGCTACGGTGCGCACGGTCCTCTCACTTGCGCTCTCTCGCCCTTGGCCTGTGCGCCAGCTGGACGTGAAGAATGTGTTTCTTCATGGCATTGTGTCAGAGACTGTCTACTGCTCTCAGCCAGCGGGATTTGTTGACTCCAGTCGTCCGGACATGGTCTGCCGGCTCAACAAGTCTCTCTACGGTCTGAAGCAGGCTCCTCGGGCTTGGTATTCCCGGTTCGCCACGTTCTTGCTGACATTGGGGTTTACCGAGGCTAAGTCTGATACGTCTCTCTTCATCTACCGCCGTGGGGATGAGACTGCCTATCTGCTGCTCTATGTCGATGACATTGTGCTCACAGCCCCTAGTCAGCAGTTGTTTCAGCGCGTCATCTCCTCTCTGCAGTAGGAGATTGCTATGAAGGATCTTGGTTAGCTCCACCACTTCTTGGGCGTCACTGTTGAGCCTCGCTCGTCGGGCCTCCTCCTTCACCAGTGGCAGTATACTCTCGATATTCTGGAGCAGGTTGGGATGACTTATTGCAAGCCCTGCTCCACTCGTGTCGACACTCAGACGAAGCTGTCTGCTGATCTGGGTGATCCTGTGGCTGACCCTACTGCCTACCGGAGTCTGGCCGGTGGCTTGCAGTACCTCAGCTTCGCCAGGCCGGACCTCACCTACGCTGTTCAGCAGGTTTGTCTCCATATGCATGATCCCCGGGAGTCACACATTGCTGCGCTGAAGCGTCTCCTCCGCTACGTCCGTGGCACTGTGGACCTCGGCCTGGTCCTTCACCGCTCGTCCTCTGCTGAGCTGGTTGTCTACACCGACGCTGACTGGGCTGGCTGTCCGGACACTCGCCGCTCCACTTCTGGCTACGCCGTCTTCCTGGGCGGCAACTTGGTCTCCTGGTCGTCCAAGCGGCAGCCGGTTATCTCCCGCTCCAGTGCCGAGGCGGAGTACCGGACTGTCGCTAACAGCGTGGCGGAGGCGTCCTGGCTACGACAGCTCTTGGTGGAGCTCCACAGCCCGCTCGCCAAGAGCACGCTCGTCTAATGCGACAACGTCAGTGCCGTGTATCTCTCCACCAACCCCGTTCAGCATCAGCGGACAAAGCATGTGGAGATCGACTTGCACTTCGTGCGCGACAGGGTCGCCATCGGCGATGTTCGGGTACTCCATGTCCCGACCACCTCCCAGTTTGCCGACATCTTCACCAAGGTACTACCCTCCTCGACCTTCTCGGAGTTTTGCTCCAGCCTCAACGTAGCCAGTGGCTGCGGGGGGGGGGTATTTGCCCTTTGTACTTTCTTATTGTCCAGTCTTGAACACCGCTGCGCCGGTTGTTCAGACCGCGGGGGGTGTCCTTTGTACTTTCTTGTTGTCCAGTCTTAAACATCGCTGCGCCGGTAGTTCAGACTGCGAGGGGGTGTTGGAGTATATTGAGTCCATGTATAGAGGCTCATCTAGATGCCCTTGTATTACTACTATATTGCCCACCCTTCTAGGGTTTGGAAGATAGACACAATTATTCTCTCCAATACATCTGACAGTTAAGCCAACAGGTGCTTGTTGGGATGGGTTTCAGAAGCATGCGAATAATGAGGGTCAAAAATCTGAATCTTTATGCCTTTGGATTATGTGAGTGAACTAATTTACCATGTTTGCTGTTTTTATATACTAGTGACAAGTAGTTAATCTTAATGGCTGTTCCTTTTGGTTACTTAGTATGTTGACATATTTTCAGACATACAACCGGATTCTATTTGCAAGAAGCTGGGTCCAAAATATGCTTGTATTCCAGATGCTGAACTGAAGGATCACCCAGATTTCTATGAAGATCTTCTAAGGTGGGAATCATTACAAAGAGAAGAATGAAAATTTGTTTTGTAGATCCAATGACCTTAATATTTTTTTATCCTCATCTGCATCCCATCTATTGCCTCTGATGCTCGTAGAATTTCAATCTTGTCCAGGGAAAATATCGATATGACAGTCAGGCTAGTAGTAAGCTACAATGGCCTGAGCATTGGGACAGTTCGAGAGTAAGCATCCTTATTTTTATGTGGAAATCAGCATATTTTTATTTTTATATTTGGTTCAAAATATGTTATCTTCTCAAGATTGAAGTTGATTGATTGTGTCAACGTGCTTTCCAGTGCATTTGAGAGGTCTCTTGGCTTCCGGTTGCAAAAGGTATTTGTTGTCTAGGAGTACTTAGCAATCAGTTTATCCATTGCTTATCATATAGTCTTAACAGAGCTTTTTTGTATTTATACTTTCTTGGATCAGATGAATCCGAATACTGATTACCAATGCCTGAAGAAATTTGGTTCTTATTTTAGTGAAGACATTCGTATACCTGCTGTAAGTCTTTATGTTACTCCTGGTCTACCTAACCTGGTACCATTGAGCGCGTGAGGTGTTAAAAGTTAACATAACTGCAGGGTACTAAGATCGACTTCCGGCAAACATCTGATGGCCAGCTAATAACTGAAAGTTAGCAACATATAGCTTATCCTTTCAGCATGCTTTAATTTCTTGCCTTCACTACAATGTTTTGACTTAAGAACATCTGTGTGTAGTTGATGGCAAACAAATTGGCACTGTCCAGAGCAAAGATCTATGCAGTAAGTCACATTGTTAAGATACTGGCATTTATGCATCTGTATTTAGAATTTCCAATTCATTACTTATCATAAGTTATGTCCTGATGAACAGGAGCTTTCTTCGATATGTATATTGGTGATCCCCCTGTTTCAGTGGAGACCAAACAAGACATTGCGCAAAATGTGGCTGGACTCATAAGACGATGCTAGGAGAACAGGGCAACTTAATCAAAAAGAACTTGGAATTGTTTCATCCATCTACACAAGGAAAGAAGAGATATATATATATAGAAAGGAAGCCAGGAGAGGATCGACTGTATTTATAGCTGATAGACATGCAACTTGTAAACTAAACATGCAAAAACTTGCAACAACCTCAGAGGCCTAGCGTCCATCTAGGCAAATGCCGCCATGCTTTTCATATGGCTTGGCAATTGCCATTTCTTGGCTACTACTGTAATGTTCAAGTGAATGATACAGTTAGAACTTAGAAGTCGTACAACAACCGAATGTTTCTTTAACCCCATCAAAAGTGAAGGGACCCAGCTTGGTTTCTCTAGATTGATTGTTCTATTGTTCGTGTATGTTGACACCCATAGAGGTGACTAGGGTTCTTGTGCCTGCACGTCTGCTCTGACTGGAAGCTGAGAACAGCAAGCTAGCTGCAAGGGAATTTCAGCAAGTTAACTGCAAGAAAATTTCCTTAACTTGTAGCCGTGGTATCCTTTGTCGAGGCTCGAATCGAACCTTGGGGAGTACTATCGTGCGACGTCGCTCTTTTTTTTTGTTGCTCGTCGTTTATGCGGTAGTAGTGCGATGAAGAAGCTGCTCGAGAGATTCCTTAATTTCCATTGAATTTATTTTCCCGGTTCATTTCAAACGTATTTTGACATGCGAAAGGTGTTCTGGCAAATTTAGCGTGTACGAACTACCACATTGATTAGGAGTTCATCTCATTTTGGCAACTTGATAGCATGCAAAGAGAGGTTCTAATACTGCATTAACCTTTATTTCAAAAAAAAATACTGCATCAACCATCAAGATGGAAGAACAAAGGTCGCCTTGCCTGAACCACATCAGGATTCAGGCGAAACCATCGCAGCTGGCTTCTGCCAAAGGAGCATACGCCTCGTCAGTTGCAGTTGCAAGACCCACTACGTCCATGACAGGCTGACCTCTGGAGACGGAGCATTCTGGGCCGAACACTTCGCAACCGCGCCTCCCTGCCTCCTGAATCCAAGCGCGTCCCTTCCTTTTCCCTCGCCTCCCAGTTCGTGCTCCCATATCCCCGCCGCGCCCGGCCTCTCGCGTCGTTCGCCATGCGCGCACTCAAGCACGGCACCATGCGCGCCCACGTCGCCCTGGCCCTCGCGGCGCTGGTGCTCGCCGGCGACGCCCTGCAGCCGGCGCTGGCCGCCGGCGGGTTCAACTACCACGACGCCCTCACCAAGTCCATCATATTCCTCGAGGCGCAGCGCTCCGGGAAGCTGCCGCCCAACAACCGCGTCAAGTGGCGCGGCGACTCCGGCCTCGAAGACGGCAAGCTCGCCAATGTACGTACGCCATGTCGCGCCGCGCGCGCCATTGCTCTCTCCTTCCTTTCTCCTTTTCGTCTTTGCGCATTACTACACCCCTCCTAGGAAGATCAAGGTCTCGTCATGAATGCAGATACGAATCGAAACTGAAACAATCCCTATACATCTATATCCTGCCATAGCACTGATGACAGTTTGTGGGCGATCCTGCAGGTGGATCTCACCGGTGGATACTACGACGCCGGCGACAACGTCAAGTACGGGCTCCCGCTCGCCTTCACGGTGACGACGCTCGCGTGGACGGCGCTGGCGTTCAAGCCCGAGCTGGAGTCGGCCAAGGAGATGGACCACGTGAACGAGGCCCTCAGGTGGGGCACCGACTACTTGCTCAAGTGCGCCGCGAGGAAGAAGAAGCTGTGGGTGCAGGTGACTATATATAATTCTCCGTGGTTTTGATCTCTGCCTGGAATTCGACATGATCATCAGATCAATGTGTGTGTGTCGACGTGGACCGATCGATCCATCTGCCGCATGCAGGTCGGTGACCCCAACCTGGACCACCAGTGCTGGGTGCGTCCGGAGAACATGAAGGCGCCGCGGACGCTGTACGAGATCGACGAGAAGACGCCCGGGACGGAGATCGCCGCCGAGACCGCCGCCGCCTTCGCCGCCGCCTCCATGGTGTTCCGCAACGACAAGAAGTATTCTCGCGCACTCCTCAACAAGGCCAAGCTGGTAGGAACGCAAACATTTTGCGCTAGCACACAGCACGCACTATATTACTCTGTGCAACATTACTTTCTAATAATTCTTCCGATCAAATGAACAAACAAATAAATAAATAATCCAATAAACCACACAGCTGTTCCTGCTCGCCAAGAGCCACCAGGGCAGCTACGACGGCGAGTGCCCCTTCTACTGCTCCTACTCCGGCTACAACGACGAGCTGCTGTGGGCCGCCACGTGGCTGTACCTGGCGACGAAGCGGCAGCTGTACGCCGACTACATCTCCCACGAGGCCATCTCGTCGAGCGTGGCCGAGTTCAGCTGGGACCTCAAGTTCCCCGGCGCGCAGGTCCTGCTGGCGGAGTTCAACTTGACCTCCGGCGGCGGCGCGCAGACCTTCAAGACCCAGGCCGACAACTTCGTGTGCGCGGTGCTCCCGGACACGGCGTTCCACCAGGTGTTCATCACCCCCGGCGGCGTGATCCACCTCCGCGACGGCGCCAACACGCAGTACGTGACCAGCACGGCCTTCCTCTTCATCGTCTACAGCGACCTGCTGCTGCGCACGGGGCAGAGCGTGCTGTGCGGGAGCCAGCCCATCCGGCCGGAGCGCCTCCGCGAGTTCGCCCGGCAGCAGATGGACTACCTGCTGGGCGCCAACCCGCGCGGGAGCTCCTACGTCGTGGGCTTCGGCGCCAACCCGCCGACGCAGCCGCACCACCGGGGGGCCTCCACCCCGGTGCTCCCGCCCGGGTACGACGTCAACTGCGGGCTCAGCTTCGGGGAGTGGTTCGCGCCCGACCGGCCCAACCCCAACGAGCTCACCGGCGCCATCATGGGCGGGCCCGACAAGGACGACAAGTTCGTGGACAAGCGCGCCAACTCCTCCTACACCGAGCCCTGCACCTACATCAACTCCCTCGCCATCGGCCCGCTCGCCGCGCTCGCCGTGCGCGGCGCGCAGCTCGTCGCCACGCACTGACTGACTGATCCGTCGCCAGATGTTCTGTCAGATTCAGATTCAGATTCAGGCTGCGCTGCTCTGCTCATCGATGGATCGATCGATCGCCCCATTTCGTTTCGCGCTGTTGCTTTGTAATACCATCATGCATCTCCCCTGTACGACGTACGTGTTGAGCTGAAGATCGCTGAAATGAACAGAAACTCTACATGACTTTTTTAGAATCCAACTCGACATGCACTGATGCACCTGCCGCCGGCCGGGACTAGCTGCAACTGGATGTATACGTGGAAGCCAGGATCGCATTGGCGAGCACGGATCGATCCGGACAGCGGCTGGCACACGTGACGCTTTTGGGAGGCGGATTTGGATTTGGTCATTCATCGAGTCGAGCACGCACACAACAATAATGCCGCCCCCGGCGCAGCGCGAAGAAAGGTTCCCGGGAGTTTGTTGGGGTAGGTCTCGGTTGGCTGTTAGGCTGGCGTACGTACTGCCTCCACCGGAGCCGGCCGCCGTGTGGTGAGTGCGTTGCGTTGGTCCGGGGACGTGCGCGCAGCGGGACCGCGGCCTCCTTTTCCGGCCGCCGGGATGGGATCAGCCGCGAACGCGTACGGATGCTCGCCCGTGTGTTGTGCTCCTTATTGGCCGCAGCTTTTCACCGAGACAAAACTTTAATCTAATTTGGCAATAGAAGAAAAATGCATTTGGAATGGGCATGCTACACATTAGAGACAGGCAGACATGGCTGAAGCTTTTGTGGAACAGTGAGAAGACGGACCTGAGTGAGGACCGTTCCTTCATTAGAATAAAAATGGGTGTATCTGTAAGATACACTTAGGCATCATGCAAGCTCCTTTGCATCCCCTATGGTCAATGGGATTTTTGTCATCATGTATAGCCCACAATGTAAAAGGTTATATCTGTAAGATACACTTGGACGTCATGCGAGCTTCTTTTGTTTTATATCTCATCTCTATGGCCCATGGGTCAATAGGATGTTGTGTAGTAGGAGTACATTGTATTGTAAAAAACACATATAAAAAAACTGTAGTGCCATGTGCTGTCCCCTTTAAATAATTGGTGCCTAATAATAAAAAGGATGACCATAAAAAATAATAAAAAGGAAAAAAGGCAGATACATATAGATACAATTGGGACATATAGGTTCATGTTCACCATTTTGCCGTCCTGAATTAATACTTTCTTTCCTCATAATTCGTGGTAACTTGGTCAGCGTAACAACAACATTTTTTAAACCGTGATAATGAATCTTTCAATCCACAAATGTTTCCTAGCATGCGCTTTTTCTGTGTGTTTGCTACTGAGCACGTAATCCCACAATCGCTACTATTTTTATCCATCATTTTTCCTTAACGCTCGTTACCAATAACCATAATATATCTCGCCATGTGTTAGAGCATCTCCAAAAAAAACTAACTAAATTCCACTCTTTTTGGGAGGAAGAGCTCTGCGGGCGGGCGGTAGGGCGAGAGAGGGGGAGCTCCGTGGGTCATCGCGGCGAGCGGAGGAGCTCCGCGCGTGGGTGGCAGGACACTAGGGGTCGTATGTCACACGCGGGAGGATGGCGAGTCAAGGGCGCTCAGGATTTTTGCCGAGGGAAGGAGTGGGATGACGAGATGGATAGTGAAGTGAGCGGGAAGCTGTTGGATTACGTCTTTTGCGCCGTTTCACGATATTTGCCGATTTTACAGAGATTATTGGAGTTGCTTTTACTCACTCTGACTCGAATTTGTTCCTACCGCCCTTGGTAATATTCAAAGTTGGTGGACAACTGTCCTAAAATGACTACACCGGATGTGATGAGAAAGAGAAACATGAGTCACACAGTAAGATCCAAAGGTAAGAAAACTAATGAGTCATCTTACAATATTTTGTCATAATCTTTTCTTAGTAGAAAAATTTCACGATTGCCTTGGCAATAATCTTTTAGCATCATGTTTTAAGTGGTATGTGTTGTTATTAATTGTTCATTTCCCTTGTTCTTCCCACAGTACACTCTTAATTCCAAGGAGAAAAGGAAAAATGCAAAAAGAAGAGGAAAAGGTGAAAAGGAAAAAAAAGATAAGAAAAGCCGCCCACTTTTCCTAGATAAATACCACGCGAACCCAGCCACCTCCTCAAAAAACTATACCTACACAAGCCACGCTACACGCTAGCCGCTCGCCTCCCCTGCTCTTTACTCGCTAGTCTTCCGGTACGCGTGCGGAGGCGAGCGCGAGAGCGGAAGACACCAAGAGGCGGCGGCGGCGGCTGCTGCTGCTGCTTCCGTTGCATGTGAGGCGCGGCCGCGAGGAGAGCGCGGGCCATGTCGATCGCGCTGGAGAGCGGGCGCGGGCTGGGCGGCGGACCCCGGTTCGGCCGCGTCGCCCGCTGCGGCTACGCGGCCTCGCCGCCGCCGTCGGCGGGGCGCGGCGGCTCGTCCTCGGTGGGGCGGGACAGCGACAGCCCCGCGGCGGCGGCGCAGTGGGAGTGGGACGGCGAGGAGGTCGAGGGCGGCGACGGCGAGGTGCAGAGCTCGTACAAGGGCTCGCCCTTCGACACCATGGACGCGCTCCAGGAGGCCCTGCCCTTCAGGTGAGCTCCCATTTCACCACGGGGAACGGATCTTGATCGGTCTCGTGGGCTTCTTTACGCGCTTCTTTGGGGTATTCGGGTCAATGTGGCCTCAAGCGGCTGTTCTTGATCCCGGTGCGCTTGTTTCTCCCGGGAAATTTTGGAGATTTCTTTGCGTTGGCTGGACTAGCGCAGTTGAACAGATTGGTCCTTCGTCAGTATTAGTTGGGGAATGTGCGTTACATACGCAGATTCTTAGGTCTCTGGTCCCTCTCCGGTGAGGTTGGGAGGTCTTGGAGTAATTCGAGCGGACCAGTTCGGTTCTTGGTCCTCTGATTGAGAGGGGGGGGGGGTCTCTTTCTTGGCAAGTCTGGAGTGATCAGGTGGCCAAATTGTTGCGATTTAGGGTTCTCTGCGATTCTCCGCTGTGCCTTGTGTTTACTGTGGTTGGGGGCTTTCGTACTATGGGAGCCTAATGCAAACATCACCTCACAATGTGGATTGTTTGATCTTGGAAAACTTTAGTCCCTGAACTGTTTGAGTAGAACAGGCACGTCTAGAGTCATAAGATGTCCGAACTGTTGCGAGTTAGAGTTATAGGTGATTGTCTTTGGTGCCTCACATTCACTGTGGTTGGAGAGATTAGGCTTCGGTAGTAGAGTTCCTAATGCAATCGTCACATTACAATGTGGATTCTTTGATCTTAGAGAATTTGCTCCCCGAATTGCTTGACTCCAACAAGGCAACAAGTATCTACCGTCTGATTGATGCTAATGTTTGGTCTGTGAATCTCTTGTGTTGCTTCTATAGTAATTTATAAATTGTGAAGATAAATGTGGATACACCATGGAAATAAATTGGGATTGGAATGAAGTTTTGCTTAGGCTTTCCAAGAAGAGTTAAACAGGTTTCAGTTAGGGCAACAGTAATTACTCTTAGTATTTCTCCGAAGCCTAATTGCTACCAGCTTAATTTTCAGAATGATTTGTTTCTTTCTATTTTATTACAGAAATATTATATGTCCATTTGTTCCTTATGGTTATGTTGCTATCGTATATGAACACTATGGTTATACTTTTACAAAATTTTGCTGTTAGTTGGCTGACTAACAGCCCATTGCTGGGTTCATTCCTACTAGAGTACTAGTTGTTATGTGAAAACTTGGTTCTGCCCTGCTAGTTGTTCACTCCAAATAATATGCTACATTGCAGGATTGTGTTCCTGTGGTAATACTAAAACTTTTTTTTGTCTTCCAAACATTTTCTTTTATTAATGTTGCACTTTTTCAGTTAGCCAGGAAAACAACAGATGCTAACATTACAAATGAATGCAACTGCAGCAGAAGTAATGCTCCAACCATTTTGCAGGCTATTCATAGCACTGGATATGTCTGGATTGGTGTATGCATATACTCTTGGACAGTAATCATTTGTTTTTTCTTAAACTGTCTTATGTGATGAATTGTTTCATGGTTTGTGTGCCGAATCACCTGAAAGCAATCATCTGTTTGAAAATGTTTTGAACTTGTTTAATTGTTTATTGTACCACTAAGTATGGAACCCATTGTGATTGATCATGTAAAATTATAGCTTCATTTCCTTGGCTAATGATTGTAGTACTCCTTAGTAGCTTAAAGCTACTGGTTGGATGCTGACACATGGTTAGCAGGAACAGTGTATTACTTCCATATGGTGGAAGCAGAGATTTGGTCATGTGGACTCCCAACACTGTTCGATGCAGACAACATGTGATTAACACAAGTACAGCCGTACAGGATCAAACAGACATCACGTTCTTCTTTCACATGGATTTGTTGGCTAGCTTGTAGCAGCTACTTAGTTTTTGTTATCTACAGCTCTAAAATATTGATTTTTTGTTTGTCTTTGTTTTGGATTTGGCAACTTAATTTTGTCTGTTTGTTCCGTGTGAGCAGCTTGGAGACTGCTCACCTCTGTTAAGTGTTAAGTCATTGCATGTTCTTATTAGCATTTGTATGGGTTTCCAACATCTTATCAAACTTCCATTTTGCTGAGTAATGTTCTTCTTACATATGGCAGGAAAGGGGTATGCAAGTTCTACAATGGCAAGTCTGGATCTTTCGCAAAGCTTCAAGATGCTGTAGTTCTGTCTCCCCCACAGAAAGACCTTCCAAAGCCAGAAACACCATCCCCTAGGAAGCGAAAAGGTCTTCTTCCATTCAGTTTCAAGTGGGGCAAAGCACAAAATAAAGAGGTGTTCCCTGAAGATGATGTCGTAGATAGCCCCACGAATTGTAGGAGGTTGACAATATCGCCTGCTGCCACAAGCAGCTCAGGAAGCAACAGTGGCAGTGATGATGAACATTGCCGCTCTCAGAAGCCATCTTCGCGGCGCCCGCACAGAAGGCCCAGCAATGCCATGGATGTCTTTGCTTCTCCACCTGCACCTCGTCCACCCCAGCTTTTCTCAGCTCATATGAGATCACATTCAATGCTTAATCTGCAGGATGTGACAGACTCAACTGCCATGGTTACCCCGAGGGACAAGCGCATGAAGAATTAGGTAAGCCTGAATCTTGGTTACTCCCAGGGACAAGCACATGAAGACTCAGCGAAACCTGAACCCTGGCACCAGCCGACCACTGGTGTCCATTTTAGACGGCGGAATCCAGTGGCTGATGCCTGCATACTAGGCTCTCCATGCTTTGCGAGATTGAATGGACTCGTGTAGTCGTGTTGATAGAGTTGGGATTCTCCTTATACCTGGTGTAATGCGAAACATACAGGTGAACTTGGCAAACTTATGACCGGACTAAGCAGTGGGCTGTATGGATTGGTTACTGGTTGACTTGTAAATTCTGGAATCTGCTTTTGTCTACTAATTCAGTCATGTTGCCAGCACTTCTCCTTTTATATCTTTTGCATTGCTCGTCCTTCTGAAGTATGCCTGTATGTGCTATTGAACTAGTGGTTTTCTGTACCTGCTAGTGTTGGAATCGACATGACTGGGACGAACCGGTCTCACTTCCGAGTGATGGTTTTTTTTCTCTGTTGCTAATACTACTGTTACTATTACTATGAAGTTGCCTATGGACGTTTCCTGTGGCCTTCAAAAGCACATAAATTCATTTCAAATCAATTGGTAGAAAAACATTGCAAGTCAAAAGCCTTCCGAACTCGTCCATCAGATATGCGAATGACAATAGTACTGACTTGCATTCTGCTAAAACCTAACAACAATGATATGCCAATGAAGCTTTAAGCCCATTCTAGCACATGCCCACATCGATTCCTTGCTCTTTTTTATAGGGATCGTGCGGCATGGTTTCCTGGAAGCAGCTCGCCAAGAAAAAGAGGTTAAACCAGAGCGGCCGGGGTCTCAGCTTACAAATACTCCCGGGATCAGTGCCGTGAGCAAAAGTTTCCAAATCAGAACGAGTGCCATGTGCAGGTTTTGTAATGACATGTCCCATGAGTTTTCAGATCTGTAGATTCGGATCTCGCTCCCATTTCTCGCACATGATCTGCACCCCAGAACGGACGAAGATGTTGTAAATCTATGGTGCCAATTCTCTGCTGCTGCTGCTGCTGCTGAAACCTCCATGCTGCTGCAGAACTTCTCTTAATGATGTCAATTGTTATTGTATCGCGTGAATTCATTCGACACAAAAATTGGCACAGAACAAAGATGTGTTTACCAAGCTTTGACCTGTTCAGACATAGCGCTGATCCTGTGCTCCAACACTAGCTCATGAAAAAGGAGCAGGACAGATGCAGAGTGCTCGAATCGTTCATGAAATGGCTGGTAGAGCACTAGCTCACCAACTCTAGCATTTTCAAATTTCAATGCTGGCATCATGTTGGCAACTTGCGATTATCCAACAGTTTTTTTTATGTAACGATTATCCAATAGTTGGGTTTGATCGTACAACAATTATCAGAACGAATCCCACGAGCAAACTAATGGCTTGGATCTGGCTCGCGTTCCACCGTGGTGACCTGATCCAGAGCACAGCGCTGCGGCGACGTCCCGAGTCCCCGGCCGGCGACCGGGCTCGCCTACTTATTAGCACCACTCCATGGCAGCACATCCATCTCTCACAGTCACAACACACACCGTGCAACGATGGCGAGACTAGTCGGGGCGGTGTGCGTCCTGCTCGCCGCCGCCACTGTGGCGGCCGCCGAGACGGAGGCGCAGTCCTCCTACATCGTGCACGTGGCCTCGAAGCACGCGCCCAGGCCGTCCCACCCGCGCTTGCTTGCCCGCGGGTACGCCTCCTTCCTGCGTGGCAGCCTCCCCGCCAGCGTCGCGCGCCCGGCACCGAGGCTGCTCTACTCGTACGCGCACGCAGCCACGGGCTTCGCGGCGCGGCTCACGGAGCGCCAGGCCGCCCACCTCGCGTCCCAGCCTTCCGTGCTCTCCGTCGCGGCCGACGGGATCCGGCAGCTGCACACCACGCTGACGCCCTCCTTCCTCCGCCTCTCGGCCTCGTCGGGGCTGCTCCCGGCGTCCAACGGCGCCACGAACGTCGTGATAGGCGTCATCGACACCGGCATCTACCCCAAGGACCGCGCCGCCTTCGCCGACGACCCGTCGATGCCGCCGCCGCCCAGCAGCTTCCGCGGCGGCTGCGTCTCGACGCCGACGTTCAACGCTCCGCCTACTGCAACAAAAAGCTCGTCGGCGCCAAGTTCTTCCATGAAGGTTACCAGGCTGCGTATGGCAACCGGCTTGATGAGACGGAGGATCCCAGGTCGCCGCTTGACAGCAACGGCCACGGGACGCACACCGCCTCCACCGCCGCTGGCTTGGCGGTGGCGGGCGCCGCCTTCTACAACTATGCGGAGGGCAAGGCGGTCGGCATGGCCCTCGGCGCGCACATTGCCGCCTACAAGGTGTGCTGGACAAACGGATGCGCGGACTCTGACATCCTAAAGGCGATCGATGCCGCCATCGACGACGGGGTCGACGTCATCTCCCTCTCACTTGGCGCCGTGGGTGAGGCGCCAAACTTTTACGAAGATCAGATGGCCATCGGCGCGTTCAGCGCCGTCCGCAGGGGCATCGTCGTCTCTGCCTCCGCGGGGAACTCGGGCCCCGGCGAGTACACCGCCAAGAACATAGCGCCATGGTTCATCACGGTCGGCGCGTCAACCATCAACCGCTGGTTCCCGGCGAGCGTCGTCCTCGACAACGGCAAGACCTTCTCCGGCGCTTCGCTCTACGCTGGAACGCCGCTAGGCGAAGCCAAGATACCGCTCGTATACGGCGGGGACGTGGGGTCAGCGTTCTGTGAAGCTGAGAAGCTCAACACCAGCTTGGTCGCCGGGAAGATCGTGGTGTGCGATCCCGGCGTCAATGCCCGGGCAGCGAAAGGCGAGGCCGTCAAACTCGCCGGTGGCGCTGGAGCAATCCTCGCGAGCACCGAAAATTTTGGGCAGCAGGCCTTGGCTACCGCTCACATCCTTCCCGCGACGGCCGTCACGTTCGCCGCTGCCGAGAAGATCAAGCAGTACATACGCTCGAACGCGTCCCCCGTCGCGACGATCGTGTTCCAGGGCACGGTGGTCGGCAGGAAGCCCTCTTCTCCAAGAATGGCGTCCTTCTCGAGCCGCGGCCCGAACCTCCGCGCGCCGGAGATCCTCAAGCCGGACATCACCGCCCCTGGCGTTGACATCCTGGCTGCCTGGACCGGCGAGAACTCACCCTCGGAGCTTGACAGCGACACGAGGCGGGTGAAGTACTACATCATCTCCGGCACGTCCATGTCGTGCCCGCACGTGAGCGGCATCTCCGCGCTGCTCCGGCAGGCGCACCCGAACTGGAGCCCCGCCGCCATCAAGTCCGCGCTGATGACCACCGCCTACAACGTGGACAACGCCGGGGACATCATCAGGGACATGTCGACCGGCCAGGCGTCCACGCCGTTCGTGCGCGGGGCCGGCCACGTGGACCCCAACCGCGCCGTCGACCCTGACCTCGTGTACGACGCCGGCGCCGACGACTACTTGTCCTTCCTCTGCGCGCTCGGCTACACCGCCGAGCAGATCGCCAAGTTCACGACGAAGGACGACCCGGCGGTGAACTGCTCGACGAGAATGGCCTCCGCCGGCGACCTCAACTACCCGGCGTTCTCGGTGGTGCTCAACTCCACCGACAGCGAGGTCACGCAGCGCCGCGCTGTGCGCAACGTCGGGAGCAACGTGAGGGCCAAGTACAGGGTCACCTTCGCCAGCCCTGCCGGCGTTCGTGTCACGGTGAAGCCGCGGATCCTGAGGTTCAACCGGTGGCGGCGGACGCAGGAGTACGCGGTGACTTTCACGCCGTTAAGGGAGGCCAACGTGACCGAGAAGTACACGTTCGGGTCGATCGTGTGGAGGGACAGCACGCACAAGGTGACGAGCCCCATCGCTATCACCTGGCCTGTAAGCCAAGTGGCGACCATGTGATGCATGCGTGTGTTTTTTTTTTAAGTTGCACCTTACGAATAATGGAAAGAAATCGAGTGCTCTTAGTTTAAGAGGGGGAGGGGTGAATTAGGAAAACTAAAAATTTTAATCTCAAATTCTAATTATTTGCACATAAAATAAACTAAAGCATACTATCTAGATGTGCATCTAGTGTTCTTCTAGTGTGAAAATCCTCATCCCAAAAGAGTTTGCAACCTATAACCAATCATATCAAGATTCTACTCTAGAAAATAAAGGCACATAAAGATTGCAATAAGTAAATGCGGAAAAAGAGGGATGAGAGAACGCAAACTCTTGTGACACGAGGATTTATCCCGTGGTTCGGTTAGCCACAAAGGCACACCTACATCTATGTTGTTGAAGCACCCACAAAGAGTATTGCTTCTCGGCAATCAAGCCTCTTCCGAGGACACCGAGTCCACAGTCACCTTGATTCCGGGTTCCACTAACGAGCTTCTCCACCAAGGAAGGGGGTCTCCACGTCCCCCGCACAAAGCTTGTTGACGCCGCTCCACACCAAGCCGGAGGGTCGTTGACGTGCCGGCGAGTCACCAAGACTCCAAGGATGGCCGGCTCACCGAGTACAAGATGGTTCTCTCCTAGAACCAAGGCACAAGGCACACAACCTTGCTCAGTCACTCACTCAAGAGCTAAACTAGTGCAAACCTAAGGATGTGATCAATAAGCACTTTGGTTGGCTTGGAGGTGTTGAGGATGTGTGTGGAACTTCTCTGAACTCCAGCAAATTTAAAATGGCCGGAGTGAGGCGCTTATATAGGCCACCAAATCGAACTAGCCATTTTGAGCCATTGCTGCTTTTTCTGCGTAGGCATCGGATAATCCGACGTGGCTCTAAGAAGGGCGTCGGATCATCCGACCCCACTGGCATCTTTACGGTAGCCGTTGAGTTTCAAACCAACTGCTGACATCATTTGTCCGACACCTTTGTCCGACCTTCTTGCAAACAGGCGTCGGATCATCCAGAGCAACAAGGTAAACCCTGAACTCCAAACACCTTCTCTGATCATTTATCCGACCATTACTCCGACGCTTCAAGTGTCACACGTCGGATCATCCTACCCTGAAGACTTTTTCTGATGCACCTTGACATGCTATCTGGTACATCATTCGAGGGTTTATCCGACCCTTCTTTTATGGCGTCGGATCATCCGGCTTCTTTGGTGTGTTTATCCGACCTGGCTGATTCGGATAATCCGACCCGGCTGATTCGGATAATCCGACCCTACTGAGTTTTGCAGAACTCGTCCAATTTAGCATTTCTTTGAGTTCTTTCTTCGTGTTTTGCTTTGCTAGGCCTTTTTACTTTATTCTTGGGACCTGATGAGATACACTTGACAAACACATTAGTTCCAATGAGTGCGTTGTCACTTGATCACCAAAATCACTCGAAATGGCCTAAATGGGGCCATGTTCGTTACAATCTCCCCCTTTTTGGTGATTGATGACAACACAATCAAAGCAAGCATAAAGTTGTAAAAATTGACAAATTGAACCACCTACACTTGTTTGGATGCTTACCACCATCCAATGTCGGCTTGGCCTCCCCCTAAATCCATGATTTTCCCCCTTCGCTTCTCCCCATATTTCTCCCCCATTTGGAAGACATTCCTCCCCTTTGGGAGATACTTGCTTTGAGCCACATTTCTCCCCCTTTGGAGTCAAATCACCTAAAAAAAGCCTTGCAAAACACAATATAGCTCAAAGAAAAAGTTAGTAGCCTAGAAAGTTAGATCCATGAGTCATGATCCATGTGCATGATATCGATGAAGATACCACTTGAATGATTACTAGGGTGGATCACAAAACATGAAATTTGCATGATATGAGCTAAACTTTCCACAAGTATGTGCACAAAGTGATAATGTGAAAATCAAGTGCACAACTAGATGTTTAGACCAAGAAAGCTTAGATCATATCATGCACGGAGGTAGCTCTAAAGAATAAAGAAATGATAAAAATACCAATTGAATGAGTTTTAGAACCTTACATACCTCCAGGGGATACTTAGTTACTTTGGTAGCACCACATGAAAGAAGAAAAGTGAGAGGCACTTGGACACACCAAGGTGAACAAATGTATGAACACATAGCCTATGAACTTAGATATGAAAATTTAAATCCACTAGAGCATGGCTCAATATGCATGAAAGCACACTATTTTATCTAATCACTCTTATAGAGTTGTTAATTCATATTGAGCGTAAACAACGTTATCTTATAGTGTTAACTCCGGAAAGAGACTACAAAAGATAAACTTCCAAACATGTTAGTCTCCAAAATCACAAACCATAGGATGAACTCCCCCTAAATGTGTGCATTTAGTGTTTGAATCACCAATTAAAAGTATGCACATTGTTTATGACAACAATGGGAAGTTTACCCTATAGCTTGTGTTCATGGTACAAAAATAAAATACATACCTCATGAAGTCCAAGTACCATAAAAAGGTGGTCTTGTGTAGCTTTCTACACACTTATCAAACCATGTAGGTTGCTCATGGGTTAGAGCAAGACATAAGCAACCCACCATATATAGCACTAGGAAATGCAATGTATGCAAACGTCCTAGCAAAAATAATGGAGCTACATGATGCTTGAATTTAAAACTAGCTACCATTACCTTATGGGAGATTTGGGCACCAAATGTCGAAGTTGTGAGCTTAGCTTCTTTGGCTTGATTCTTCCCATCATCTTGTAAGCTAAGCCTCCAAATCTCCCGAAGCCTATCCTTGGGCTTCAAGTATCTTTTGGAACCCACATCATTTGAGGCCCCTTCATGTTGGTGATGACTTCCTTGGGCACCCAAATGGAGCGGTTCCAACTCCAATCCTTCTTCCCAACCTTGTGAGCAACCACCTTGCCATTGTTCTTCTTCTTGATCACATAGGTGGTGTTTTTTATTTTGTTCTTGCTGTTGGGCTTGGTATAGATGAGAGAACTCTTGATTGTGATCTTCTTCTTGTTCTTCTCATCCAGAAGCTTCTCCTTTGTTTTAGAGCACTTATTGGACTTGTGGCCTTCTTGATGGCACTTGAAGCATGTCACGGTGGACCTCTTCTCAAGCTTCTTCACCATGTCTTCACGGTTATCTTGAAAAGGTTGGACAATACTCTTGCCCTTCAATCTTGCCAAGTCCTTCATGAGACTTCCCACTTCTTGTTTGAGCTCATCATTTTTCTTGGCAATGAAATCATCACATGATTCTACAACAACATTCTCATAGTATTTCTTATTGCAAGGGTTAGAATAAGATTCATTAATTAAATTAATGCAAGAAGTTGAAGCATCTACCTTAGAAATTGAAATTGCACAAAAGATAGATTGCTCCATTTCCAAAGAGTCATTAGATTCTTTAGTGATGCTCTCAATTTTTAATTTGAGCTCTTCATGCTCCTTGCTAAGCATTTATAATTTGCACAATAAATTATTATAATTTGTAGCAAGGGTAGTATTAAGATCATTTAGAGCATCACATTTTTAGATTGTTTCTTAATTGCTCTTTGGTGGTCATGTACTAAGTCAAGAAACTCTTCATAGAAAGGAGAGTCGGAGTGATCATCACTTACATCGCTTTCCATACCTTTAGCCATAAGACATATGTTAGATGATGAAGCCGCGCCCGTGTTGAAGCGGGTGGTGAAGCTCTTGTTTGACTCATCACTTAAACTTGTGCTTGATTATTCACCACCACTTGTTCACTCGCCAAGCACGACGAAGGCCTCTTCCTTGGGCTTCTTCTCCTTCTTCTTGAATCTCTTCTCAACCTTCATGAGTTGATGGTGAGGCTCATCTTTGAGGAAGACCATATACCCCATCGAATTGATCTTCTTCAAACTCTTGTTCATGATTTTCACTTCCTTAAAAAACTTGGGGGCATGACTCCATCTTCATCACTTGAGGAGCATTGACTCTCTTTCTCTTCACTTGAGCTTCTCTTGATTGCCATCTTCTTCAACAACTTTTTTTGTTTGCTTGTGAGAGCGCTATGTGTTGGTGAAGAAGGTGGAGCTCTTGGCTTGATGTCATTGCGAAGCTCATGGGAGGTCACCTTATTGAGAACTTCATTTGGTGTCATTGTTGAGAGCTCTTTCTCATAGAGAATGGTTGTCACCAAATCATATTCCAGCCTTCGGAGAGAGTGGAGCATCTTGCGAATGAGTTCCTTGTCTTCAATATTCTTGACACCTAGGGCATTAATCTCATTTACAAGAACATTCAATCGTGAGTACATAGCTTTGGCATTTTCATAATCAAGTTGCTTGAAGCTATTTAGTCTATCAATGAGAACATGATTTCTTTCATTAGCCACATCTTTTGTGCCCTCATGGTTTTTAATGATAGTTTTCCATAGCTCTTTAGCATTCTCACAAGCAAACACACGATTGAAAATTTTATCCTCAAGAGAACTCAAGATTACACATTTTGCAATAGCATCAAATTGTTTCTCTTGTTGACTCTTGTTTTTCATGCCCTCACTAGTAACTCTCCAAACATTTAGACCCTTTGCTTGGAGATGGAATTCCATTAAAACCTTCCATCGTTGGAAGTCCGTACCATCGAACCGTGAAGGAGGTCCTAAAGAATCCATCCCTTCTCCGATGAGTTAACTCACTAGGCGGTGAAGCATAATACCGATCCTATGAGCCGGTAACACAAATTGCCAATGGAATTGGCTTTCTTTGTGAGAGATGTGAGTCCCGGCTCTGATACCACTTGAAAGGAATCGAGTGCTCGTAGCCTAAGAGGGGGAGGGGGTGAATTAGGCAAACTAAAAACCTTAACCTCAAGTTCCAACTATTTGCACATAAAATAAACTAAAGCATACTATCTAGATGTGCATCTAGTGTTCTTCTAGTGTGAAAACCCTCATCCCAAAAGAATTATGCAACATATAGCCAATCCTATCAAGATTCTACTCTAGAAAGTAAAGCCACATAAAAATTGCAATAAGTAAATGCGGAAGCTTAAAGGGAGATGAGAGAACGCAAACTCTTGTGACACGAGGATTTATCCTGTGGTTCGGTTAGCCACAAAGACACACCTACAACGTGTGAGGATTTATCCTGTGGTTCGGTTAGCCACAAAGACACACCTACATCCACGTTGTTGAAGCACTCACATAGAATATTGCTTCTCGTCAATCAAGTCTCTTCCAAGGACACCGAGTCCACAGTCACCTTGATCCCGGGTTCCACTAACGAGCTTCTCCACCAAGGAAGGGGTCTCCACGTCCCCCGCACAAAGCTTGTCGATGCTGCTCCACACCAAGCCGGAGGGTCGTTGACGTGCCGGCGAGTCACCAAGACTCCAAGGATGGCCGGCTCACCGAGTACAAGATGGTTCTCTCCTAGAACCAAGGCACGGGGCACACAATCTTGCTCACTCACTCACTCAAGAGCTAAACTAGTGCTAAACCTAAGGATGTGATCAATAAGCACTTTGGTTGGCTTGGAGGTGTTGAGGATGTGTGTGTGGAACTTCTCTGAACTCCAGCAACTCTAAAATGGCCGGGGTGAGGTGCTTATATAGGCCACCAAATCGAACTAGCCATTTTGAGCCGTTACTATTTTTTCTGCGTAGGCGTCGGATAATCCGACGTGGCTCTGAGAAGGGCGTCGGATCATCCGACCCCACTGGCATCTTTACGGTAGCCGTTGAGTTTCAAACCAACTGCTGATATCATTTGTCCGACACCTTTGTCCGACCTTCTTGCAAACAGGCGTCGGATCATCCGGAGCAACAGGGCAAACCCTGAACTCCAAACACCTTCTCTACTCATTTATCCGACCATTACTCCAATGCTTCAAGTGTCACGTGTCGGATCATCCGACCCTGAAGACTTTTTCTGATGCACCTTGACATGCTCTCTGGTACATCATCCGAGGGTTAGTCCGACCCTTCTTTTATGGCGTCGGATCATCCGGCTTCTTTGGTGTGTTTATTCGACCTGGCTGATTCGGATAATCCG
Source organism: Panicum virgatum (assembly GCF_016808335.1). Classification (NCBI taxonomy): domain Eukaryota; kingdom Viridiplantae; phylum Streptophyta; class Magnoliopsida; order Poales; family Poaceae; genus Panicum; species Panicum virgatum. The sequence goes on from NC_053145.1 coordinate 63,592,048, forward strand.
ACCCTACTGAGTTTTGCAGAACTCGTCCAATTTAACGTTTCTTTGAGTTCTTTCTTCGTGTTTTGCTTTGCTAGGGCTTTTTACTTCATTCTTGGGACCTGATGAGATACACTTGACAAACACATTAGTCCCAATGACTACGTTGTCACTTGATCACCAAAATAACTCGAAATGGCCTAAATGTGGCCATGTTCGTTATAATAATAAGCTGATCTCATCTCAACACTCTTCTTCCTTTCCACGAGCAACTTACAGAACTAGTTGGTCCTCACTGTAATCCTTGAATCAGTTTAAGATTATCTTTGATGTTCCATGTAACGTGACTAGGGATGATCACACGTGAGGTGATAGTTTGTTACTATCACCTCACGTAGTCACATAGATGAAGATGAAGATTTACTTATAGAAAGGGTGGCCCGAGGTTGGTGGTACGCATGCCAAAAATTGAAGCGGTTAGGTTCAACAAAAACAAGAGGTAAAAGGAAGGCAACAAATTTGTGATACAACCGAGTTCATCTTATCTTATCTTACTATTACTAATTGGAGGTTCCCTCCACATGAAGCCACCTATCCTAGGTGGATACTCTAAAAAAATAGAGAGATCATATAAATTCTCATAAAAATCAGAAATATTCGACCATTAATCCAACAACTCTAATTATAATAATCATTGGTTATATCATCTTTTCTAATAAAATTACCCATATCTGCTATTATGAAAATAGACTAAAGTAACCCCGTAAATATATATCTAAATTACCCATCTCGACCATTATAAAAAAATTCTAAAGTAACCCTCTAATCTTTGTGTAAATTACCCACCTAATATCCCCTAAATTTTCATATAAATTATCCAATTATGTCATTTTATAAGTTAAATTACTCCTAAATCTGAATCTTAATTATATAATTATATAAAAATATTAAAGTGCACCAATCTAAAATTCTAAATTACTATTTCTATCATTATTAATATATTATTTATATAAAAATACTATGCACGGTATATGTCACCATGTATTCATGTATGATGGAAGAGATAAGAATACCAATTTACAAACAAATAGTCCAACTGAATATATATCGAATACATATAGAAGTGTGATGCAAAATGAATCTATTGTAACTAGATAATAATAAATATATATTTTAGACTATGTGTTAGAATATTTAATAGATGAAAAAGAGCGTGCGATAGATAATTATAATTATTAATCTCATTCTTATATTAATTTTAATGAGCTCATGCGGGAGTTTGATAGACTAGTATATCTAAAAGGAAACCACTGGAGTATATACTAGTAGCTACAGCCCAGTTGGTGTAAAGGTCACTTGGGAGATGGTAGCTGTTGTCGTACGGAACAAAACTACTACCTCTGTTTTTCAATATAATACGTTTATGATAAGATGGCTCATGGTTTTCAAAGGCCCCAGGGCGAGCCAGACGTGGGGCCCTTTATGTCAACTATTTTTTATTTAAATCGGTAATTAAAAGTAAAATAGAAATTCAAATAATATATGTAATTCATGAAGATAATGTTAATATTATAAACTAAAATGTCAGAACATAAAAGTATTACTACGATCATGTGAATCATGATTACCTCAAATAAGAACCCTAACCATTAGAAAACTGAATTTACGGCTCATTACCTGCAACCTGCTAAAGCGCTAGTGCTAGTGCCTGGCAGCAGATGCTCGCGCGTGCCGCGGTGACGAGGTGCCGCTTGTAGGGTCGAGATGGCGGACTAGAGGGGGGGTGAATAGTCCTTTCTAAAACTAATTGCGCCGGCTAACCGAAACTTATGCGGAATTGAAACTATTCGCTTAGCCAAGACTACACCCCTCTAACTATAACTCTAAGGCACCTCCAAAAAGATCCTACACAAAGCAAATGGAGTGCCAAGCTAGTAAGAGCTCTCTTAATAAATCTAATGCCAAGACACACAAGCCTAAGCACTAGTACTTCACAAACCGCGGGAAGCTCCTACACAATTCTAATGAGCAAAAGCACAAAGCCAACCTAAGCTCACTAGATGCTCAAGGACAAGGATACACAATCCAAATCCAAGAGCTCAACTTGCTTAGTTACACAATCTAAGCAAGAGCAACTAATTAAGCTACACAAGCTAACTAGATACACTAGGATCTCTACTTCTAGCTACACAAGCAAGAAGATGATTAGCAAGCTACACAAGCTAACTAATCACTAGAGAGCAACTACACAAGCACAAGATATAGAAGAATGTAAATACAATGCTTGTGATTTGGAGAATGCAAACCACCGAGAAGAGTAGACAAAGTTGACACGGTGATTTTTATCCCGAGGTTCACTTGGTTGCCACCAAGCTAATCCCCGTTGAGACAAGCTCCAAGGTTGCCGCCGATCCTCTTGCTAGTGGTGACTCTCAAGTCACACTCTCCCACGTGGAGTGCTCACACCGAGCTCTAGCACATGATCCGGCCGAACCACTTGTTGCTCTTCAAGTCTCGCTCAACTAGAGTTGCTCTTCGCGGCTCCCGCGGGGTGAGCACAATACCCCTCACAATCTCTTCTCCGGAGCACCGCACAATCTTCTTGCGGGCTTCAACGGAGCCTCTTGCCACCAAGCCGTCTAGGAGGTGGCAACCTCCAAGAGTAACAAGCACACCGGCTTGCAACACGATCACCTAGTGCCACTCGATGCAATCTCTCAAAGCAATCGCACTAGAATCGCTCTCTCACTCGATCGGATGATTACTATCAAGTTAGAGTGAGTAGAGGGCTCTCAAGCACTCTCACACATGGACACTAAGTCCCCAAGGTGCTCAACCTCCTCAAATGGCCGGCCACACCCTCTATTTATAGAGGGAGGCCCCAAACTAGCCGTTACACTCAAATCCCGTGAAAACTGAGTTTTCGCGGACTGTCCGCCTCACAAAAACCGGACCGTCCGCCATTTAAAACCAACGGCTAGAACTGCAATGATTAAGTGTCAGAGTCGACCGTTAGAGCCCCGGGCGGACTGTCCGCGCCCCTGGGGCGGACTGTCCGCGGTTCAAAACTTCGAACCAACCGATTTGCAAACGTCTCTGACTAAATCTGGAAGTTACCGGCGGACTGTCCGCTCCCCAGGGGCGGACTGTCCGCAGTTCAAAACGTGAGCACACACAGAAACCGCAGTGTTTCTGTCCCAGAAATTTCAGTAGGAGGCGGACCGTCCGCCCCCAAGGACCGGACGGTCCGCAGGTCATTTTGGACCACCCACAGAGCCAAAAACGGTTCTGTTTGAGCTCAACCGAGATAACGGCGGACCGTCCGCCACTCAAGGGCGGACCGTCCGCAGGTCTAGCGGACCGTCCGCAGGTCTATTTCCAGCAGAAATGTACCTCGGTAAAACGGCCATAACTCTTAGCTCCGATGTCCAAATTAGGTGATCTTGGACTCTATGGAAAGCTAATTCAGAGGGCTACACAACCCAACTGAATTCTTGATCCAAAACACAATGGATCAAAGCAGTATTCCACTCCAAGAGCCACCTAATTTCCGGAGAACACCGAAAAACCTTTCTTACTTCCCAATGTTGATCAACATCAACTCCAACTCTTTCTCCTTTGCAAATGTGCCAACACAACCACGTGAACAACACCATGTGCATGTGTGTTAGCATTTCACAATCATTTTCAAAGGATTTTCACTTGATCTCACCACGCCACTCGATCCTAGCTACATTGCAATGTTAGATCGCTCAAGTGGCACTAGATGACCGATATGCAAACAAGTTTGCCCCTCTTGATAGAACGGCCATCTATCCTAAATCCGGTCATGCACTTCTCTACACAACCTTTGACCGGTGAAATGAAATGCCCTACAAGTCATACCTTTGCCTTGCGCATTCCATTTCATCTTTCCAAATATTGATGCCACACAAGCACCAAACTCCATCAAGCCTTTTGATCATCTTCATGAGTCAACACTTGGCTTGATCTTTCTTAAATGATATGATCCACTCCATATCATCACATGACCTCTTTGGTCCATCGATCTTGACCTTGCTCGCTCTTCACCGTTGCCTCGGTCCATCGGCGCCAAATCTTGCCCAAGCTTCACCGCCTCGCGGTCCATCGCTTCAAGGCCTTGACTTGCCCTTCTCCATTGCAACCGGTCCATCAAGCCAAGCATTGTCTTGATCTTCTCCACTTTGGTCACATGACTCCATGTCATGTCTCATATGCAATGAGCTCCTCGATCACACTATATGAGCATAGCATCAATCCCTTAGCCATTTCTCCACCATGGCACATGTTGCTCATACTAGTGTCTTTGTGTGGACTAATTTCCTGTGTATCTCAACATAAACACTTATTAGTCCACCTAAGTTGTCACTCAATTACCAAAACCAAACAAGGGCCTTTCACCGCTGCGGCGGCTGGTGTGCGTGTCCGTGAGTCCGTCGGACTCCAGTCTCCCATGTTGGTGTCTGGTCGTATGGAGAAGAAGAACACCTGGTGCTAGGCTCGGGCGAAAGCAAAAGAAAACGAAACACCAAATCCCGAGTCGCGATCGCGGCACGAAACGGTGGATAGTCCAGAAGACTTACGTGACTGCCTGTGTGCTTGATTGTCTGCTCATATACTCCGAGTTGAACCTAATATTACTACCTACTGCATACTAGATCTTTGGCCCTTCTACTCCTTGGGCCCCGGGCCATCGTCCGGGGGCACCTATTTATCTCGTAGAAGATAGTTAACACACATATCTTTAATCCATTAACAGCCCAACAGTAGGCCCATAAACTACGAGCCGTCGTAGTCTCACAGTTTCTTCTTTTCTCGCGTCCGCAGCCCGTCCAAATATTTTCAAATTCCAACACAAACAGATGGTAAAGCGTGAGCGTGGTGGTAGACCAGCAGCGCACGCATGACAGCTGGAGCACGACCACGTGCACTGCCCTGTGTCGTGGGCACCAACGTAACAGTTTTTTCTCATTTGTTTTCCCATGATCCGGACGTCCTGCTAGTGTTTTTTAGTTTTCCTTTTTTCAACAATAGAAAATAAGTAAATGTTGAGTAGTATATATTGTTTCAATATTTCAAAATACAGAATTCAACAATACTTCAAGTGTGGTTCAACATTTTATGTAGATATGTTGAAACAGTATATCCAAAATGTTGAGCTAATACACCTAGAATGTTGAAATTAAAAAAAAAAGCAAAACATATAATCATATGGGATCGCAAATTGTTAGAAAAATTCTCATAGAGATGATGGTTCAAACGGAATCCAAATTGAATGCACCGTTTAAGAGAAAAAATAGTTTAAAGTTTGAAATTCAAACTCTAGTGAGCCAATAATGTACCAGCGCACCTGCCTTTTGAGGGGTCCCCACGCCAACCCAGATAGCATTAGCGTGCGTGACGTCGTCCTAGTCTCATCCTGTCCGTTAGCTTCAACTGATGCACATATCTTAAAGCGGAAGGTATGGAAGAAAATTTCTTCCGAAAAATGCATAGGAATCCTGCCCGTCGTCCTACCCCCCCTCCTCCTCTAAGCCGGGCCTTTCATTGACTGTTACAGTTACAGCCCTAACAGTAGCAGGCTAGGTTATCTCGCAGATGAACTGTAAGCACATGCCCATGGATGGCGGGCCCATTGGCAACTTGCAATGATGTTCAATAGCCGGAGCACGTCCGATGAGCATACTTTTGTTTTCAGGTTTGAGTCCCCCACATGACTCTCGCGGTCTCGCCGCGCCATGGCCGCCGTGGCCCGTGGTTGATCTGATCTCTGATCCCGCAACTGCGTTTGGTGTTGGTGCAGCCCACCACCAACCTACATACCTGCTGTTCTAACAGTGGCAGACTGAATTTGAGGGTGACAGTGACAGACCTCGCATGTGAGGCTCTCATCTCATCTCTCAGTTCGTCGTGCATCAAAGGCCGCAAATCTGCACCGAGCGAGGTGTCATGCCACACTACTATAGTCAGAAGAAGAATCACATGTGAGTACTACTCTTGATCTGCTGATATATAGAAGATTACAGGGACATGGACTGTTGTCTGAAAGTCCTCTGATATGTTGAATAAGCACATGCACATGACACACGCTCGTTGGCCTTTTCAGAAAGAAAAGGCATTTAGCAGGTTGCATGCAAGCTAGGAGCCAACGACCCCACCCACCAAGCTTGTTCAGTATCGAACTCGTGGATCAGGCTTTATTTTAATATTCGGATTTGGCACACGATCCTCACGGCGCCATGGCTGCCGTGCTGATCTGATCCCGCAATGCGCTCGGTGCAGCCCACCTACCCGCCCCAATCTAATCATCTCGCCTTATCTATACTACAGTGTAAAAGTTGAAACATTCTAATACATTTCTCATCAAAGTTAACCCACCCACCCTCCTCATAAAATCCCTCTAGAAGGCCCGCATGTAAGGCCAATTGGTTGACAGCCTCTTGATGGACCGAAAAAATTGATGGAAGAAAAATAATTCTGCTCGAAGTGTAATTTTTTTTGTTACCGTGCCTTTGTTTACTCGCCCATGTGTACCCACATGCGAAAATGGTTCCCTCTCGCGTCTGTTTTGGATGGAAATAATCAAGTTTCAATCTTTCCATGTTTCTCGCTGATCAATCTTTCCATGTTTCTAGCTGATTTTATGTTTCAATCCTCGGTCATATGGTTTCCATTCTGGTTGTATCCAATCTTTTCATGTTTCTCGCTGACCAATCTTTCCATATTTGTCGCTGATCAAATTTTTGTTGTGTTTCGCGCTGATTTTCGTGTTTCAATAAAATGAATGATACTTTCATATTGATCATAAATCAGTATATATCGAATCAAATTATGTAGCCTTCAATTATAGATATTTCTATTATGCATACTGTTATAGATGGAAACCAACATTGCATTCTCTAATCAAAGGAAATAAATATTGTATGGTTATATATTTGCATGGATGTGAAATAAAAAATACATGTCTCGTGGGACAAATTATCAGCTTTGACTTTTGTTGCATCCGAATTTAATTTGTTTTTGAATTGTTGCTCGTGTTATTTGGTAATTATTTTTTAAATATATAATATTTTTAAATATAATTGTTCTTTTTAGGAACATATCTGGTGGAAACCACAACTTTGTGAAAATCTGTGCAAACTACGGCAAAAAAGTCGTCTAAATTCACCAAAAAAATCACACATGTAGATGATATGATCATACATAATCTTGTAAAATATCTTGTTCAAAGTCGACTTCGTTTGTGAGATATAAAAATAACAACTTTCAAACCAGAAAGCTATCCAAATGATTTGTCAGAAATTTGTTATTTTTATATCTCACAGACGAAGTCGAGTTTGGCCAAGATATTTTACAAAGTTGTGTATCATCATATCATCTACATGTGTGATTTTTTTTTGTGAATTTAGATAATTTATTTGCTATGGTTTACACAAGTTTTCACGGAGGTTGTGATTTGCACTAGATACGTTGTCGTTCTTTAAACACTCTACTAGTTTTATATAAGCGCCAACGCCTCACGAGCCCGACACAGCACAACTCAGACTCAGTCGCTCGCCGCACAGTGATGGCCAAGCTAGTCAGGGTGGTGTGCGTCCTGCTCGCGGCCGTCGCTGGCGCCGCGGCGGCGGCCGAGGCGGACGCCATGTCCTACATCGTGCACGTCGCGGAGGAGCACGCGCCACGCCCGTCGCCACCGCGCTTGCTCGCCCGCGCGTACGCCTCCTTCCTCCGTGACAGCCTCCCCGCGGGCATCTCGCGCCCGGCGCCGAGGGTGCTCTACTCGTACGCGCACGCCGCCACGGGCTTCGCGGCGCGGCTCACAGAGCGGCAGGCCGCGCACCTCGCGTCCCAGCGCTCCGTCCTTGCCATCGTGCCCGACGCGACGCAGCAGCTGCAGACCACCCTGTCGCCCTCCTTCCTCGGCCTCTCCGCCTCGTCCGGGCTGCTCCCGAGGTCCAACGGCGCCACGGACGTCGTGATCGGCGTCATCGACAGCGGCATCTACCCCAAGGACCGCGCGTCCTTCGCCGCCGACGCGTCGCTGCCGCCGCCGCCCAGAAAGTTCCGGGGCACCTGCGTCTCGACGCCGTCTTTCAACGCCTCCGCCTACTGCAACAACAAGCTCGTCGGCGCCAGGTTCTTCTACCTGGGGTACGAGGCAGCACACGGCCGCATTAATGAGACGGTGGAGTCCAAGTCGCCACTCGACACCGTCGGCCACGGCACCCACACCGCCTCCACCGCTGCCGGCTCCGCCGGGGTGGACGCTTCCTTCTTCGACTACGCCAAAGGCAAAGCCATTGGCATGGCCCCGGGCGCGCGCATCGCCGCCTACAAACCGTGCTGGACGAAAGGATGCACGGACTCTGACGTCCTCATGGCGTTTGACGCGGCCATCGCCGACGGGGTCGACATCATCTCCGTTTCACTCGCCACCTCCAAGGCGCCCAAGTTTTACAAGGACAACACGGCCATCGGTTCATTCAGAGCCGTCCGCAAAGGCATCGTCGTCTCTGCATCTTCAGGAAACTTCGGTCCCGGGGAGTTCACCACCGTCAATGTCGCGCCCTGGATTTTGACGGTTGGTGCATCAACCATCGACCGCCGGTTCCCAGCGAGCGTCCTTCTGGGCAATGGCGAGACGTTCACCGGCACTTCAATCTACGCCGGTGTGCCCCTTGGTGAAGCCAGGATACCGCTCGTATACGGCGGGGACGTTGGCTCAAACGTCTGTGAAGCTGGGAAGCTCAAATCCAGCTTGGTCGCTGGGAAGATTGTGGTCTGCGACCCCGGCGTCAATGGCCGAGCAGCGAAAGGTGAAGCTGTCAAACTCGCCGGTGGCGCCGGAGCAATCCTCGTCAGCAGCGAAGACTTTGGCGAACAGGCCATGACTACGGCTCACATCCTCCCTGCAGCTGCCGTCGTGTTTGCCGACGCCGAGAAAATCAAGAAGTATATAAGTTCGAATGCGTCCCCCGTCGCGACGATCGAGTTCCAAGGCACCGTCGTAGGCCAGACGCCCTCATCTCCAAGAATGGCATCCTTCTCGAGCAGGGGCCCGAACCGCCGGGCGCTGGAGATCCTGAAGCCGGACGTCACCGCTCCTGGTGTTGACATCCTGGCTGCGTGGACAGGCGAGAACTCGCCCTCGCAACTCCACAGCGACCCGAGGCGAGTGGAGTACAACATCATCTCGGGCACGTCCATGTCGTGCCCGCACGTGAGCGGCATCGCCGCGCTGCTCCGGCAGGCGCACCCGGACTGGAGCCCCGCCGCCATCAAGTCCGCCCTGATGACCACGGCGTACAACGTGGACAACGCCGGCGACATCATCAAGGACATGTCGACCGGCAAGGCGTCGACGCCGTTCGTGCGCGGGGCAGGCCACGTGGACCCTAACCGCGCCGTCGACCCAGGCCTCGTGTACGACGCCGGCGCCGACGACTACTTCTCCTTCCTCTGTGCGCTGGGCTACACCGCCGAGCAGATCGCCGTGTTCAAGACGAGAGACGACCCGGCGGTGGACTGTTCGGCGCGCACGGCCTCCGCCGGCGACCACAACTACCCCGCCTTCTCAGCGGTATTCAACTCCACCGACGGCGAGGTCACCCAGCGGCGCGTCGTGCGTAACGTCGGGAGCAACGTCGAGGCGACGTACACGCCCAGCGTCCGCGTGCCAGCAGGCGTGCGCGTCATGGTGAAGCCACGGAAGCTACGGTTCAGCGCGACGCAGAAGACGCAGCAGTACGAGATCACCTTCATAGCGCGAGGTGCGGGGTGCGCGGCCGAGAAGTACACATTCGGGTCCATCGCGTGGAGCGGCGGCGAGCACAAGGTGACCAGCCCCATCGCCATCACCTGGCCGGTTAGCCAGGTGGCCGTGATGTGATGCCGAGGTTCTCTTCATCTCTTGTTGGCGTTGTAACTTGCAAGTTGCAAGCAGCAGGTTACAAAATGAGTTGCCTCAATTTAGGACTTAACTATAGATTACAGGCCCACGCTCCTTTTTTATATTCTAGAATAAAAGAGTATCGAGAATGATCCACACTATGTAGAATAAAATTAAACTTTCTTCACGAACATATAAACCACACTATCATGAGCACCATTGAAGCATAACAAAGCATCATGCATATGTGCTTCCATGCATTTGTTTAATTTTTGTGCCTTGTTTGAATTGATGTTTGTGAAGAAAGTTTAATTTTATTATGCAACTGTGCCCCCAAAAGTTTTATTCATACTAGACCTAAAATGGTGATTTACAATATTTTTCATAATTTTGCGACAACAAATCCGAGACATAAAATTCTTGGAAACCTTGAAAACGGATGTATTGTTTATTTTAATGTGAGCAATCTAGAGAGGATTTGTGAGTGTTTGTTCTTGAATTGTGTTCTTGATGAGTTTATCTTCTTCCAGTTAAATTTTGATGATTTTTGAAACCTCGGAAGCCTTTATTTTTTTAATTTATTTTCACCTCTTCCCCTCGCCTGGGTCCGCATGTCAGCCTCCACCTTTCCCCTTCTCCCGTGCTGCTTGCCCATGGATTGGGTAGCAGGGGCAGTGGCATCACGCCGGCGACCCATGGCTCGGCTAGCTTGGCCCCAGGCAGGCAAGGTGTCGTGCTGGCCGCTTGCCTCCCTCTCCTTTAAATGCCAAACCCGCTCCAAACCCTAGCCTCCTTCCCCATCCTCCATTGCAGCCACCACCATCTTCTTCCTCATCTCCGGCCGCCACAATCCGCCCTCTCTGTCGAGCCCCGGTTCGATTCCTCGTGGCCGCACCTCCTTATCACCCTCCTCCTCCTCCACCTCCTCTGAAGCGTCCCCACATCAGCAGAGACTAAATGTGATACAAATATCAGTCCCAGGAGGCTGATAACACATTTATTCAACAGATGGTACAGCCACCGTACAAACCTCCGAGGAGGCGGACACTAGATACAAACGATAATAAGTAATAAAACAGTTACGGTGATACACCAAAGCATGACCCAGATAGTCTCCAGCTCGGGCTCAGAGTGATGCGCTAGCAGAATCATCTTGCAGAGGGCCAACACCACAGGCAAGGTTGGGGTTCGGACGCGACCTCTACTCGACGTCTTCAACCACAAAGTCCGGATCTTCTTATAGAGAAAAACCACAAATATATATCGGGTGAGTACAAAAGTACTCAACAAGTCCAACCCCATCCATGGAGGGGGGGTAACACAGATATGCGCAGGATAAATCAAGGATAAGGCTGAGGTTTATTTGCAGCAAAGCTAGATTTTACATATGCAAGGGTTTATTTTTGAAAAGGGTTTTCTCGAATCAATTCTTTAGTAACCGAGTAAAGAGTGGGGTTGATCCTACACGAAGGATCCAAGTTTTAAATGCTACCGAACTCCTCATCCGCAGTAGCTCACGGCACGACTGCCAGACACCTTCCAAAAACAACTCACACCACGAAACCATCCATCCCAGAGGCTAGTTATGTGACCAAACCGTAACTCGCCCCGTACCGTGGGCACGGCTATTCGAATAGGTTTTAACTCTGCAGAGGTGTACAACTTTACCCACAAGTGGGGTATACCACAGCACGATCACCTTAGTGTCAGTGCAGATCCCAACAAAGCCATTACCCACCTTAGCTAGACCTGACTAGCCAACACAGACTCCACCATTGGGCCATTGACCTATCACTGAGGTTTAACCGGGGCATAAGTCACCATGACCTTATCCCTTCTCCTTGATCACCCGTTGCTCTCAGCACTCCTGATGGCTATCAGACTAACTAGTGGGGTTTATGCTAAGCCGTTGCCACACACAACGGTCGAGTGATTTGCACGATAGTTGAGTTAGGCAAGATGACATATCAACTCGGTCCTTAATTGTGACAAAATGGATATCTCCCAACCTTCTTGCTCAACCACATCGGTACGAGCCTCCAACATATGATAATCCACACAGGGAATGCCATTCATCCATCCCATCTTAACATTCTTTTCTTTAATTTCTCAAATATCCCTTTGTACAGACTCACATATTTTCCTTTTGAAAAACTCATTGTAATCATTTTTTGAAGTGTAGTAGAGTAACCAAGTCCTAAGCATATCTAGCAGTGATTAATATCTAAATAGAACGAATCATATTTAGAGATTAACCTAGGTCATGAAGGAATAATCATATCAATCAAGGGGTGGCTATCCAAAGGGTTTCACCAGTAAATCATATGCGATTTTGTAAAATAGGCCGATAGGTTGTGTTTATAAAACTGGGTCAAAATATGCAATCAAAGGATGAGATTGAACTTGCCGTTCACAAAGTCTTCCGGGAAGTCCTGATCGAGGTACTGCCCTTCGGATTCAGGGTCGTGGTACTGATCCTCGCACACCTGCTCGCGGTACTACTCGTCGACGGGTTCTCCCTCGTTCACACCGTGATCTATGGCGCACACAAACAAACACACAATAAAGAAAAGAAATAAAGGTTTTATCGTTGAGCTCGAATCCGAAGAAATTAAGATATGGAGGTAGGAGTAATATTTTTGGGTGGTTCTCTAATGGCATGGCCGGAATTATGTTAGAAATGGTGTGGTAAAGTTTCGGGGGCAAACGGAGGATTTTTGGCGCATGAAATGATAGGCCGAAGAGGGGTTTAGGGGCTAAATAAGGATCCGGGGGCCTATTTGTAATTATTTCTAGGAGTGACAGGACTTGGATAGAATTTTGAAAAAGGTTCGGGCTATTCTAGAAATTAGGCAGGGACCTACTCATAAATATTTTATATAGTGGAGGGGCTTATTCATTAAAAGAAATAAGAGAGGGCTTCTTTGTAATTATTTTTGGGATGGAAAGGGCTTGATTAGAATTTCTGGAAATATCCGGGCGCCTCTGAAAATATTTAGGGATCAGTGTATGATTATTTTCATATAGTGGAGGGACCTATTCTTGAAAAGGAATAAGGGAGGTGTTTCTTTTGTAAAAGAGGCTACAAAGAGGGGGTTCTTAATAGAAAAGAGAAAAGGCCAGGGGGCTAAGCACAAAAGTGCCATCTTCTTCCTCCCCTTGCCACGGGAAGCAGAGCGGGGGGAGGGGGGAGGGGGCGGCGTAAGGCGCCCCTAGCGGCGGCGGCCCAAGGGGCGGCGGCGGCCGGGAAGAGGGAGAGATGGGGGAGGGGGCCAAGGGGAATCGATCCCCCACCTCGGCTTGGGCGGAGGCGGCGTGAGGTGGCGGCTCCACAATGGCGGGTGGTGGCCGGCAGAGGCACTTGTGGCGGCGGCGATGCAGGGCCGGGGAGGGGCGCTGGGGGGCGGTGGTGGTTGTGGTGTTTGAGGGCGTTGCGGGGGGCATATTTATAGGCGAGGAGAGGTAGGACGAGGGGGAGAGCCCGGCGCCGGTGGCCGGCAAGCTCTGCCGCGCCTCTAATGGCGGTAGGGCCGGCAAGGCCACTTGCGGGCATCAGCTAGCAAGGCGCTGTGGCTCGGAGGAGATGGCGAGGGGACGGGGTGGGCAGGGATGGTGCAAGTGGAGGTGGCCGGCGGCCAATGGCGGGGCGCCGCGCGGCGGCCGGCGTGCTGTGCTCCGCTCGGCCGTGCAGCGCGAGCGTCGAGGTGAGCAGGAGGGGCGGTGGTGCGTAGCGGTGGTGAGGCGACGGCGCAGGCTGAGGGGGGCCCCGGCCGGCGCAAGGGGGCACGGCGGCGTCGAGCAGAGAGCTCAGCGTGCGGCGCGTGGGGGGAGAAAGGATGAGGGAGAAGGAAGGAGGGAGAAAAAGAAAAGAGAAAAAGGGAAAAAGGAAAAAAAGAAAAGAGAAGAGAGAGAGAGCTGTCAGCATGATTCGCGGCGGCGGAGGTCGCGACGATGACCGCGGGACCGGTCGAGCACGCACAGCAGTCGGTTGGCCGTCAGCGCGCTACGTGGCTTCGGCGGGAAGCGACGCGCACGCAGAACGAGGAAAGGAAATAGAAAGACGGGACAATAATTGGTAAGGGTGTCAGGACGGCAGATCGTCGGGAAAGGTTTTAGGGGATTAGGAACTCAGACGGAAAAAGATCTAGAACGATTTGAGCTCAACGACGAAAATGGTTCTGAAAAAAATTAGTGAGTGATTTATTTTGGTGAATTTTTCGGGATGTCACATCCTCCTCTTTGGGTCCTCACCCGGCCTTCTTTCCCACCATGCAGGCCCCCGGTAGTGCCCTGCCCGTTCGCCACCACCGGTGGTGCGTGGAGCGCCTGTCACCGCCGCGTTCCACCTCCTTCCTTCTTCAGTGAGGCTCACTGTCGTGTCCTCTCCCCGTGTACGCACTCGCTCAACCCCCGCCCGCTTTTGAAATCTAGTCGCACTCTCGGGTGTGCGCTTTGTTTGGCTCTGATACCAGCTGTGGCAGCACCGCCCAAATTAATCCGGCTCAAGTGCGCTAACCATCACCCTAAAGGTAATCCCGACTAACACGCGCTTCAAACGGAGTAATACGGCAGGGCTGTCGGGTAAAGTCCCGAAGAATCCACCTGAGCGTCGATCGAACCCAAAGTTCGAAATCTCAGAAGGGTACTTGGAGTTCAAACTGAAAGTAGTTCAGGGTTCAACTGCAGCGGAAATAAAAATGAGTTCTAAACGACGATACAAGATGTCATGATGAAACCCGTACATGACATCACTCGACATTGTCATCGTTGGCCAGAGTCGTATCCCACTCTACCGACCAACCAGGAGGTAAAACACATGGCCAAGTCAAGCTAGCTATCTGATCTTCAAATGTATCACCTGAAAATAAAGTGGAGCCACAAGCAAGGCTGAGCATACTAATACTCAGCAAGGTTTACCCGACTAGGATATACTTAGCCCTCTAACTAGACATGCAAGACTTTTGAATTGAGGGGTTTGTTTTTGCCGAAAAGCAACAAAGAGTAAGTCCTTATTTTCAAATTTTAGCTTTCAAGTTCTAGTTCGATTAACCATTCTACATTAGCATCTATCTAATAGCATACATGGTGAAAAACAATTATTTTTCATTATTCAACCATATTCCTCATCATCATTGATCCACTTCTTACTCTATGTGGCAAAAGGGTTAAGCAGTCTCAATATCCGTGAGAGACGAACGATTCGAATCGAATTTGTTAACCTGGCCAGGCAGACCTAAACACACACATGGGGAATGAAATCACCCACGCGACTTTTCCCATTTTTCCCCGGGCATGGAACAGGCCCACCGCCCTAGGGTGCCCTGCACCCGTGCGTGACCAAAGACCAGATAGTGGGGAGTATGTTCCACGGCCGGTTCCATCAGGTACTTAAGCTTACCGATTACCATATTCTTAGCATGTGGTTAGTACGTTCAAACGTTTAACCACCACTACCACACACCGCGGCCTTATCCATTTTCACTAAACAGACGGGGTATCACAAGTATAACAACCCCGCCCGTAAACCTTAAATTGCAGTGTGTAGTAAGCATTCAACTCCTATGAGCTCGCGAGTGACAGGAAATCACTCGACTTCTACCGAACCATTAGCATAGCCAACTAGCGACCTACACATACCAGTGTTCAAGCATAGGTACCTAGGATCATGCAACTAAGGTTCCAAACAATTCTTACAAACTTAAATGCACAAGTAAATAGGAATATAAGCAGTTGCATAAATTTAAAATAGGTAGGACATGCTCCGGGGCTTGCCTTCCTGAGTGGAGCTAGCCTTGGGCTCTTCTGAACTTTGGTTCAGGTCTTCAGCAATTTCAGTTAGATTAACTTGAGCTTCACGCTGCTCACTCTCGGACTCCGGCACCAGCTCGTACGTACCGTCGGCGAGAGTAGTCAAATCTATATGAAATGCACATGCATGAGTTGTGGTTATGGTAACAAACTTAATTTAAATCATTATATAGATGTAAAATATTTTCTTTACATCTCCTTGGGCAATCGTTTATAGAGTATTATCTAGATTAACTATTACTCATTAAGTAAGTCAGGGTTTTGTTATTTTTAGAAAGATTATTTTCAAGTGCAAGCATGGAATATTCAAAACAGCTGATGGGTAAAGGTTCTGAGGATGAAATTTTTATGGGGAGTCAATTACTTAAGTACAAACCTTCTATAAAATTTTCAGCTATTTTCATTGAGCATATTAATTATTAAAAATACATTAAACAGCTACTGCTAGGATTAAGATTCATTTATACAGAACAAACCCTAAGAGTAAAGATACTATAATTTTTACTGAGTTCTACTAAACTTAGGTTAAGTCTACTGTAAATTTTTTAGATTTAAATGAGTAAGCAACAGAGCATGATAAATAGGACAAAACAAAGCTATATTAATCTAGTTTAAAATCTAAAGACAGTTATAGCAAGTTCCAGAGCTTCATCTTTTACCAGCATGGTTATATACTCAAAGTTAACCCATAGAAAAATTATTAGAATTTTACATGTCCAGGAACTATTTTTCTTGAATTAGCACATTTACTCATGCTATTAATTTGTGGGGCCAGTTACACTTAACTAAAAAGTTCCAAAAATTTTCTACCGTAACTATATCATGACATAGATATACTGCAGAATTTTCAGCTGAATAAACATAGCATAACCACTTGAATAAATAAATCTACTTAACCTAGGCATAAAGCAAGATTTTAATAAACTGACAGCTAGGCATGTCAAATGTCCACGAAACTTTTACACAAGGCTATAAATCTAACATGTAACACACTGACCAAAAATGGCTAGCAGATCAAGCATGTAACTTGAGATCTAATAAAAGCTATATTTTCATTGTATTTTAAATAAAGCAAAAACTACTGAGCAAATGAAAAAGTGCATATAACAAAAGTTGTATATATTTTTTCAAAGATTCCATAACAGTTGAGTTTGCATTTTTCTGATTTTGCTACGATTTTTAAACAAATTTACAAGTTTGCTGTTTTACAAAACAAAAGAAAAAGGAAAACGAGATCTTGCATCTAGGCCCCTGGAATGATTTGGGGGCTCACATATATGCCCCTGGCCAGAGCCAGGAACAGAGGAGGTGGTGGCGGCGTTTCCCAGCGAGGGAGCTCGCCGGCGATGGGGGCTAGGTGGGGGAAAGGTAAGAGGGAGGCGAGCTCTACCCCTGGGCGGCTCGGGTTGGTCTCGGGGTGGCCGGAGGCGGCTCGCCGGCGTAGCAGTAGGGGCGGCGGCGGCGCTCCAGTGCGGGAGGGAGGGTGAGGACCGGCCGGGGAGGTCCACTGGACCATGAGGAAACTCTTTTGGGGGTCGATTTGGGTCGAAGAGGGGCGGAGGAGGGGGCTCCGCGGCGGCCTATGGAGGAACGGCGGCCATGGCGCCGGCGGGGGTGCTCTGGACGGCGGGAAGGAGCTCGGGTGGACTTCTTGGGCACGAGAGGGAAGAGTGGAGGGGCGAGGGTGCGGCTGGGAGCAAATGAAGGAGGGGGAGCTCGGGCAGGGGAGGAACGCGGGGCAGCGGCCGGTCAGCGAACGGCGGCGAGCTCTAGCGCGCGCAGGGGGTTCTGGGCCGTTTAAAGCGAGCCAAGGGAGGAGAGGGAGGAGGCTTGGGGTGTCGGTGGCGCACAGCATTGAAGGCCGTGCGCGGTCAGCGGCTCAGGCAGGTGCATGGCTGGGCTCGTTGGGCGCCACGGTGGCGTCGCGGCGTGTCGTCGAGCGCTCGTCGTTTGCGGCGTGCTCGTCGATGGAGCAGAGCGCGGCAGGCTCGACGGGACGGGAGGGAAGTCAGCAGGCGGGCGTGCAGGCGAGGCACTCATGGCCGGGCAGCGAGCACGGCGGTGCAGCGGCGCAGCGAGCTCGGGTGCTCGAGTGCCCTGCCGCGCGCGCAGGGAGGAGGAAAGGGGGAGAGAGAAAGAGAGTAGAGAGAGAAAGAGAGAGAGAGGTCAACGTGTTGACTCGGGATTTTCTCAAAATTTTCCATGGAAACTTGAAAAAGTTTGGACATGAAATTTGTTCAAAATTCAAATTCCTACAACTTTCCTTTCAGGCCAAACTTCATTTGAGCAATGATTTGAAAGTTATAAATTTGAATTCAAGTTTAATGAACCCACTGTTTCTCGCGGGTTTCTCCAAATTTCATGTTATAACTTGAAAAACTTTGAACACGAAAGTTGTTTATCTTGTCAAACTCTACAACTTTTGTTTTGGGCAAAAGTTCATTTGATCTAAGGTGTGAGAGTTGACTTTTTGGTTTATTTAAACGGATTTCTGGCTTTTAAGTAATTGAAAATTTGGGGGGGGGGTTTAACTTGTCATTTCACATTAATTGCTTGTTTAACAGTGCTAAACACCGGAGGTGTTACAGCATGCCTCTGCTTGCAGGCAGCCGGCAGCAAGGAGGCTGCTGGTGGGGGCCGGCAGGAAAGAGGCTGCTCCTGGGATGCAGGGAAGGAGCAGAGTAGCTGCTAGTTCCTCGCGTCAAAGACTCCAATCAAGTTGCGCAAAAGCCGGCGTGGTAGGATGCCGGGATTCAATCCCTGCCTGGTTCAATTGAGCGGCGCACGACGAGATTGAGACGCGGGGCGCTGGAATCCGCTAGGGAGAACTGCAGCGGGCGGCGGGTGGCGGAATCCGCGCAGGGAAGGGCGGAACTGCAGCGGGCGGCGGCTCTAGATCCAGGTCAGGTGGCGGCGACTCCTTTCCCATTCGATCTCTCTGCCTTCCATTCCATTCGCGCTCTGTCAGACCCGGGGCAGCGGGACTGCTTACAGACATAGAATGTTCGAGAGTAAGGGATAGCTCATGGATGTATCTTACCTCTTTTGTAACTACTCGAATAGGCGTAGAACTAGCTGCAGTACAAGGAAACTACCCGATCGTATTGTAGAAGGACTCCAACTGTACTCAGCTAGGACTTTCCATGTAACCCTGTCCCCCCGGATATATAAGGGCGGGCAGGGACCCCCTCGAAACACATCTACACCTAAGGCAATATAAACCACCACACAGGACGTAGGGTATTACACAACTCGCGGCCCGAACCTATCTAAATCTTTGTGTTCCTTGTACCATCGAGTTCCAGAGTCGTTGATCCCTACCAACAAACCCTACTGCTAAGGGTATCCCTGAGCAGGCTTGGCGATAAACACTGACAGCTGGCGCACCAGGTAGGGGACTCGACGAGTTCATCGGGGAGTTCGATGGCCACTTTCGCTTTCAGCACCATGACGCCTCCCAGAGGCGCCACCTTCATCTTCGATTCGTGGGTCTGCGTCGCCAATGGTTCAGGCGGCTTCGATAGCCACTTAACCAACTCTCCCACGCCAAAGAGCTCCACGTCGGAAGACTCCAACAAGCTCGCCAGATCTCATGATCGCGGCGTTATGTTGCTTCCCGACCTTGCCAAGGAGATCGAGCCGAAACTCGAAAACAACTCGAGTTCTACTCGGACTCAGATTGATCTCAAACCAAAATCCACTCGGATTGGGACTCTTATCGCGCAACCCGTCTTTGGTTTGCGCAATTCATCGTCTATTTACAAACAGATGATTAGATCCTCCTATGAAAATAGCTTGGATCGCCTACTTCACATCGAAAACCAATCAGCCACCGCTAGCTGGTGGCACCCGTTTTTGACGTTTACCCAGATCCAGTCGAGTCACCTCAAGACAGCCTGGATTTCATCACCAATGCGCTGGCTAAGATGCAACTCAAATCTTGCCGATGTCATACCCTCGCAGAACTACTCGACAACCTGCGAGAAGTCGCCAGCATTGATGATCTCCCGTTTCAACACGGCACTCCCCTCGAAACCGAGAGGGAAACTGGCTCCGGTGGAACTGTCCTAGCTGATTACGAATCAGACCTGGAAAGCTTCTCTCACAAGCATTTGGTTCCAGTAATCATCCAGCCCGGAGGTGCTTCAAGCCACCATGATCCAAACGAAGCCTTGGATCAGATCTCAGCAGACAACCTGACCCAAGACACTCCAGCTGATGAAGATGAAGTCACTCGTACAGCCCGCAGGGAAAGGAATCAAAGCAAAGAAGTGCGCAGGACTCGTGCGGCCGAACGTGCTCATCTTCCGCCACGCAACCTCAACAACGAATTCAACAATGTTGCGGATCCCATCTTCAGAACACTGATCGCCGCAATGACAGAAGCAACCCTGCGACTCATGACGATGCCCCAGAATCCCGAGTTGGAACGAGTCATAAATCTCACCAAAAATGTTGTTGAACAACTCGAGAAATAGAACCCCCTGTCCTCGCTTCATGGTACGCGATCAAGGGCTACCGCAACAGCAATACCTCAAGCAGGTCGTACCCCTGGAGGCCACCAGCGTCAACAGCAGCAGGAACTGCAGAACCGAAGAAACCAAGAGGATCAGGAAGCTGTGAGTAGTCATCGCCCCAGAGGTGGCCAACCACAAGCAAGTCAAGCTCCTGGCCCTCAGCCAAACCGCAACAACAACAATCGTAGGAACAACAGGGAAGAGGTAGCCGATTCCATTGTGGACGCACAGGACATCATCAACGCAAGACGCAGAGCGCAACCTGCGGACAACTCCGACCGCTTCCAAGCCCTGAGCAAGGCTTTCGACAACATCGAGTACCCGAAGGATTTCAAGCCTACGAACATCCAAAAGTACGACGGTAAGCAAGACCCTGCTCAATGGTTACATTTATACTCGACCACTATTAGTATTGCAGGGGGAGACACCAACACCAAGGTCCTCTACCTCCCGATGGCCCTGGAGCCCGTACCCCTCACGTGGCTCGAAAGCTTGGCGTGCGAATCAATCCACTCGTGGGAGGACCTCAAGAAGGCGTTTGTCGACAACTTCCAAGGGTCGCTACATCGAGTAGCTACTCGTCACGCCCTATCCATGATCAAGCAGGAGCAAGGCGAGTCGATCAGATCCTACATCAAGTGCTTCTTCGACACAAGAGCCACCATCCCCAACGTCACCGACGATGATGTCATCGACTACTTCCAGAGCGGCATCACCGTCCTGTCACTATACCGCGACTTTGGGCATAATCGGCCCAAAACGGTGGTAGATCTACGTGACATGATGTAGTGCTGGGCAGATGAAGAGGAGCAAGAACACAATCGCTTTCCCCGCCGCAACAATGACAACAACGGGAAGCGCCACAATGACCGTGGAGGGCCCAGCAACCAACGGGATCCTACGCGTAAGCATAAGCCTGACGACACTGTCGGCACTATGGATTGCTCACTGCGTGGAAAGAAGGGCGACAAACCGCAGGAATAGTTCGACAAGATACTTCACAACAAAAGATGTCCAAACCACCCCAAGAGCAACCACTCGATGTGGGAGTGTACGATCCTGCACAAATCCTTCCAGTCCGCACCTACAACTGCTCCAAAGAAAGAACAAGACAAAGATGATGAAGACGACAAAAAAGACCGTGATGGTTTCCAACAACAGCAAAACATTGTCAACGTCATATTTGGAGGAGATTCTAGCTTCTCCAAGCGAGCTCAGAAGCTCCTACTCAAAGAGATCCTCTCAGTCGAACCAACAATTCAGAGGACACTCAAATATAGCGAGGTCCCCATTACCTTCTCCAGGGAGGATCAGTGGACTAGCTTCTCTGAACTTGGAAAGTTCCCGCTAGTACTCGATCCAGTCATTCAGGGCTCCAAGCTTACTCGAGTACTCATCGACGGCGGAAGTGGGATCAACCTGATCTTTGCAAGCACACTGGTAAAGATGGGCCTCAACTATATGAGTCTGCTTACTCCAAGTAAGGCTCCATTCTATGGCATCGTCCCCGGAAATTCCTCTACTCCAATTGGCTCGGTTACCCTCCCAGTCACATTTGGTACAGAAAAGAACTTCCGGACAGAGTACATCAAATTCGAAGTAGCCGACTTCGAGTCCTCTTATCATGCTATCTTGGGAAGACCTGCACTAGCCAAGTTCATGGCAGTGCCGCACTATGTCTACCTGCTCCTCAAGATGCCAGGCAACACAGGAGTCCTTTCACTACGGGGAGACTTCCTCAAGTCCTTCGACTGTGACAAGGAAGCAATAGATCATGCTTCTACTATTCGAGTTCCTAGCTCTGTCAGCGAAATACTTGCCGCTGCTAAAGAACTCTCACTCAAGGAGTCGATGCCTTCCAAGAAGCCAAGCCAATCATCGGTTAAACCAACCAATGGTGTGGGCACTAAGACTATCCAGCTACAAGAGGGAGACGACTCCAAAACAACCATCATCGGAGCAGGACTAGGTGACAAATAGGAACTCGAGCTCGTCAACTTCCTTAGGGCCAACCGAGATGTATTCGCGTGGAAACCAGCGGATATGCCAGGGGTGCCCAAGGAGTTGATCGAGCATGCCTTGAAGGTCGACCTAAAGCAACACCAAAAAAGCAACGGTTACGGCGGCTCTCACCGGACAAGCAAGAAGCCATCAAGAAAGAGCTGGCAAAACTACTCGCAGCTGGGTTCATCAAGGAAGTCTACCACCCCAATTGGTTGGTCAACCCTGTGCTCGTCCAGAAGAAGAACAACAACGAGTGGAGGATGTGCGCCGACTACACTGATCTAAACAAGCATTGCCCGAAGGATCCTTTCGGGCTATCACGTATTGATCAAGTAATCGACTCGACAGCAGGATGTATCTTGTTATCCTTCCTCGACTTCTACTCAGGGCATCATCAGATCGCCCTAAAAGAAGAAGACCAAATCAAAACGGTCTTCATCATCCCTTACGGGGCATACGCCTACAAGACCATGTCCTTCGAGTTGAAGAATGCTGGCGCTACTTACCAGCTTGCGATACAGCTGTGCTTCTCCGACCAGCTACATCGCAATGTTGAAGCCCATGTTGATGATGTCATTGTCAAAACGAAGACCTAGGATCAATTCATTACTGACCTGGAAGAGATCTTCAACAGCCTCCGAAAATTCCGCTGGAAGCTCAACCCAACCAAGTGCGTCTTTGGTGTACCCTCTGAAAAACTACTCGGATTCATCGTCAGTAACCGAGGAATTGAGGCTAATCCAGAGAAGATCAATGCCATCATGGCCATGGACGCTCCAGCTACCATCAAGGACGTCCAGAAGCTTACAGGCTGCATGGCAGCCTTGAATCGATTCTTGTCCAGGCTTGGAGAACGGGGATTACCCTTCTTCAAACTCCTAAAGCGACAAGATAAATTCGAGTGGACTACAGAAGCAGCGGAAGCACTCGAGAATCTCAAGCATCATCTCCAGCCACTGCTAATTCTAACAGCCCCACTACCCGGTGAGGAATTACTCCTCTACATCGCTGCGACTACCCATGTAGTCAGTACGGCGATAGTAGTCGAACACTCGAAGGAAGGCCACGCTTACGGTGTTCAAAGACCAGTCTACTTCATCAGTGAAGTACTCTCTGAATCAAAGGTTAGATATCCATCAATTCAAAAACTTCTGTATGGAATTCTAATCACCTCTAGGAAGCTCTGGTATTACTTCAATGAATACAAGATCTCAGTCATAACTGACTTCCCATTGGGGGATATAATCCATAATCGGGATGCCACTGGACGAATCTCAAAGTGGGCAGTTGAACTGGGAGCTTTGGAAATCAACTTCAAGCCAAGACCAGTAATCAAGTCACAGGCACTAGTCGACTTCTTGGCTGAATGGCGGGAAAACCAAATTCCAGCACCCCAGAACATCCCAGAGCATTGGGTGATGTACTTCGATGGTTCACTCAAGATCGATGGAGGCGGCGCAGGAGTTTTGTTCATCTCCCTCAAGGGAGAACAATTGAAGTATGTGTTCCAAATTTTGTTCAAGGTCTCCAACAATGAAGCTGAATATGAGGCATTGCTACACGGCCTCCGACTAGCAGTATCTCTCGGCATCAAGCAACTACTTATCTACGGCGATTCTTTACTTGTTGTTCAACAAGTCAATAAAGAATGTGACGTCAACAAGGATACAATGGACGCATACGTTGCAGAAATCAAAAATCTTGAAAACAAGTTCTCAGGATTGGAAATCCACCACGTCAATCGCAACAACAACATGGGAGCTGATGTCCTCTCCAAACTTGGGTCCACTCGAGCAGCTGTCCCACCAGGAGTTTTTGTCCATGAACTTCACCACCCATCAGTCAAGGAACAAAGCCAACAAGACACTGACACGGAGGCCCCGGCCACAGTCAGAGAAGTGCTGATGATTGACGAAGATTGGCGGACTCAGTTTATTGACTTCATCAAGGAATTCAAGCTTCCACCACATGTTGATCCTAAAAGCATTGAAGCTGCCCGCATCACCAGGCGCAGCAAGGGTTTCGAACTCGTCGGCGACAACCTATACAAGCGCTCTGCTTCAGGCATCCTCATGAAGTGTGTTACCCTTGAAGAAGGCAAAGACATCCTCCGAGAAATACACGAAGGAGTTTGCGGCAATCACGCTGCATCAAGGACACTAGTCGGCAAGGCGTATAGGTCTGGATTCTTCTGGCCAACAGCTGTTTCGGACGTAGAAGACTTGGTCAGATGGTGCCCTGGCTGCCAATTCTTTGACAAGAACACTTACGTCCCAGCACACAACTTGATAACAATCCCTCCATCATGGCTGTTCGCCTGTTGGAGTTTGGACATGATCGGACCATTAACCGTCGCTCCAGGAGGATTCAATCATGTGCTGGTAGCAGTCGAAAAGTTCACCAAGTGGATCGAGTACAAGCCCATTGTCAAGATCTCATCAGATAGAGCAGTGGACTTCATCTCCGATATTATCCATCGGTTTGGTTTTCCTCACACCATTATTACAGATCTTGGCTCCAACTTCACGTCACAATCTTTTTGGAATTTCTGCGACAACTCCTGCATCGAGGTCAAATATGCTTCCGTGGATCATCCTCGGGCAAACGGTCAAGTTGAGCGCAACAATGGTTTAGTACTCGACGGCTTGAAGAAAAGACTCTACGATGCCAACACCAAGAAAGGCGGCAAGTGGATTCAAGAACTACCTCATGTAGTCTGGGGGCTGCGAGCCCAACCTAGCAAAGCAACTGGACAATCTTCTTTCTTCCTTACCTATGGGTCAGAGGCTATACTACCCGCGGATATCATGTGGAGATCCCCAAGAGTAGAAGCCTATCAAGAAGGAGAAGCAGATGAAGCTCGACAACTGGAGTTAGATTCAGTCGAAGAGGCCAGAGTCAACGCCTTAACTCAATCGGCTAGATATCTTCAGGGAGTCAGACGCTATCATGACCGCAACGTCCAGCAAAGATCCTTCAACATTGGAGATCTAGTACTTCGCTGGATTCAGAATGAGACAGAACTGCACAAGTTAAATTCCAGATGGAAAGGTCCCTTCATCGTAACTAAGATAACAAGACCAGGTTCATACAGAATCACTGATGCAGATGGCAATGAGGTACCGAATTCCTGGAACATTGAGCACTTGCGCAAGTTTTATCCTTGATCCAAGCAGACTAGTGGTGTCAGTTGATTTTTTTAATAAAGTGAGGATTCTTATTGACATATCGACTACATTAAAGGCAGTCTGACAGCATCACCAGTCCAGGATAAGCTTACACAGTTTTCCATCAGAACAACTACACAAGCCGCATCCTTTCCCTTAAAGGGCACAACCTACTCGCCTAGCTCGAGAAGGTGAATGGATACCTTTACTAGTTGTCCATCTTGGATAACTCGACGGAGTTCATCCTAACAGGTCAACTATGAGGAACTCCAGCATTGCTGTCAATGCAAAACTACTCGCTCGCTCGAGTACGTTATGGATACTACTACATTTTGTCCATCTTGGGCAACCCGACGAGGTTCGCCCTAACAGGTCAATCTTAGTAGTTACTCCAGTCTACAAGTTAGACACCTTACTCGCCTCGCTCAAGTAAGTTTTTGATATCTTTCTATCATTTACATCTTGGACAACCCGACGGGGTTCGTACCTAACAGTTTTGCCTTAAGGATTACTCCAGTCCTTGGTTAAAGGACACCTTACTCGCCTTGCTCAAGTAAGCCTTGGATATCTCTATGACATTTACGTCTTGGGCAACCCGACGGGGTTCGTACCTAACTGTTTTGTCTTACGAATTACACCAGTCCTTGGTAAGGACACACTACTCGCCTGATCGAGTAGTTTATGGGTATCTTTACAAGTTTTTTCTATTTGGATAGTCCGACGGGACTCATCCTAACTGATTAACTTTAAGGATTACTCCATGCGGGTATTCTACTCGATTGATCGACTAGTTCATACTTATCCTACGGTATCAGATTATGTTTCTGAAGACACACAAACAGGATACAAGCTATGAACAACGACAAGAGCTCACTGAAAATTATAAGAGTTGTTACAAGCAGTCTACTCTGCCATGTTCTTCAGAATTTCCTCCGCAATCACTTCTGATTCCTTACAATACTCTCGGAATTTCTCATCAGAGCAACTGGGAGCTATTTCTTTAGCTATCGAAGCTAAATTAAACTGAGGCAAGTATGACTTATCAACTCCTATCATGTGTGTTAGATAATTCTTAGAAGTAGCCGTCATAACATCAAAAATTTTCTAGGGAGCTTCTTCCAAATGCTCCACCAAGGACTTGCTACTTGACGACTCTTCTTCAGTATCAACCACATCCACAAGAGCTTGAGCTGCTGCTATTAGTCGAGTATGGTCTTCCGGAGAACCTGATGGGAAGATATCTCAGATATTGATATGACAAAGCAAAATCAGGACAAAAGATCGAGTGCTTACAGGCTTGGGCAGTCTGCAATTGCTTCTGAAGCCTGAAATTTTCTTCTTGAAGCTTTGATATTTCTTCCTCAAGTCTTATATAAAGCATGAGACTTTAAGAAAGATCGATTGGCTACATCCTGAGACATACAATGCGAATCTGGTCAGACATCAACAACTACTCGATAAAGATAAGTAGTGGCAGAAGAGTCACCTTGGTGAATTTAAAGCTCCACTGCATACAATCTGCAAGTTTCTTCATATTGTCTAGAGACAACAGTGGATCATCAAATAGTTTCTTTCCCAACTCTTCTTGGGCTGACTTAGTCATAGACTGGAATGGTACCAGTCGAACGGAAGGACCTTTTGACCCTTCTGCTCCACTACTCCCAGATCCACCAGCTTTGGAAGCTACTTCAGCAGCCGCAGGAGTATCAGATGTTTCAGGACTTGGCTCGCTTGGTTTCTCAGCTGTGTCTGCACTCGGGAAACTGGCAGCCGAGTTCTCGATCAACCCAATTACAGGAGAATCGGGGGCTGATCGACTACTTTCTTCCGAACCACTTGACACCCAGTTGCGGAAGTCTTGGACTTGATCTTTTACATACGCCGAAAGATGTTGGACCCTAGCCAAGCAAGATTCTGAATAAGAAAGCTGAGGCAAACGGGATACAATCAACAAAATATTATATACTTACCGGCCGGCATCGAGACGAGGAACTTTCCTCTGCAACATTGATCCGGGAGCCACTTTCCGTTTCTTGCTGTCGTCAAAATCAGCATTTGCAGAAGTCAGAGGCATACAATACTCGGATTTATAATTCTTCTGCAGAAAGAAGCCAATACTTAGTCAGAAGATCAAAAATGGTTAACTACAAGTACTCGACATGGTATCTAAAGCACGTACCTAGGCATTCTCGGGAGGATTTTGTGCCGAGAAGAGTGTTGGAAGCGTCAAAGACTTGTCGAAGTTATCGAGTACTTTCCAGCATCTCTTTATTACTTCAGACTGAACCATTGGTTCTGAGGACATCCTAGTGGGATCCTGCGTACCTTCATATCTAAAGGCAGGATGCTTTCGCAGCTGGAGAGGCTGCGTCCGGCGACCGATAAATGAGAAGACCACATGATCTCCAGTGGCTCCCTTTTTCTTAATAATGGCAATTACACGAATAATGGCTTCAACTTGCTTGCCACCAGGTCCTCTACTCGACCAGCTCTCCTGGACTCAGGGGGCACCAGTAGTCCTTTCTGGAAGTGGGGATTCAAAGTTCCCAACATGGAACCAGAACTTCTTCCATTCGGCCTTTTTACCCGTCGGATCATAAGCCAAGTACTTGCCTCGGTTCTCAGGGCAGAGTACCAATTAACATCCCCCAATGACGGCGGGATTGGTGGCATTAGGGATTGGAGCAAGGAAGAAGAAATGTTGGAAAAGGTGGAAATGGGGGAGAATTCCAAGGAATGCCTCACAGAAATGAGTGAAAATCGAAAGATGCAAGATGGACTGAGGAGTGAGATGGTGTAATTGAATTCCCCAGAACTGAAGCAGTCTATAGAAAAATTCTGACACAGGAAGAGTGAGACCACATTCTACAAAATCGCGAAATATAACGGTCTCAAGAGTACCTTCCATAGGGTAATCTTCTTCTTCACCAGTGCGCCATTGGCTCACGCCCTGCTCTTGGAGGAGACCCATATTCTCCAACTCCCAGACCAGTGATTCAGATATCTTACTTTTACGCCAACCTGTGGACATATTGGCGATAGTTCCCTCCTCAACTTTGGATTTGTTCTTCTTGGAAGCCATCTCAAAGTCATGAGTTTTGGCTCGGGGGCTACGAGAGGGGCTTTTGGATTTTGACTGAAAAGAGGCAAATGTGAAATCTGAGTTTGACGGCGGCCAGGAGGTCAAGGGGTAAAACCCTTTGAAGTTTTCAACCGGCTTTATACGGTCTTCAGGGGCAATTTTGTGAATATTTGGGATGCCAATGGATTATTTCCTTCTCAAGGAAATTTTAGGTTTTTACCACGAGTTTACATTGATTCTTAAATCTAAATGGAGAGATTTAAATTCAAGACTCGGGGGCTGCGGAATATATGTATCAGAGATTTATTTTTCAATTTTTTTGAAAAATAAAGAAGAAGAAAAAGACTGAAGTAACCCTAAGTCTGATTCTACGATTAAACCTAAGCCTCGGGAGCTTTTCCATATGGAGCGCGAGTACTTCGCGCACCATATATGATCAAGATTTCGGGGCTTGAGCACCTCACAGCCTCGAAGCAAACGGAAGTACTTGAAGGACAACTCGACGTATCTGAAGGAGGAGTCAGAAGCAACCAGAAGGATGTTCTGACTACTCGAAGAACTTGAAGACGCCCAGCCAAGTACTCGACACCTGCAGGACTCGGCTACGAAGAGCTCGGGGGCTTGTCAGACCCGGGGCAGCGGGACTGCTTACAGACATAGAATGTTCTAGAGTAAGGGATAGCTCATAGATGTACCTTACCTCTTTTGTAACTATCCGAATAGGCGTAGAACTAGCTGCAGTACAAGGAAACTACCCGATCGTGTTGTAGAAGGACTCCAACTGTACTCAGCTAGGACTTTCCATGTAACCCTGTCCCCCCGGATATATAAAGGCGGGCAGGGACCCCCTCGAAACACATCTACACCTAAGGCAATACAAACCACCACACAGGACGTAGGATTTTACGCAACTCGCGTCCCGAACCTGTCTAAATCTTTGTGTTCCTTGCACCATCGAGTTCCAGAGCCGTCGATCCCTACCTACAAACCTTACTGCTAAGGGTATCCCTGAGCAGGCTTGGCAATAAACACCGACACGCTCTCTTATCTCTTCCTCTCTGTTTCTTCCTGCGCAGCAGGCGGAAGGCGGGATCTTCCACGCGGGCTGCAGTTTTTCCGCGTGCCGCTGATTTCCCGCCGAGTATCGCGTCCGCTCGCTGCGCCTTGGTGACGCGAGGACGCCTACCACACCAAGGCGGACGCCATAGTCGCGACTGGAAAAGCGAGGCCGACGCTCTGAATTTTTTCCGCTCGGACGACTAGGCGACGCTTTAAAAACCATATTCTCATATATATATATATATATATATATATATATATATATATTAGTGTAGTTATTAAAAACAACTGCCATGTGAAAATGAAAATGAAATTCAATGAAAATTAAAAAGTTATAAAAGGTAGTAGCACACATACTGGAGGCCCGCGGCGATCAAGTCCGCCCTGATGACCACCGCGTGCGTCTTAGACAACGCCGGCGGCGTCATCAAGGACATGTCGATCGGCAAGGCTTAGACGCCATTCGCCCATGGGTCCGGCCATGTGGACCCCAACCGCGCCATCGACCCGGGCCTGGTGTACATGCCGACGCCGACGCCGATGTGTTCGCTTGGCTGTGGCTGATGGCTGGTGCTGATTTATTATAAAAGAGCAGTACTGCTCACTGGCTGGTAACTGGTGGCTGGTGCTGATTTAGTACGAAGGAACAGTACTACTGGCTGGTTGGCTGACAAACCAAGCGAACACGGGGGCATCTCCTTCATGTGCGCCCTCGGTTACACCGCCGACCAAATCGAAACTGACTGTTCTACGCGGCACACGGGCTCCCGCCGGCGACAACTACCCCGCCTTCTCGGCGGTGTTCAATCCCAACATGGACAGGGTCACGCAGCGCCGCACCATGCGCAAGTCGGCTGCAACCTCAGAGCCACGTACACGGCCAACATCACCAGCCCCGCCGGCGTGCAACGGTGAAGCCCCAGAAGGTCCGGCTCGACGCGAGGCAGCGGACGCGGGACTACGAGATCATCACCTTCACGCCTCAGGGTCAGGGAGCGATGGAGAGCACAGGGTGACGAGCCCCATCGCCGTCACCTGGCCCTGGCCGGCGCCCCAAGTGGCGGCGATCTGATGCTAGTTGCCTGTGGTGGCCTGCCGTTGCATGATCGTGTTCTAGAACTCGTTGCTGCTCGTCATTGCCATTCCAATGTGTTTGGGTTCGTCTTGCTTGATCATTTTCTGGCGATTTTTCCCTTTTTCTGTCGATTCATGTTATGTAATTTAAGCAACGGAATCTTTTTTTCTCATTTCAAGCTTGTGTCCACCCCTTCTTGTTTGCTATGGTTTTGTGTTCAATGAATTTATTTTTCAATGACCGGAAGGAATACATTTTTTCAGAGGTGCAAGGAAAACCAAAACGTATAGATAGGGAAAACTAAAACAAAACTAACTTGTTTCTTGGGCCGAGCCCCTTCCACGCTCTGGGCCGTCACAGGCCGTGGGGCCTGGGGGGCGTGAGCCTTTCCCGTGGATGAGGCTCCTATCTCTCAAAGAGAAAAATAAAAAAGAAAAAGTCCTTCCCACCCCGCTCAACTATTGTGTTATTCGATTCACCTCCTTCAACTAAAATATTGGATATTTATGCTTCTTGAATATTGAAACCGGCCAATTTATCATTTAGATGGTTTTCAAAGCAGTTTTGGCTGACGTGGCACCACACCAGCTGTCCTACGTGGCACTACGTCAATCATAAGAGAGATAAATTGAACTTTCATGATAGTTCAGGGAGGTCCCTCGGACTTTACCAAAATTTATAGAAATATTTTTAAGAAAAATACAAATATTTTTTCTAAAATAAATATACAATTTACAAATACCAAAATATTATTTAACATTATACAATTTTAGAAAGTTTATTCTAAATCAAAAAAATATGAACCACCGTGTAAATTTAAAAGATGGTTAATTAAATTCAATTTCTGGCTAATTAATCTATGGTTGTTTTGATAGCCATTAATCGTCGATGATTTTATGTCCATAAATCTTTGCACTAAATACGAGTTCCAGTGCCCCTTCCCGCACCGCCCATTTCTGCACCATGGCTGTCGAGTCGCGGTCGCCCCTGCCGCCTACTCTAGCGGCCAACAGACCATAGACCGCTACTGGCCACGCCACGTCTCTGTACGGATGCATGCTAGCCTAGGCATGCCCGAGCCTCACCACGCAGCTGTCGGTGAGAGCACCAACAGCTGGAATCGTGTATCCCAGAGTGTGCCCTGCTCTGCTCTCGTACAGGGAAGGAAGAAAAGAATAGAAGTTTTTATAGAGTTTCAATACAATTCTACTACTTATGTGAATAGTAGTGCACAATACCGATGCACAGGGGACGAGGAAGAAATATCTATGACTTTTTTATTCTAGAAAAAATATTTAGATTTTTATAAATAATATTTTCACAACTTTTTATAAAGCCTCATGGACCACCTTGAACTATCGTGAAAAATCAATTTACCTCCCCTCAGGGTTGACTTGGCGCCACGGACAGCTGGCGTGGCGCTACGTCAATCAAAACCATTTTGAAAACCGCCTAGGGAGGTAATCGGCCGGTTTCAATAGTTCGAGGAGCATAAACATCTGGTTTTCTAGTTGAAGATGGTAAATCAAATAATGGAAATAGTTAAGGGAGGTCGGAAGGACTTGTTTTTCAAAAAAAAAAAAGAGATGGGCCCAATCCCCTCACAGAAATGTGCACGTTACGTTACTTGCATCACAGATTCTTTTTTGGATTATGGATGGGCAGGCAGAGATGGATGGATGGGGCCAGCCAGAAATGTTCACGTTAGCGTTACTCGCACCACAAATTCTTTTTAAATAATTATTTTGAAAAAAAAGGAAATACACATAGAGACATTGATATATACACGCGCACTCACCTCTATAGATTTCGTTAGAGTACGATTTGATCTAAATCTATTTTTCAAATAGTTTGGCGGCTGATAAATCAGGTCCGCATTTTGTGAATGGGTTCAAATAGTTCTTCAAGGAATTTCTCATTCTCTCTCTCCCCCCCCCCCCCCCCCCCCCCCTCCTAGCGTCGGAGTTTGTCCCCTCTTTTTGCCACCACCTTGAAATGTCGCATTAGATAAGTCCTGCAAGTTTCAATTTTGAATTAGGTGTCAAATGTCCATCTCAGGCCCACCATCAATAGTTTTCCTTCTCCGCTACCGATTGGTCTTTTAAGTCCACTTCGATTTAAAGCGCCAACTAGAATACCCATCTTGGTTCTGTCCTGTTCCTTGCGTGTTGTGACTCCGAAGAAAATTAGGAGTGAAGACAAATGGGTCTAGAGATGTTTTGTTAGGCCGCCATAGCGATGCAAGGGGACTGGGTTGCTGACCTACTAACCAAAACGACACATATCCAAAACGAGTTAGTCCTGAATAAGTTCAAAAAAAAAACTGTTTGAGCAGAATACGTTTTAGATCGGCCCGTTTACATCCTAACCAGTCAGGCTTCTTGACATTGTAGTTCCATGAATATAACACTGCCCTCTTGCTATATCAGTTTATGCACATCGCGCAGTCTAATTCCTTTTTCCATAAAGATTTGTATATTTTTTAGTCGTCAGAATCCCTTAAAAGTCAGAGCAACTGGGTGTGATCCAATAGATTGAAACACAAATAAGATCACTGGACATGTTTAAGAATCTTCAGACAACACGGCATTGCGCGCATGTCGTGCTTCCCTGGAAGCAACGATCGAAGAGCCCAATGAAGAGGATGAACCAGTACCGGAGCGTGGGCATGGCGTCACGGCCTATTGGCCACTTGCGGTAATCCAATGGCTAGATGCCGGGTCTTCTCTCTTACAATATCCAGAGCGAGGTCGACAGGCAAATGTTGTTTTCAGATTTGGATCCATCAGATTCCATTCTCTCGCGTGTTCTGCAACCACGATGCCGTGTTGATCTGGCACATGCGCGAGCTGATCAGCTCGCCTACTTATGGCCGCCTCTGTCCCCCCGAGTCCACCACAACGCCAACACAGATACCTCTCGCGGAGCCCGATGGCGAGACTAGCATGGGTGCTGTGCCTCCTGCTCGTTGTTGCCACGGCGGTGGCGGTGGCGGTGGCGGTCGCGGAGTCTGAAACGGAGGCCGTGTCCACCTACATTGTGCACGTCGCGCCGGCGCACGCGCCACGGTCGTCACGGCCCCGCGCGCTTTCCAGCGCGTACGGCTCCTTCCTGCGCGGCCACCTCCCCGCGCGCGTCGCGCGCCCGGCGCCGAGGGTGCTCTACTCGTACGCGCACGCCGCGACGGGCTTCGCGGCGCGGCTGACGGGGGCCCAGGCCGCGCACCTCTCCTCCCAGGACTCCGTGCTCGCGGTCGTGCCCGACGCGACGCACCAGCTGCACACCACGCTGACGCCGTCGTTCCTCGGCCTCTCGGAGTCGTCCGGTCTGCTCCCGGCGTCCGGCGGCGGCACGGGCGTCGTGATTGGCCTCATCGACACCGGCGTGTACCCGAACGACCGCGCGTCTTTCGCCGCGGACCCGTCGCTGCCGCCGCCGCCCAGCACGTTCCGGGGCGGCTGCGTCTCGACGCCGGCGTTCAACGCCTCCGCGTACTGCAACAACAAGCTCGTCGGCGCCAAGTTCTTCAACCTGGGGTACCAGGCTGCGCACGGAGGGGAGATTGAGGAGACGGAGTCTAGGTCGCCGCTCGACACCAACGGCCACGGTACGCACACCTCGTCCACGGCCGCGGGCTCCGCCGTGGCGGACGCCGCCTTCTTCG
Source organism: Panicum virgatum (assembly GCF_016808335.1). NCBI lineage: Eukaryota > Viridiplantae > Streptophyta > Magnoliopsida > Poales > Poaceae > Panicum > Panicum virgatum. The sequence goes on from NC_053145.1 coordinate 63,626,313, forward strand.
ACTACGCCAAGGGCAAAGCCGTCGGCATGGCTCCGGGCGCGCGCATTGCCGCCTACAAGGCGTGCTGGACAAGGGGATGCACGTACTCTGACATTCTCATGGCATTTGACGAGGCCATCAAGGATGGGGTCAACGTCATCTCCGTCTCACTCGGCGCTGTTGGCAGGGCGCCACAGTTCTATAGCGACACCACGGCCGTGGGAGCGTTCAGCGCCGTCCGCAAGGGCATCGTCGTGTCCGCCTCTGCAGGCAACGCCGGCCCCGGCGAGTTCACCGCCGTCAACGTCGCGCCGTGGATCCTGACGGTCGGTGCGTCAACCATCAACCGCCAGTTCCCAGCGAACGTCGTCCTCGGCAACGGCGAGACCTTCAACGGCACCTCCCTCTATGCCGGCACGCCGCTCGGCGCAAGCGAGATACCGTTGGTCTATGGAGGGGACGTGGGCTCAAGTGTCTGTGAAGCTGGCAAGCTGATCGCCAGCATGGTCGCCGGAAAGATCGTGGTGTGCGACCCAGGCGTGAATGGTCGAGCAGCTAAAGGAGAAGCCGTGAAGCTTGCCGGAGGAGCCGGAGCAATCCTAGTTGGCAGCAAAGCTTTCGGCGAGCAGGCCTTGGCTACCGCTCACATCCTTCCCGCGACGGCCGTCACGTTCGCCGCTGCCGCGAAGATCAAGAGGTACATAAGGACGAACGCGTCCCCCGTCGCGACGATCGTGTTCCTCGGCACTGTCATCGGCCGGACGCCGTCTTCCCCAAGAATGGCATCCTTTTCCAGCCGCGGCCCAAATTTCATCGCGCCGGAGATCTTCAAGCCGGATGTCACCGCCCCTGGAGTGGACATCCTAGCTGCCTGGACCGGCGAGAACTCTCCCTCGGAGCTCGACAGCGACACGAGGCGGGTGAAGTTCAACATCATCTCCGGCACGTCCATGTCGTGCCCGCACGTGAGCGGCATCGCCGCGCTGCTCCGGCAGGCGCACCCGGACTGGAGCCCCGCCGCCATCAAGTCCGCGCTGATGACCACCGCGTACAACGTCGACAACGGCGGCGACATCATCAAGGACATGTCGACCGGCGAGGCATCCACGCCGTTCGTGCGCGGGGCCGGCCATGTGGACCCCAACTGCGCCCTGGATCCGGGCCTGGTGTACGACGCCGGCGCCGACGATTACATCTCCTTCATGTGCGCGCTCGGCTACACCTCCGATCAGATCGCCGTCTTGACGAGGGACGGCTCGGTGACCGACTGCTCCACGCGCTCGGGCTCCGTGGGCGACCTCAACTACCCGGCCTTCTCGGTCGTGTTCAGCTCCGGGGATGGCACGGTCACGCAGCGACGCGTCGTGCGCAACGTCGGGAGCAACGCCGAGGCCACGTACACGGCCACCGTCACCAGACCCGCCGGCGTGGGCGTCGCGGTGGAGCCTCCGACGCTGCAGTTCAGCGCGACGCAGCGGACGCAGGAGTACGCAATCACCTTCGCGGCGCAGCAGGGAGGCGTGACCGAGAAGTACACGTTCGGGTCCATCGTGTGGAGTGACGGCAAGCATAAGGTGACCAGCCCCATTGCCATCACCTGGCCGGCGAGCCAAGTGGCGGCGATGTGATTCGACAGTTCTACAAACTGGCCGGCGAGCCAAGTACCTTCGACAAACTTTAGCTTGTGTGTCGTTGTTTGTTGTTGTAGGTTGCATTTAAAAAATAAGTCGCCTAGCTTCATTACTACCTCATTCTACCGACAAGTTGTATAACTAATCTTATGATTTGGAGTTTCACTTCTCAACTGCTCTTGTTGTTAAAAACACCATACATCACGTAAATCACGTTCAAGCTGACAGAGCCAATAATGCAATTAGCAAAGTACCCCCTCCATCCCGAAAGGTAAAACATTTTAGTTTGTTATAAGTCAAACAATTCTAAGTTTGACCAAGTTTATGGAAAGAGTAATAATATTTTAAAAATCAAATAAGAATAGTTAGATCAATTGTGAAATATATTTTTATAATTTACTTATTTGGTGTGTTAAATACAAATATTTTCTCTAATAAATTTGGTCAAACTTAGATTATTTTAACTTAGAATAAATCAAAATGGCTTTCATTTCAGGATGGAGGGAGAGTGCTTCTCTTCTTTGAGAAATGAAATGAAATGAAAATGGTAATGGTGCAATAAAAATTCTAGTCCCAATAAACACTCATTAGGAGACATCACATATCTAGATTGGCATTCAACTTTAAGGATAATGCACATGGTCATAGACACATAGTTCATACTCCACTTCATAGACTTTAAGGTTAAAATGTCCAAACCGATGTAGGCACTTTTTTTTCATTGTAGCTGCTGCTTACAAATAAGCTGCCTGATGTAGGCATTTTTTTTTCATCACCCGAACTTTCATCAGATCTCAATGGCTGCCCCCTCTCACGCCGGCAGCCCGGGTTCGATCCCCGGGACTAGCACCGGGAGGCTCCTCTACAGCCTTCCCTTAAAAAAAAACCCCCTTGTGATTCAGGTCTACATTGCTCACAAGTTGACGTTGAGCACGCCTATGGCGCAGAAGTATCCTGTTGCCAAGAACACATGGTGTTCATATTTATTCTGATCCATTCTGTTCACTTTAATATTTTTAGCCAGACTTTTATGATTTTGATTTACGTGGTACTACATGCTCCTATTGTACAACGCCCCTGTTGCCAAGAACTACACTTTGGGACAGAAGATATTTAGTTTTTATTAGTATTTCTTCTACTTTCTTAAGTTGTTCCTATTGTAGGACACTTGAGCATTTCCAAACTAGAAAAAAAAATTAATCACTAGCATAATGCCCGTACGTTGCTACGGGTAATATAATAGACCTACGTAGTACCATTAAGTTTATATTTGTTCACTTCATATACAGATTGTGCCATAATTATGCGAGACATTGATTGTTCGTGTTTTGATTGGAATTCCGATTGATTTGTTTGGGTTCCGAGTAGAATTCCAATTGATTTGTTCAGATTCCGAATAGAGTTCTGATTGACGGACCAATGAAACATTGCTTGCTTTGAAGATAATAGAGATAGAAATAGAGGTTTGATGAAGATCCAACAACTCCAGTGTTGGGGGATCGCAATTCGCAACCAAAACCGTAACCTTTGAGCGTTCTTATTAGTCCGAACCCCCGAAGGCCGCCTCCTCCCTGATCTCCGGCGACAGGGACGGTGTGTGTGTTCGAGAGAGAAAGCAAACAGAAAATCGTAGGCACTGATTCATTAATGGGGCGCACGCATCGGGATGTGGAAACAGTGGAAGGACGTAGGAGTTTCCAATTGCAAGGATCAAGCATTACAAATTTGCTCAGTACATGGCAAATCGCCATCTGCCACAATGGCTGCTTGCTGTCTTGCAAGTTGCAAGGACGCTACTCTAACCAACTCTACTGTAAACGAAAATGGCATCTGCAACTACAAGCACATGGTCCACGACCGGAGCAGTTGAATTATTCCTTATTTCAGTCGAGTGGCTGAGACATCGCACACAATGGCTGCTGCTGCTGCATCTGGTTTCAGTGCTGGACGGATGAACGCAGGACACGTGGAGATCAAGACTTGAATGTCTCTGTACAAAGTACAAGCTGGGGTCACTCACTTTACATGGCCGCTGCTCCACCGTTGGACGGCCAGGTCACAGCAATGGGACTCGTGACGTTGTGCACGCCGTCGCTCCAGGTGACGGACCCGAACGAGTACTTGGTGTCCACGATCACCGGGTTGCCTGACGCTGCGATCGTGATCTCGTAGGCCAGGCTCCTGCTCTTGTCGTCGAATGCCAGCTTGCTCGGGCTCATAGTGACAGTCACGCCGGCGGGGCTCACGATCTTGGGCTCGTACACGGCGCTGGAGTTGCTGCCCACATTGCGCACCACCCTGTGGTAGGTGACTGAATCTTTGTAGGAGGAGAAGACGGCCGCGAAGGCAGGGTAGTTGAGGTCGCCGGAGCGTGCGAATTTCCTCGAGCAGTTGGCGGCGGAGGCGTCCTTCGTGAAGACGGAGATCAGGGACGGAGGGTAGCCGAGGGTGCAGAGGAAGGCGACGTAGTCGCCGGTGCCGGCGTCGTACACCAGGCCGGGGTCGAGGGCGCTGTTGGGGTCGACGTGGCCGGCGCCGCGGACGAACGGCGTCGACTCGACGCCGGTGGCGAGGTCCTTGATGGTTTCACCGGCGTTGTCCAAGTTGTACGCCGTGGTCATGAGCGCCGACTTTATCGCCGCCGGGCTCCAGTCCGGGTGCGCCTGGCGGAGCAGCGCGGCGAGGCCGCTCACGTGCGGGCACGACATGGACGTCCCGGAGATGATGTTGAACTCGACGCGCCTCGAGTCTATGTCGAGGTCGGTGGGGGAAGCGGCGCCGGTCCAGGCCGCGAGTATGTTGACGCCGGGGGCGATGACGTCGGGCTTGAGGATCTCCGGCGCGCGGTAGTTGGGGCCGCGGCTCGAGAACGACGCGACCTGCGGCGCGGACGGCGACTTACCGATGACCGTGCCGCGGAACGCGATGGTCGCTGTCGGCGACGGATCGGTCTGGACGTAGTGCTTGATCTTGTCGCCGACCTTCTGCCCGACCATAGTCGCCGGCACGAGGTGGGAGTCGGCAATGAGTTCCTCGCCACTGTCCGCTGTGTTGGCGAGGATCATGCCGGCTCCACCGGCAAGCTTCACCGCCGCGCCTTTCTCGACACGAGCGTTGCTGCCGCGCTCACAGACCACGATCTTGCCGGACACCTTCTTCGGGTCGAGCTCGCCTAGTAGGCACAGGCGGGAACCACAGTCTCCGGCGAACACCAGCGGCAGCTGAGTGGGGTTGAGGGGATCACCGGCGTATAGAGAGACGCCGCCAAACACGCGGCCGTCACCGAGGACCACATCGGCGGGAAACTCGCGGTCAATGGTGGATGCACCGACGGTCAGTATCCACGGCGCAATGTTGACGGCGGTGTACTCGCCGGGCCCGGAGTTCCCGGCGGAGCAGGAGACGACGATGCCTTTGCTCACTGCGTGGAAAGCGCCGATGGCAATGGAATCCCTGGGGAAGCTGGGGGCATACCCGTTGGCGCCGACAGAAAGGGAGATGACGTTGACACCATCGGCGACGGCCTCGTCCATGGCGGCAAGGATGTCGGAGTCGTAGCACCCGGACTTCCAGCAGATCTTGTACGCCGCGATGCGCGCGCCGGGGTCCATGCCCACGGCCTGTCCTTTGGCGTAGTTGAACAATCCCGCGCCGGCCACCGGCGACCCCGCCGCCGTGGAGGCGGTGTGCGTCCCGTGGCCCTCAGTGTCCAACGGCGACTTGGACTCCTTGGTCTCATCGATGTGGTGGCCGAGAGCAGCCTCGTACCCCTGGTAAAAGAACTTGGCGCCGATGAGCTTGCTGTTGCAGTAGGCGGAGGCGTTGAAAGATCTCGTGGAGACGCACCCACCGGAGAAGGATGCGGGCGCCGGGCCTAGCCCAGCAGCGGGCGCAAACGAGCCCCGGCCGATGGGGTAGAGCCCGGTGTCGAGCACGCCCACGACGGTCGACGACGCGCTCCCCGCCGCGGCCGGCAGGAGCCCCGCGGCCTCGGTCAGGTGGAGGAACGACGGGGTGTGGGTGGTGTGCAGCTGCCGCGCCTGGTCGGGGTAGACGGCCAGGACGCCCTCCCCGGCCGCGGCGTGTGCGGCCTGCTCGGGCGTGAGGCGCGCCGCGATGCCCGTGGCCGCGTGCGCGTAGGTGTAGAGCACGCGCGGCAGGGGCGCGCGCAGGCGGCGCGGGAGGAGGCGGCCGAGGACCGCCTCGCCGGCGCCGTTGGCGCGCGCCGCGGACAGCGCCGGGTGGTCGGGCGCGAGGTGGATGATGTACGTGGACTGCGCGCGCGCCTCGCCGGCCGCGGCCGCCGCCGCCGCGACGGCCGCGAGCGCGGCGAGAGCGAGGAGGACGGCGAGACGCGGGGCCCTGATCCTCGCCATGGCGTCGGTAGCAGATTGGCCAAAGCTGCTAGTGCTGCGGGGGGGTTGGTTGGGGATAATAATAATGGATCTATCTATATCAAACGAGTGTTTTGAAGCCTATGCGAGTGTTTTGTAACGTCAAATCACATGATTAGCACAGTAGAAAAAATCAAGTGTTTCGGAGCATATCCACACCCGATTTTTCAACCACATGATTAAAATCCAACGTTCAGTTTTGAAAAGCAGGATTAATTATAACCAATACACAGCTGTACAAATCTAATTATAAGCCTTCTAAGCACAAACAGATTTGAAGAATGAAGTTCCTGTAGTTAGGATTGAAAATGTAACATTTTAATGACAAATTTGAAAGATTAAAATCATGCAACTCTTGAGTTCAAGTAACATATTTGTCACACAAGAATGTAGAACCCTATAACCAAATAATATAACTGACTGCATCAACTTGGCAATTAATAAGTCAAAAGGAATGAAAACTTCAGAACACAAGCCTGAATAGAGCTTCAAAATTCAGTCACAAACGCTGAGTTTAGAAATGAAATAAAAGATTTAGCTCACAATATTGAACACTATTTTGTTCATTTGTTTTGACTACAAATTTGCTATGAGTGCCCTCAATGGCAAGTTATGTGTGCATGTCCCTAGTGATGAGAACATAGCGCGTCTCAAATGAATATGGTGGATCGAAATACATCTACAAACATAGACATATGAAACATGTTAGCCAAACATGAAATAGCCTGACATTTGAACAATTATTACACCATGCAGACATAAGAATGACAATACAATAACCACTGGAATTTTAGCTGTAGGCAGTGTGACTACTGAAATATGAAACTAAATGGCATGCTGGAGAAACATGACATAAGAAATGTCAGCAAATTACAACAAGGAACGAAATGGAAAAAGACTGAAATTACACCTTGTTTAACTACAAATGACGGTATAATAACCGCTGGAATTTTAGAAGATATGAACTGTCACTAAAACTCTAGATCGACATATGTAGATCAAAGCTAGTAGACATAGAACATATCATAATAGTATTTCAACAAAAATGGATGCAAATATCATATAACAAAGGACAACCGATTATTCTATGTTGAGCATCACAAGCAAATAGTTGTTTGGAGCTCATTGCAACAAGACATGAGCAAACGACAAGGTAGTAAAAGCTCATCTATGGTTTCCTCAAAATTGCATATAATATGGTTTCAAACATTACATGTAGCAAATTAAATAATCATCATAATAAAAAACACATAGATGCAAAATACATATTCAAAAATCCTCAAAATTATTCTATGGTTTACAAATATACAAAAAAATAAGAAATTGTTAAAACACCACAAATGCAAATGTCAAATAGTCAGATTCAAATATCAAATGGCAGATTGCAAATATCAAATTATTTCTATGGTCTCTCAAATGACAGATAGTTTGGGTAATGAGTGAAGCCCCTCAAATGCAAATGACAAATATGCATATATATGAAAATATATAGTGAACTATTACATGTGCATCATATATGAATTATAGTAAAATTATCACTGTAACTATGACTATTCTAAACTGTAACTATAATAAGAAGGAAGATCCTATGAAATTATTACATGTGCATCATATATGATTATTCTTTGAAATATAAAAAGTACAACAAAGATGGCTCTAGCCATAATAAGAAGTTCCTGCTTTAGCATTGGAAAAAATGAAGATCTGCGATAGACAGTTGCATCGAGGTAGGTTATACTATCTGGTAGCCCAACAATAGATGTCACATGCTGCTTGCTAACCTCTCAAATGTGCAATGCATTCCCCATTTTTGAATGCAGGCTGCAAGACAGCACAAATGTATTTGGCAACCTGCTGGAGCATTAGCTATTTGTGATTGAGAAACCAAAGTATCATGCATAGTAGAAAGGAGCACATATAACTACATAAGTGGAATAGATAAGAAACTGGAGCATCTAGCCAAATATACCCTCAAATTCTAAAATCTAAAGACATAAAAAACCTGAAACAAAATTCAGTATATCCCAAGTAACACATAGCTAGAACAGATGGTCATACATCAATTTTGGAAAGGTAAGTTGGTCTGCATAAGAACCTGGAAGCAATCATACATCTCAGTTACTGGAACAAAGATACTAGCCATTATCATCTAGTACTAATATCTGATATGACCATACTGTTACACAACAATTGACATTTTAGGTAATGACAATTATCTTGGACATAAATTACACCAAATATTGCACTGTCAAATTAACTATTATCAACTGTAACTGAGACTAGGAATTGAAATATCAAGCAAAGCAGTACGATAAAAGAGGAATAATTATATATAAATAGGTACCTTGAAGCAAAAACGATATAGTAGAAAGAAACAAAAGAATTAGGTTTTTTCCATGGCTTGTCAAAGGATATAGAAGAGCAACAACCTACATTAGAATACCCAACAAGAGATAGTTGAAAAAGGTTGCAGATATCATAAAACAATAAAAATGCAGTTAAAAGATTTTCACAGGACAAACAGTTAGATTCTTTCCATGGCTTGTCAAATTACATATACCTTGAGCTATTATATGAAGACAGTATTATATCATAATAAAACTACCCCCAAACTCAAAAATATGTGCATGGATGCCTACAGTAGTACACTTCTGCACATTGTGGAGGGTGGATTAATCAACAAAGAGCATGAAGCAAAATTATTTTATGCGTGCCAATTAAAATAAATAAAAACTCCTCAAAAACACACATAATAGACACCACCCCCATTCATTCACCTTGTCATGTTCTGGGAAAAACAGGGCCATGCCCTCACCCTCGTTCGTAGAGCCCTACCTATCATGTCTTCTAGTTGAAATAAACATAAAAAAAATAAAAACTGATTCTCTGATCTCCTGGGATGATAACCAAAATTTCATCCAGAAATTAGACCTCCTTCCCTCTTCCCTTTCTCTGCACCCAATCAGCTCACAGAATGGCACAGCCCTATACAACGGAAACAAATACTCCCAATCCAGTATAACCATATCCAGTTACAATGATAGAATAGCCGAACAAAAAAAACTATTGAATCATCACAAACATGGCATGAGCGGATGAGCCAATAGCCAAAGACAGAAGCGCAAAAAAAAAGGAAATCGCAAAACTCTATAGCAGAAAGTGGCCTAGCTAGAGATTACAACAACTGAGAGCAAAAATCATACGAGGACAAAAGCGCGCAGGGGATCAAGCAGGGTTGGTGAAGGGGGAGCGTTTGAAGAGCAGCCATGAACGAATCTTAGAGATCGCATGTCGCCGCCACCCTCGCACATTCGCCTTGTCGCCCCTGGGACAGACCACGAGGATCTCCTGGGCCTTCACCTCGCCGTCCACGGGATGAACCTCGGAGTTCGCCAGGTGCCGCCTCCTCGTGCGGCCTTCCGCCTCGCCAGCTTGCCGCCATCGACGCAAGAATGAAAGGGGGGAATGAAACGACAGCTTCGAGGAAAAAAAAGAAATAGGTAAAATGCGGGCTGCACAGTGGGGTCAGATCGTCAGCGATACAAAAGAAAAAAAACAGACAGATGCCAGATAGGGCAGGCGGGCAACACTGCAGCTGTATCAGACGGATAAAAACTAACAAAAGCATCGATCGGGCGGTCAGAAATTCGTGTGCTGAGATGCCGAGAAACACTCGAGTGTGTTTTAGCTTTACCCATAATATAACACGGGTGGGCCCAGTGCGATATGTGGACTTTGGATTCGCCACGCCGTCGTGTCTGTAGGGAAACGGGTAGGCTACGCTAGCATCACTACCGCATAAACCCAAGATACTTGCGAGTAGAAGATCATAGATCGTTACCACTAGACGCGCAGCGCAGCGGAAGAAGTCGCGCGTCGATGTAGAGGAAGTAGTCGATCACGTCCCACGAACCGAGCTCCTCGTACTTGATCCCAGCAGCCGATCAGCGCAGCAGTCGCAGCAGCGCCTCCACGGAGTCCACACGTACGGGGATGAAACGCCGGGCGTCGGTGTGCTAGCACCGCACGCACGGCAAGGGCGGCGGCCGAGAGAGAGGGAGGGGCGGCGGCTAGGGAGGTGGCGCGGCTCAGGTCTTCGCCCCCCTAGCCCCTCCCTCATATATATAGGGCGTACTAATGAGCTTCTATCTCATAGGCCCATTAGTAACCCTAATCCCTCTTGGATCAATATCCACTTGGGCCTTTAAACCGTATTGTGATGATGGGCTCTTGGGCATATCACCAACAATCTCCCACTTGCACTAGAGACAATCATACATGCAAGCTTTCCAACATTCCAAACCCCTTAAGTGTGTGACCCATTAGTGTAACACCCCGGGTGTTTAAAACACTAAACATAAAATATTAAACATAGCATCATGCATAATCATCAAGATTAAATTAGATAATGCATTTCTTGTATGTTTACAAATGCATGTGTATGTATGTGTATCTAGGTGTATGTGTGCAAGGTATGTGTAGAATAGAGTGCTCATGTATTTTTCACCCTCACCATGAAATGACAAATAGAATGTAACGATATACACCTTAGGTGATGTTTAAAATTTTTGCAAGAATAATCAAATTCAAATTTTAAAGTGGTCACATGAAATGATGAAATAATTCAAATCTTTATCAACATGCTTTAAAAATAATTTTCAAACCATAGCTCAACTAAACTTTTGCCCGAAACCAGAGTTGTAGAGTTTCATATAACAAACAACTTTCATGTTCAAAGTTTTTCAAGTTAGCACACAAAATTTGGAGAGAAATTCGAAAAACGATGTGTTTAGGGTAATTTCTTTTGCGTTTAAATTTGAATTTGTAACTTTCAAATGAAACCTCAAATGGGAAAATGCCTGAAACAAAAGTTGTAGATTTCGACATTTTGAGCAACTTTCGTATTCAAACTTTTTCGAGCTCCCGTTGAAAATTTTGAGAAAATTTAGAGTCAACTCTCTTACTTCTCTCTCTTTCTCTCTCTACTCTCTCTCCCTCCTTTCTCCCTCCTCCTGCTTCCCTGCTTCCCGGGCGCAGGGCCGAGCAGGGCAGGGCACTCGAGCGCCTGCCCTCACTGCGCCGCCCACGCGACGCCGCGCTGCTGTCTCGCTGCGCTTGCTGCCGCCGTGCTGCTGCCTCGCTGCGCCGCGCCATCACCCCCACTCGAGCGCGCACGCCACCCTCGCTGACTCCCCGCTCCGCCGCACACGCCACGCTCGGCGACAGCCGCGTCCGGCCGAGCGCCGAGCCTCTGCCCGAGCTGCCCGACCCCCCCTGCCCGCGCCCATTCCCTTCTCCTTCACCCTGCTCGCCCATAAAAGCCGAGGCAGGCCCCTGCTCGCACGCCACGCTCGCCGTGAGCCATGGCCGCCGCCGCCCACGGCCACCGCGGCGCCCCGCGCCATCACCCTCTCTTTCCCCAAACCGAGTACCCCAGCACGACCACCGCCTCCCAGTGACCCTCCCAAACCCGTCCGCCCCTCTCAATCGCCGCCGGCAAGCCGTCGCCGCGGCACAGAACCCCGCCGGCCGCCTGCTTCCCGTGGAGCTCCCACCTCCGGCCTTCTTCTGCCCCAACGGAGCCCGGGAACGGGATCCTCGAATCCCAGTGAAGCTCATCGGCCAAAGCCCGCCACCCCTTGCCCGCCGGAGCGCCGCTGCTGGTGAGCCCCATCGCCGCCGGCCACTGGTGCTCGTGGAGGTGCCGCCTCGGACCACCTCTTCGCGAGCCAAGGCCGCCAGCAGGTGCGCGACGACCTCCTCGTGCCCCTCCCCCACCTATCCCACGCCGCCGGAGCCTCTCCTCGCCGGGAAAAAGCTGCGCCGACCCTCCTCTGTTCCTGGTCCGACCAGGGACCTCGGGTTAAAAGAAAACGAAGCTCCAGGGGCCTAGATACAAAAGTTCGTTTCCTTTTTCTTTTGTTTTCAAAAACAGCAAACTTGTAAATTCCATATAAAATCGTAGAAAAATCATAAAAATGCAAACTAAAATGTTTTCGAATCCTTAGATCAAAACCTACAACTTTCGTTACATTCACTTTTTATTTAGCTCAATAGTTTTTGCTATATTAAAAATACAAAGAAAGTGTAGCTTTTATTAGATCTCAAGTTACATGCATGAGTTGTTAGCCATATTTGGTCGGTAGGTTACATGTTAGATGTATAAGTTTGTGTAAAAATTTCGTGGACAGTTTACATGCCTAGATATCATTTTATTTAACTCTTATTGTATGCCTAGGAGGGATAGTTTTATTTACCCAGGGTGTTATGATATGTTTCATGGGTTAAAACTTTTACAGTACTTGTACTTTAGTTCCAAGAGCCTACAGAAAAAGTTTGAGAATTTTTAGTTAATTCAATCTGGACCAAATGATTTTTGGTGAGGATAGCTACACTAAATCATTAAAAATAGTTTCTGTGCATGAAAAATTCTAATAATTTTTCTAGGGGTTAACCTTGAGTAAGTAACCGTTATAGTAAAATATGAGGCTCTGTAACTTGATATAACAGTCTGTAGAAATTAGTTTTGATCCATGCAGCAATATGTTGTACTATTTTTCATGCCCTGTACAATGCTTGTTTAATTGTGAAAAATTTATGGCAGGCTCATCTTTAGGTAGACAACCCTCAGTTAAAAATTCAGTACCAGTACTTGCATATTTTGACCTTTAAAATTAATTTTTGTTTCTAGCAGTAGCTGTTTGATTTATTTTGCATGGTTAATAGGCTGCATGAAATGGGCTGAAAATTTCACAGTAGGCAAGTTATTAAGATGTGTATCTTACATAAAAATTTCAAACCTAGAATCTCTGTGTAATTTTATTTATGTTAAGGACATGCTTAACCTTGCAATAAATAAGAAAAATCTTTCTTTTGCTGCATAGGGATAAAAGAGAAAACCCATCCTAGTTACTTTGTGAAGTCAGTATAATAATTATTACTCTATAAAGGGTTGTCCAAAATGATGTAACATAATCTTTTGTAAATCATCTTGAGTTTGTGTTGGAGTACAATTCTTTAGTGAAGAATTGATTAAATCATATCACTAAAATAACTCACGCGTATGCATTTCATATAGATTCGACTACTCTCCCTGACGGTACGTACGAGTTGGTGCCGGAGTCCGAGAGTGAGCAGCGTGAAGCTCAAGTAAATCTGACTGAAGCTACCGAAGACCCGAACCCAGTTTCGGAAGAGCCCACAGCTAGTTACGCTCAGGAAGGCAAGCCCCGGAGCATGTCCTACCTATTTTAATTTATGCAACTATTTGTATTCCTGTTTATTGCGCATTTAAGTTGCAGGAATTGTTTGGAACCTTAGTTGCATGATCCTAGGTACCTATGCTTGAACACTAGTATGTGTAGGTCGCTAGTTGGCTATGCTAATGGTTCGGTAGAAGTCGAGTGATTTCCTGTCACTCGCGAGCTCATAGGAGTTGAATGCTTACTACACACTGCAATATAAGGTTTACGGGCGGGGTTGTTGTACTTGTGATACCCCGTCTGTTTAGTCAAAATGGATAAGGCCGCGATGTGTGGTAGTGGTGGTTAAGTGTTTGAACGTACTAACCACATGCCGAGAATATGGTAATCGGTAAGCTTAAGTACCTGATGGAACCGGCCGTGGAATATACTCCCCACTGTCTGGTCTATGGTCACGCACGGGTGCAGGGCACCCTAGGACGGTGGGCCTGTTTCATGCCCGGGGAAAAAGGGGAAAAGTCGCGTGGGTGATTGCATTCCCCATGCGTGTGTTTAGGTCTGCCTGGCCAGGTTAACAAATTCGATTCGAATCGTCCGTCTCTCACGGATATTGAGACTGCTTAACCCTTTTGCCACATAGAGTAAGAAGTGGAACAATGATGATGATAAATTTGGTTGATTGATGAAAAATAATTGCTTTCCACCATGTATGCTTTAGGATAGATGCTAATGTAGAATGGTTAATCATAATAGAACTTGAAAGCTAAAATCGGAAAATAAGGACTCACTGCTTTTCGGCAAAGACAAAACCCTCAAGCCAAAAGCCTTGCATGTCTAGTTAGAGGGTTAGTTATATTCTAGTCGGGTAAGCCTTGCGGAGTATTAGTATACTCAGCCTTGCTTGTGGCTCTACTTTGTTTTCAGGTGATCCTTTTGAAGATCAGATAGCTAGTTTGACTTGGCCGTGTGTTTTACCTCCTGGTTGGTCGGTGGAGTGGGATACGACTCCGGCCAACGATGGCAATGCCGAGTGATGTCATGTACGGGCTTCATCATGACATCATGTATCGTCGTTTAGAACTCGTTTTATTTCCGCTGCAATGAACTCTGAACTACTTTCAATTTGAACTTCAAGTACCTTTCGGAGATTTCGAACTTGGTTTGTAATAATTAAGTTAAGACCCTGTAATGTAATGTATCTGTGAAATGTTGTACTCTCTGAACTCACCTTCGTGTGGATTGCATGTAAGCTTTGGGTTCGATCGACGCTAAGGTGGATTCTTCGGGACTTTACCCGACAGCACTGCCGAATTACTCCGTTTGAAGTGCGTGTTAGCCGGGATTCTCTTTAAGATGATGGTTAGCGCACTTGAGCCGGATTAATTAGGGCAGTACTGCCACAGTTAGGTTCATGTGTAGGTGGTCGTGATCGGAGATCATTTCCGAATCACAAGTCAATAGCGGCACCTAGCAGGGCATAGTGACTCACAAATACACATAAAGATCATATCGGCCGAACCATAGATATACTCATACACCGATCCCTTTGCCACACGATACCAGTCAAGCTCAAAGCGAGATGCGTGCCACCTTTGTGATAGCTCGACCATTCTCTCGATCTAATAGTGGATTCTATTCATAACTAACCTTTAGTCATCATGATTAACTCTTTAATCACTTTGGCATGGCCATGCACTTTCAAATCCAACTATCTCGAGGGGCCCAGAGATATCTCTCCCGTTATCTAGGAGGGGCAAATTCCATCTTGATCCGCTCACATCCCATTCCATGTTTCATGACATACCTGTAAGCTGCTTTTGTAACTACCCAGTCACGGAGTAGCGTTTAGCAGCCCCAAGATGCACCACTACACACAGTGAGAAACAATGGCGATCTCAGGTCTAAGGATTCAGTAGGTATAACACTCAAGAACAACTGATGGCACATACAAAATAACAATCCCAATATTGTCTTGGAGTGGGTCAATCCAACACCATGTTCACCAACATGTGTCCACATCATTAATCCGATATCTCCATATCCATGATCCATGAAACATGATCATCAATTAATGCATGTGCTAGTCTCAACGTCATTGTTGTCCCACACAACGACATAAACTAGGGATAATTTAGAATCATATCATTTTCAACAAAGAGTTTCACGAACAAGTCACATACTTGATAATCAATGTAAAATAATCATCCATGGAACAAATAACAATTATTTATCATTACATAAACATACTCATGACACAAAATCTCCCACGCACACTAGAATCACTGATGTAAGTATCTAATACCCATAGATCTCATGTGCGCCTCATGCTTTGGTTGTGGGAGAGGCTTCGTCAACGGATCAGCAACGTTTGAATCCGTGTGCACCTTGCAAACCTTCACATCACCTCTCTCAACAAAGTTACGGATGAGGTGATACTTTCGCAGTATATGTCTGGACTTCTTAGTTGTTCTAGGCTCCTTTGCTAGTGCAACGGCACCACTATTATCACAATAGAGGTCCACTGGACTGGACGCACTAGGAACAACACCCAAGTCAGAAACAAATTTTCTGATCCAAACAGCTTCTTTTGCAGCTTTGGAAGCTGCAATATACTCGGCCTCTGTTGTCGAATCAGCCACCGTATCTTGCTTGGAACTCTTCCAGCTCACTGCCCCACCATTGAGGCAGAAAACAAAACCGGATTGCGATTTGGAGTCATCTTTGTCTGTTTGAAAACTAGCATCGGTGTAACCCTTTACAAGGAGCTCATCTTCGCCTCCAAATATTAGGAACATATCCTTAGTTCTTCTCAAGTACTTAAGGATACTCTTTACAATTGTCCAGTGAGGTTCACCGAAATCTGACTGATACCTGCTCGTAACACTTAGAGCAAAGGAAACATCTGGGCGCGTGCAAAGCATAGCATACATGATCGACCCTATGGCTGAAGCATAAGGAATCGTACTCATCCTCTTTTGCTCATCAGGTGTCGTAGCACACTGACTCTTGTTTAGAGTAATGCCATGTGACATTGGCAAGAAACCTTTCTTGGAATCTTGCATATTGAACCGATTCAATATCTTGTCAATGTACGTGTCTTGGCTCAATCCAATTAGCCTTTTTGATCTATCTCTATAGATCCTAATACCCAGAATATAAGCCGCCTCTCCTAAATCCTTCATCGAAAAACTCTTTTTCAATGAGGTTTTAACGGCTTCAAGCATTGGAATATCATTTCCGATCAGTAATATGTCATCCACATATAGGACCAGAAACACAAGTGCGCTCCCACTAGCCTTTTTGTAAACACAAGGCTCATCTTCATTCTTGATGAAGCCAAACCCTTTGACTACTTCATCAAAACGAATATTCCAACTCCGAGATGCTTGCTTCAATCCATAGATGGACCTCTGAAGCTTACATATTTTCCCAGCATTTTTAGGATCGACAAAACCTTCAGGCTGTGTCATATACACATCCTCACTTAGATGTCCATTAAGAAAAGCGGTTTTGACATCCATTTGCCATATCTCATAGTCATAATATGCGGCAATTGCTAGGAGAATCCGAACAGACTTTAGCATTGCGACGGGCGAAAAGGTTTCCTCATAGTCAACACCTTAAATTTGTCGGAAACCTTTCACCACCAATCGTGCCTTATAGATGTGAACATTTCCATCCATGTCTAATTTTTTCTTAAAAATCCACTTACAGTCGACAGGTCTTACACTGTCAATCTGATCGACCAAGTTCCAAACTTGATTATCATGCATGGATTTTAACTCGGATTCCATGGCTTCAAGCCATTTGTCGGAGTCGGGTCCCATCATTGCTTCTTTGTAGGTCAAGGGCTCATCATTTTCCATCAATAATACATGGCGCTCCTCCGTAATAAGGAGGTTGAGCTTGTCAGTAGCGCGACGTGCCCTTATAGACCTTCGTGGGGCTGGTGCCTCAACTACGGGTTGTGCAACATCTTGCACATCCCGTGGATCTTCAGTGGGTGCTGAAACAGTTTCGGGTGTTTCCTGAATTTCTTCAAGTTGCACCTTGCTCCCACTAAATCCTTTTGAGAGAAACTCCTTTTCTAAGAAAACACCATTGCGAGCGACAAACACTTTGTCTTCCGCCTTATTGTAAAAATAATATCCTTTGGTTTCCCTAGGATACCCCACAAGGAAACATTTGTCTGACTTTGGAGTGAGCTTATCTGACATCAAACGTTTGACATAAGCCTCACATCCCCAAACTTTGAGAAAAGATAATCCGGGACGCTTCCCAGTCCATATCTCATATGGTGTCTTCTCAACAGACTTACTTGGAACCCTATTCAGTGTGAACGCAGCAGTTTCAAGAGCATAACCCCAAAATGACAATGGAAGATCAGCTTGGCTCATCATGGACCTAACCATGTCCAACAAGGTTCGGTTCCTCCGTTCGGATACCCCATTCCATTGAGGCGTTCCGGGCGGAGTTAGCTGCGGAATAATTCCACATTGCTTCAAATGATCACCAAATTCAAGGCTCAAATATTCTCCTCCACGATCAGATCGCAGAAATTTAATTGTCTTGCCTAATTGATTTTGTACTTCATTCTGAAATTCTTTGAACTTTTCAAACGATTCAGACTTGTGCCTCATTAAGTAGATATAGCCATATCTACTAAAGTCATCAGTGAAAGTAATGAAGTACTGAAAACCACCTCTGGCTATTGAGCTCATTGGTCCACATACATCGGTATGTACAAGTCCCAACAAGTCACTCGCCCTCTCACTCTGACCAGTGAAAGGCGCTTTGGTCATCTTTCCAAGCAAACAAGACTCACATGTGTCAAATGATTCAAAATCAAATGAGCTTAACAATCCATCTTTATGGAGTTGTTCAATGCGCTTCTCATTTATATGACCTAAGCGACAATGCCAAATAAAAGTGGGATTCAAATCATTTGGTCTAAGCCTCTTAGTATTAATGTTACAGACAGATTTATCCTCAAGATCAAGAACATATAATCCATTCACCAATGGACAATGAGCATAAAAAATACCATTGCAAAAGATAGAACAACGTTTGTTCTCAATTACAATCTTAAAATCACCAACTTCTTCCAAACATGAAGAAGAAATAATGTTCTTGCTCAAAGCAGGAATGCAATAACAATTATTTAATTCCAAAACTAATCCGGAGGGTAGAGACAAGTGGTAGGTGCCGACCGCCAACACCGCAACCTTTGCGCCATTGCCGACCCGAACGTCCAACTCGCCTCTTGCAAATCTTCTAGTCTCACTTAGACCCTGCAACGATTTGCAAGTGTGAATCATCGATCAAGTATCAAATACCCATGATTCACTAGAAGATAATGCAATATTTATTTCTATAACATTTATACCTGAAGTGGAAGTCTCACTTCCCTTCTTCTTCTTCTTCTTTTCTTCCAAGTACTTCTTGCAGTTCCTAGACCAATGTCCCTTTTCATGACAGTGGAAGCATTCATCTTCAGAAGTAGGGCCAGATTTGGCCTTAGGTGCTGGCTTTAGCTTAGAGCCTGAGGACTCACCACCAGAACTCTTTTCCTTGCCTTTACCTTTGGGATTAGGAGGCGTCCAACGCTTCCTCTTTTTGTTCCCCTTCTGAATCATCATCACATGATTGGGATTCTTCTTAATGCTCTCCTCTGCTATTTTTAGCATCCCATGCAACTCACTCAATGTTTTATCCAAGCCATTCATCTGAAAGTTCATGATAAAAGGCTCATAGCTCGCCGGGAGCGACTGGAGAATAACATCAGTAGCCAAGTCTTGGTGAAGTTCAGAACCAAGTCTATCCAAAGTCTCAATGTAACCAATCATTTTGATCACATGAGGACTGACTGGGCTACCTTCTGCCAGCTTGCACGCAAACAAGGATTTTGAGATATTGAACCTCTCAGTCCTGGCTTGGTTCTGAAACATCCCACGCAGCCCCTCGATCATGGTATGAGCATCCGCATGCTCATACTGCTTCTGCAGATCAGGGGACATGGTGGCGAGCATCAGACAGCTGACATCAAGTGAGTCATTGCAGTGCTTCTCATAAGCTCTGCGATCAGCAGCAGTTGCATTGTCAGGGAGATCATCAGGATATGGCTGCTCAAGAACATACTCCTTTTTCTCTTGCCTGAGAACAATTCTCAGGTTGCGATACCAATCAATAAAGTTTGTTCCATTCAACTTTTCTTTCTCAAGAACAGAACGCAAATTGAAAGCGGAATTGTTATTGGCAGACATGATCTACAACGTTAAAGTAAAGCAAGATTTCAGCACTAAGTTTATGTAAAGACTTTCATTAACTGATTTAACAAAAGACAACCTACTATATCAAAGTCATCTTCCATCTAATGACATATAGTGGTTCAAGATCCATAATCACTAAAATTCTAGTGAGCTTTAGCATCACGGCTAGAAAAGTAGTGATACAGGTAAGTAACAAATTACTAATCACATCTCTATGCGACTCTTGTTTGTTGGGTGGCATCCAATGCCCCGGCCCCAACCCTATGGCTTAAAGCCCAAAACTGTTTTGATAGCTTTGCTGAGTAAACCAATACTATGCTTGTGAATGTCCGACATCCACTCTATACAAAAGTGATAGCTGAGGGTACTCTACTTTGGTAAACCTACCACACAACGATCAAAATTTATAGGTGCAGCTATTGGTAAAAGGCATCAAAAACTCAACCTTTTCTGAGGGAAACTATTCTATCATGATTAAAGCATCCACCATATGTAAAAGCATGAAAAAAATAGTATGACAGGAAAATAAACATCACAAGCATATAATCATATTATATTGTGAATAGTATGGCATCTTGCATCACAATGGGCACCATCGCCATGGCTCCAAGGTGACCTCCATTGCCATCCGTCCTGTCTTGTGGTGATCATCATCGCCATCATGATTGAAGCCTCCATGAAAAGATACTAAGCTACTACATCTAATAGCTAGTGAAATAATTACATGAGGATTCAAACATCACAAGTCGACACGCAGGTCGTTATACAATAATGGTGCAACCTCAACCCGGTTGTGTTAACTTGCGACACGCAGGCCGCACAAATCATCACATACATCATCACATGACATTGAGGCCATACCATTCACATCACACCCTGCAAAAACAAGTTAGGCGTACGACGTGTTCTACCAAAGTAGCGCTTGAGAAGCCGCTGCAGCGCCCTGAAAACCTCACGGAATTACACAGATCGCATCTATGGAATCCCTATGAAAATCTCATCAGAGTGATCGCATCACCTCAAATCCGAGCCATTCATAATGCCTCAATTTTCACTAGGTCAATCACCTTGACCGTGCAAACTTTGCACTTGAGAAGACTGCATCTACACATGACCTTGATCTGTTGGTTCAATCTGCTGACTATGCACACAGTTAGTCCCGATGGTGATTCCAGCCGGTAGGGACATGTCGTATGCATAACAGAGAAAGAACACAAACTAATCTTTTGTCATATGCCGCGCAATCAACTCGCTCCAGTTTTAACCCCTTATGACCAATTGATCTAATCAAACCGTGCAAAAGTAATAGATCCAATCTACAACAACAACATATCGCCTATATGCAAAAGATCCAGACCAAAAACTACGCAAGATGGCTCTGGTACCACTGTAGGGAAACGGGTAGGCTACGCTAGCATCACTACCGCATAAATCCAAGATACTTGCGAGTAGAAGATCATAGATCGTTACCACTAGACGCGCAGCGCAGCGGAAGAAGTCGCGCGTCGATGTAGAGGAAGTAGTCGATCACGTCCCACGAACCGAGCTCCTCGTACTTGATCCCAGCAGCCGATCAGCGCAGCAGTCGCAGCAGCGCCTCCACGGAGTCCACACGTACGGGGATGAAACGCCGGGCGTCGGTGTGCTAGCACCGCACGCACGGCAAGGGCGGCGGCCGAGAGAGAGGGAGGGGCGACGGCTAGGGAGGTGGCGCGGCTCAGGTCTTCGCCCCCCTAGCCCCTCCCTCATATATATAGGGCGTACTAATGGGCTTCTATCTCATAGGCCCATTAGTAACCCTAATCCCTCTTGGATCAATATCCACTTGGGCCTTTAAATCGTATTGTGATGATGGGCTCTTGGGCGTATCACCAACAGTGTCATCGTGTCGTGTGGTTGCCGGATCTGCTAGGAGCCTGGAGCTTGGCGGTCTCGTTCCCCCCGGCCGGCTCGAATTTGTTCAGCGAGTTTGGATTGGCTGCTTGGGTCCCCAACCTTATTGGTGAAACCTGAAACGACGAGGTAGAGCCTTCGACCTTCGTGCGCGTTTTGGTATGCAGCGTGGTACTGTACGTGAGAAAAAGGCATTACGCGCTTCTTAGCGCGTGGAAGACCCGAAGTAGGAAACTTGAGCTCTTTGTTCTTCTGGTAGTTGCCATGGCCTTAGAGATCTCATGAGGTGAAGATAATAATGCTTTTCATCCTTCAGTCATCCACCTTCTAATCTCGCCCCGTCTCCAGCAAAAGGATTGCCCGGATGCTGTGAATTGTTGTCTTCGAGAGATATTTTTGTCGTTCTGCTGTTCCCTTTGTTGCTACACGAAACACCCTCTAAGATGAAAAGATTCTAGATATATTTTGTGGCGTGGCCATCACGGATTAATCAACCCGAGGAAATGTACGAAAAACAATTGCCAACGATTGGAGGGTTTGGTGATGGAGCTGTTTGCTAGAAGTGGCTGGAATTTTAGAAGCAGGATAGTTTTATAAGTGTTCGGTTCCTGCTGTTGTTTTGGTCTGTAATACTCTGGCTCAGCCCAGTTAAGCTCTTTTAGATTGTTTCTAAGCTATATGCTTCGACAGCCTACATGCTGTGTTGGGTCTTGTAGGCTGTAGTCATTCGCTTTGTGAATGATCAAGGCTGAAACTTTCCATATTCTAAAATAAACGGATTAATCAACCGGTGACAAAAACCATGGAGAGGCTGCGGCAGATCCGGCAAACTCTCTGCGACGTCAACGACCGTGTCCTTGAGGCCTTGCGCGTTCCGTTGGGTAGATTGGGTATGTATATGCTGTGATTGTTGTCTAATCGGCTAGAATTTAAGGGAAAAGGTTCACTTTACATTTCCAAACTATCATAAAAATTCGGTTTTCAATTTTTAACCGTAAAATCTGATGATGAAGACCATCCAGCTGTCAAAACCGGATAAATTTAATGATTTTAAAGATAAAACTTTATTTTAAAAATAGAAATATTTAAATTTAAATTTAAATTATAAATAAATTATTTTAAATCAGAAAAAAATAGTACTAAATTTTTTTCTAAATTCCTGTCATGACAGTTCCTATATTTCTGTGACCATGGCGGTGAAGCCGGTGGCATCTCTACACGTACGTACTCCAGTCTCCAGGTGGTGTGTTTGCGTCGAAGGAACGGCGGACGTGAAGTTTCACAGCACCGAAAATTGGCGATACGCTGCGGTCAGAACGCGCGCACGCAACAGCGTTTGCATTCACAGGCTATTCATCACAGCACACTCTGAATTGAATGTGGACGGGATCACGGCCAAAAGGCCTAGTGCGTCCGTAGGTGGACGGGTTGGTGGGTGGAGTGGATCCAGGGATCGCTAGGTACGTAAAAGGACGTGAAGAAATTATTGGTTGGGGAATAAAAGACGGGAAGGAATGACAAGTCACAAGAAACAAACACTCTGCAGTACCTTCAAAAAAAATCCCATAAAAAAAAAGAAACACTCTGCATTGATCGGGGAAGCCCTGAACCAACCCTGAATACCGCTGCAGTGACCAACTTCTGACGATGAGGCCCGTCATCCAATAACGTGGTGGGCGTAGCGCGCCTTTTTTTCATTTTTATATTTAAAAAAAATTAAAATTTTAAAAATATAAGGCCGTTCTAAAAAATTTCAAAAATAGGCCCCTGTCGCCCATGGGGGGCGACAGGACCCCTGTCGGCCAGGCAGAGGGCGACAAGTCTTTTTTGTAAAAAAAAATTACAAACCGGTCCTCGGTCAGCGCGGCGCGGGGGCTCGGCGGCGGGGGGCCGGTCGCCCCCCCCCACGGGCGACAGGGGGGCCTGTCGCCCTCCCCCGCTCGGGCGACAGGGTCCCCCCTCTGTATAAGCCCTCCACCCCCATTCCCTCCTCATTTAAGTTCAAAAATTCCACCAAAAATCTAGAAAAAAAAAGAGAGGGGTGAGGACAAGGGAAGCGGCGAAGCCTTGCCGGATTCCGCACTTGTGATCTGCAGGTATTTATATTTAACTTATGTATTTTTCCATTGATATTGTAGAGGTATTAAATTTAATTAGTGCTATAGTAGAACCAATTTAAGTAGGAGTTTAAGGATACGCGTTTATTATTAGTTTAGGAAATTAAGACTACGTGTTTATTATTACAATTGCAGTACTATTAGAGACGTGTTTATAAATTAATTATGATTTAGAATAGAATTTCGCATATGCAGTATAGAATTTGAGTGTCATCACGTAGTTATGAATACTTAAATGTTGTAGTTGAAATCAATACTTAGTTTTTACGGATTATTGAATAAGGTAGTGAAGTAAAGAGTATAACTCGATAAGTATTCTGTGATATATAGATATGTCGAGCAAGATGCAGTTTCAAGTATTTTTTGGTGACTACAATATTTTGTATGGGCCAAATGGAGTAGACCTTTCTGCCTTTAAGTGCACATCTAGCGCCATAGATAAACTTCAGGAGAGGAGTTTTGGTTCCATATATAAGTGGCTGCAGCGTGGGTTCCGTGTTGATCCGGAGACACATGTGATGAC
The DNA here is from genome assembly GCF_016808335.1 of Panicum virgatum. Lineage (NCBI taxonomy): Eukaryota > Viridiplantae > Streptophyta > Magnoliopsida > Poales > Poaceae > Panicum > Panicum virgatum. The sequence continues at coordinate 63,650,321 of NC_053145.1, forward strand.
CGTCCATTCTCTTATTAATTGGGAAGTAGAAAGTGATTTATGGGAATTGATGATGATACACAGCACTGATGACTGGCAGAAGTACATGCAAGCAGCTCTAGAGCGTGAGTGTCCTCTGGCCATTCTTGTTCAAACTCGGGAGAAGACACAAAATGAATATCCAACATGGTGCAGATCAAGCAACTCTGAGTATTCGAAGAGAGACCAACTATGTTGAGCATGATGAGTCAGAAGAGATAGAGAACCAAAACATCAGACCATAGGGCCTTGCTGATGAGGGAGAGATGATACATAGCATCGTGGACGAGATGGAGGCAGAAGAGCAAGCCACAATGGAGATGGAAGAATATGAGGGCTCATCTGATGACGAGCAATACTCATTGCCAAAAGAGTGGAAGGAGCATGGTTTTGACAATCATGTCGTAGAAAACGTACGAAATCAGGAGTGGGGGTACAGAGGGAATGAGGTACTACAATGTGCAACATATCCAAACATTGAAGCCGTAAAAGATGCTGTGAGACTATGGGCAATATCATTGAAGTGAGAATTTAGAGTCGTGAAGTCTGGCAGTAAAGAATATGAGGTGAAGTGTGTGAATGATGGATGTCTATGGCGAGTACATGCATTCAAGGGAAAATGGAAGTCGAACCGGAAATGTTCCATTGTGATAGAGCACACTTGTTTGCTGTCAGAAGTTCAGCCCTCGCATCGTAATATATCATGCGAGTTTGTTGCAAAGCAAATATATGGGTTGATTATGGACAACCTAAATTGTGAGCCAAAAATGATTGTTCGACACATTGAGCAGACTTACCCGTACACAATTAGTTATTTGAAGTCATGGAGGGCTAAACAAAAGGTGTTCGAGATGCGGTTCGGCACATACGAGGCATCATATGATAAACTACCTCGTATGTTATCCCAGGTTGCTGCTAGATATCCTGAAAGCTTTTATGACACATACCTCGTACCAGCCGTGACTAGGGGGCAAAACATTCTGCAACGAGCCTTCTTTTGCCTAGGTGCCTGTGTTAGGGCATTTCAGTGTTGTCTTTCGGTGATCTGCATTGATGGCACATTTCTGACTGGAAGGTATAAAGGTCAGATACCGCAATCGGGGTAGATTGCAACAACCAAATAGTTCCGCTCGCATTTGTATTTGTTGAGAATGAGAACTTAGACAGTTGGTATTGGTTCCTTGAACGAGTGAAGGTTCATGTTGTTGCTGCACGTCCAGATGTGTGCCTTATTAGTGATAGGCATGCAGGTCTGCTACAATCAATAATGAAATTGCAACGCGGAACTGCGACAACGCCTCCATTATGGCCTGATGTCGACAACATGTGGTGCATTAGGCATATGGGTGCAAACTTTTATGACCACTTCAAGAACAAAGATCTTAAGAACATGTTTAAGAGGTTGTGCATCCAAAATCAACAGAGAAAATTCAATGCTTTATGGCAGATGCTTGATCAGTTGACTGCAGAGCAAGTGAAGATAAGGGCATCAGGAACCAGCACGAGTCAGGCTGCAGAGGCTACGAATTCAATTCAGAAGCCATTTTCACACTGGATTCGAGGTGCACCTAAGAAAAAAATGGTCATTCCTTTATGATACTAACGGAATGCGGTATGGTATTCAGACAACGAACCATGCAGAGTGTTTCAATATGGTTATGCGGCGTTGTCGTGCCTTTCCTCTTGTGGGAATTGTTGAGTTCATCATGTATAGGTGCATGAAGTATTTCAGAGAGCGTTACATGGCTGCAAGCATAAACGTCAGCAACCCCCAAATTCAGTTTTGCACAAGAGTGACACAATATATGCAACAGAAGATAGAAAAGGCCAAACTACACCGCGTCATATCGACAGGTACAATGGAGCATAGATTTGAGGTTCTATGCAAGGATAGAACTGGTCGTGGTATCCGTAGAGATAGGGTGGTACGAGAGAGTTTGATTACAGTAGATGGCAAAGCCTTCTGCTCCTGTATGAAGCCTAAGTTATTGCATTTGCTATGCTCGCATCTCATTGCGGCATGTGCAGAGTCTGGGTTGCAGCCAGGAGTATTTGTTTCACCTTACTTCAGCAAGGAAGTAGCTGTATCCACCTGGGGACATGAGGTATACGGGATTGGAATAGTGGGACCTTTCATTCAGGATAATGAGGACAAGATGTTTATTCCTGATCCAGCCACTAAGAAAGGCAAAGGCCGCCGTCAGACACGTCATATTCGGAATGGTATGGATGAGTTCGAGGCAAGCAAGGCACAAAAGCGTTGCAGCCAATGTGGGGCATTGGGTCACAACTACAAGAAGTGTCCTCAGAATGCACTTCATGATGCTGCTGACGTCGGTCCTTCCGGAAATCCCAGAGATGGAGCACCTCCAACGTTCAGACGACCATCGGCGAGAATTGCTCGTGGAAGGCACTCGGTGTCATGATCCACCAGTGTGCAATTTGTACCTATATACTAATCGTGCGTGGAGTTTGTATCGAACCTATCTGTAATATATAGTAATCGTGCGTCCAGTTTGTATGGAACATATATGTACCTATGTATCAATCATGCGTCCAGTTTGTATCGAACCTATCTGTAATGTATAAATATCGTGCATCCAGTTTGTATGGAACATATATGTACCTATGTGTTCTCATATATTTTTGAATGTAGGTATGGAGATGGACTCCTTGCTAGACCCAGTTATCGACTCAAGCCACATGTCTTTCTTTGCAGCAGTTGAGCACCGAGACCTAGAGGTGCTACGTCCTCGTCCACCTGGGGAGCAGATCTCTATGCACCACGATTGGGTTGACATGTATGTAATGAAATATTATTATTTATCACTTATGTATTCGTCGATATTCCTTTGTTTCGACAATTTTGTTTATTGCAGGTTACGTGAGTCCGGTCTACTGACTCTGGGCCGTCTTGTCGAGGGTGGGCTTGTTCAGCTCGACCGATCCCTCCTGACGGCGCTCGTTGACAGATGGAGGCCGGAGACACACACGTTCCACCTCCCGTGTGGGGAGATGACTCCTACGCTGCAGAACGTGGCCTACCTCCTCGGCCTCCCTATCGTCGGGGAGGCTGTAGGTCCGCATGTGGTGGCGGCCTCGTGGAAGGATGACCTGGAGGCCCGTTTTGCCCTGGTTCACCGCGTGTAAGAAGCAGATCCGATCAACCCGCACCCGCGAGCAGCAGGTCCTTCGAAGACCTGGTAATTATGAATGAACTTGGCTCATACATTCGTGTCGAATCTAATGATTCTTCGTGGTCCAGTTTTGTAGGTTGTCAACGAGTGGCTTGCCGTGCTCAGCTGATTGGCTCACCAAGATGCAGCCATGGGTGGACCAATGGGAACAGGCAGACGAGCACTTGGTCCATCCAACAGGACCACACACAGACAGCTCCTTTAGGGCTTACCTCACCTGGTACTTACCTCAAACTCGGCCTCGTCTGGTTTATGTTGACACTCACCCGCAGGCACACCAGGCGAGGCCTCAGGATGGCTATGCCCAGCACCACGTGGAGGCACTAGCTGGCGCGGTGAGTCTCTTGATTATATTTGCATATATATTAATAATCATAAGATAATTCATGTGTTACTAACTGTTCCTTTACTCAATGGATGCAGTTTCGCCTTTGCAACATAATGGAGACGGACTGCTTGACTTACCTGACGAGGGTACGTGCCGGATCCCCAATAACCCAGTTTGAGCAGACAGAGGCATGGTCGAGGCAGCGTGACCAGTTACGTTCAGTACTGCACAACTTGGGAAGCCGTGTGCATTTTGAAGACAGCCACGGGTCGTCCCAGGCCTCGTCGTCGTTCCCGTGTCCGGCGACCACACACCACCCGACGTCTCAGTACTACACAACTGCAGGTAACGTAGATATCTCTTTAAAATTAGATCAAGTGTTGCTACATATTTACTAATATCACAAACAGGATACGATTCAGCTACTGCGTTCGGTCATACTGGAATATTTAGAGGGCCACCACCTGTTGGCGGACCGTATCCAGGGATGGTACCGGGGCCACAGATACTGGCCTACACAGGTTAGTTTATGTTTCGTATTTCGGTTTCTACATATCATGACAAAAGACACGAGCGTACGCTAACATCCGCATTTTATGCGTAGGATTCTACCCCGATGCAGGTGCCGGACCTTCTTCCTCCTTTCGACCTGTTACAAAATACTATCTCAATACACTCACTAATTTACCACGCAACATATGTTGGTTTATGTTTATATGTTACGCAGGGTTTGTTTCGAGTACGTTCGTTCCAGATAACGAGGGCGTCACCTTAGACGAACTCGATAGCTTGACTGCAGACTCACCTGGCGCGCACGGTGACCCCGATGTCTTGGGGTATTCACAGCTAGGAGGAGCAGCACTTGGAATCTCTCAGCAGCATACACCGCAGCCCCTTTTGCGTCCTGAGCGACAGGTGAGGTCTCCGGATCGTCACACCTACTCCGAGGGTCATGTCCGTGCCCAGCAGAGGGCTAAGAGGGTCCGACGCCCTAGGGGTGGTTAAATATATCCGATGTTTATATCTCTGATGTTTATTTGTAATGAGATAGCTGTGGACCGCTTATTTGTACACTTCAACGTTCGCCTCTGATCACTCCCGTATTTTCCATTACATACAATAGATGGTATGTTTATGCTTCGATGCTCCATTAGGACTAACTACAATTCAAACTCGACATTATGTACATGTCCAGTGAATGCAAGTTAGGTACGAGACATACATACAAGCATAATACAATATTAACAATACTAAATGTGAATACATCTTAAACCGATGAACACATATGTTATAGATCATGGCATGAAATCATCTAGGTCGTCATCCCAGTTGACAGATGGTGGTGCTGCAGGTGGTGTAGTATGGCTCGACAAACCTCTTGTCTTTCCCTTTCTTTCTTTTCTGGATCTAGGTTCATGTACAGGGGGAGGAACATCATGTGTTGGAGGCCATGGTTTGGGGGGGCATAAAGTCATCCATGTCATCATCCCAGTTAACACAAGTTGGTGCTTGAGGTGCTGCAGCATGACTTGACGAACCTCTTTCCTTTCCCTTTCTCTATTTTCTGGATCTAGGTTCATGTACAGGAGGAGGAACATCATGTGTTGGAGGCTATGGTTTGGGGGGCATGAAGTCATCCATGTCGTCATCCCAGTTAACACAACTTGGTGCTTGAGGTGCTGCAGCATAACTTGACGAATCTCTGGTCATCTGTTCTTGTGGAGCCCAAGTACTATCACCCGAAGATCTTCTCCACCTCCTTCGCCTAGTTTGTGGCATAAGTCCACTGAATATACATACCAATTTACGAAAATTTGGTATCGATTTGTTAATCAACTCCGTGTCCTCAGGGTAATCCTATCATATAATTAAACAACAATTTTACTATTTTATAAATAAGATTCCAAATGACGGACGGAATTAGAACTGAATGAGAGTTACCTTAATGTGCATTTCATACACCTCTGGCTGCATCCATATCTTACAAGAACTTTGTAAGAATCCAATGACATTAGGATGATTCGCTAGTTCACATATTCTCATGTATATATTTCAACGTTCTAGCAGGTGTCCCTTTACATCTTGCATTGTAATACCTCGAAACATTGTGAAATCTTTGAATTCTACTATTTTGGACAACACCATCTCTATCGTACCATCCGCTAATGGATCCAACTTCTTACTGATTAAAAGATGTGTCATGATATCCAGTATTATACTAGATTTTTCTTCGGTCCATGAAAATCCTCCAGAATTGGAGGTAGCAATTGCCTTATGCTGTAATATCAATAAGGTACTGTCATTATAAATTTACAATTCTATATTTCACTATCCAAAAATTAATTCTATCCTCGAACTCGTACTTAAATTGTTCTACTATAACACTAATTATATTAAATTGCTATACAATATCAATGGATTCAAATATAATTACCTGCTGATCACAAGTGCGTAATCCGGCAGGGCTTCGCCGCTTCCCTTCTCCTCGCCCCTCTCTTTTTTTTGGATTTTTGGTGGAATTTTTAGGCTCAAATGAGGAGGGAATGGGGGTGGGGGGCTTATATAGAGGGGGGACCCTGTCACCCGAGAGGGGCGCCGTTGGGGGGCGACAGGCCGGATGGGACCCTATCGCCCGAGGGGGGGCGACCCCCCCCCCCCGCCACCGCCGAGCCCCGCGCCGCGCTGACCGAGGACTGATTTGCAAATATTTTTTTTACAAAAAAAGCCTGTCGCCCTCCCCATGGGCGACAGGGGTCCATTTTTGAAATTTCTTGGAACGGCCATATATTTTTTAAACTTTAATTTTTTAAAATATAAAAATGAAAAAAAAGGCGGATATCCGTGGGCCGTCATCCAATAAGGTTCGTTGTTTGTTTAGACTCTGGATCAGCAGCCAGATAACTTTGGGCCCTTATTCGCTGGAAAAACACAGGGGCTCGATAACTTACAGCACTTGAATTTTCAAATTGTTAACCTTGGAGTAAGTAGCATATCCTCGCTGTCCTGTCCATGCACGTATTTCTTATGTAACATGAAGCTTTGACCATCTAGATACGAGTGATTGTTGATACCATATAAACAACTAGTAATATAGTATTAGTATATCAATAAGATTGCATCAACAGTTTGTGTGTATTCTATTGTACACTAGCTGTGCCATCCATACTGACTAATAAGCCACTGAGGTAAGCTCTGACGCATGCTACCTATTTCTTTAACTCATCATCTCCGATGCATGCTTACTCCACAAGTTATATACGCTGCCATGACTCATCGCAAAGAAGGCAAATAGCCCACATATAGCAGAATCTCATTTCAGTTCGCATGATTCTTTTTTTTTTTTGAACGCAAATAGCTGCAGCCCTACCTTTCAATTAAAAGAGAAAGAAAGTTTTAAGAATACATATAGCACCATGGCTACGGAAAAAGGGTGAACGAAGACTAGAGATAACACCCTGTTCAACACTCCCACGATGCAACACACAGAAAGTCAGAAACCTCGGCTAAGGATTTGGATAGTATGCTGGTAAAAGCCCGTCTAAACTTCTCCAAGGATTTTGCTAGTATACTGGAAAAGTCCGCATATCGTTTGCAACAAGCTTGATATGGGTTTCAGGGTTTGGACTTTTTTTTATGATTTTGTCTGTTTCTCGTTGATTTGCGAATACAATACTGTGATATTTTGTGATGGTAGGTCTGTGGCGATCGATCGAGAATAACCAATGGCCTAGCTGAGAAAACATGACCCATATCTAATAAATTCAGATGTGTCACTGTCAATCAGTTGGGAATGGCTAAGATTGAACCAAAATTAATTGGTATCCATGCACTATCATGTGCATGGAATTTCTTTTTTTTTCTTTTCTAGTCCACAAGCGGTCGCTGTCTGTCAATGTCAATGTACACTTGAACAGGACAAAATTCTTCTTCCCTCCCCCACACGCAGCACCACTGAAAGCTCTGGTGTATGTAAACCACAACCTGATGCTAGTTAATTCACATCTTTACCTATATCAATTTATCACTGGTAGTAATAACTACTTCACCCGTTTCATGAAAAGAACAATTCTAATTTTCACATACAAATCAAATCTGACAATTTAATTAGGTAGATAGTTGAGATCTAATTTCTAGGATTGCACTATTTTGTGATTTTTTTCTCAAATATTTATAAGACGGAGGGAGTAGATCAGTAGTTCACTCCTGACTCCTGCTAGTTTAAGCAAAGATGCTTTGCTAGTTTTCTTGCGTATTAATCTGGTAATAGCAGTAGCAGTACGAGCCATTCATGCAGCATTTGCTGACTAGCATGCAGGCCACATGTACATCTCACGCCTGCTTCTCTGACCTCACCATTTCCCAAGAGCTGCCAGTCCACCTCCCACTATAAACAATGGAGTAGCTGTATCCTAAACTACTCAGAACTTAAACAAATCAGGGGGGGCATATACCATTGGCCATTAGCCTGATAGCTATCCTCCTTGCCAGGGCAAAGCAGCAGGAGAAGATCCGGAGGCGAGAGATGGAGGACCTGCAGCCCGCGGCAGTCGTCCGCGCCCCGCGGCGGGCCATGCTGTTCCGGGTGCCGCGGAGGCCGGTGACCAGGGCGAATGGGGCGGCGCCGCCGGTGCCGGCGGGGGGAAAGAAGAGGAGGATGGCGGTGGCGAGGCTCGGCGGGAAGAGGAGGCTGTTCGGCGCGATCCGGCGGCTGCGGGTGCGGTGGCTGGCGGTGCTGTACCGGCGCACGCTGCGGCGGCTGCGGGCCTACTACGCCACGGCGATCAATGACCTCCTCGAGGGCGCCGCTGCCATCAGCTCCCTCCGCGGCCCGGCCGGCGCCGACTGCGCCTTCGGCACCGCGTTCGCGCCGGTGGTCACCGTCGGGATCTGAGCTCCCAACGGATGCAAGCGGCGCGCAAAGTCTTTGCTGTGATGTAACGGTGGTGGCTTTGCTTGTATAGACGCTAGCCCAATATCTCTCTCATTTTATTTTGCTCTCTTCCTCTTCCTCCTCTTGATCTGCTGTGTTCTTTGCTAGCAATCTAGCATGTCAAATCTTGTCTACCTGTGTACTTCATAATATGGCTACTTTGCCTGATCTCAATGCAAGAATCAGATTATATGTAGAGAAACAAAGAAACAAAATATATACTTCGTTTAAGATTTGCTTGACGATGCAATTACTCCCTCCTTCCCCGTTTATAAGGCATACACGTATATCAAGATTCAAACCTTCTCATCTTTGACCAATAATTTGACTATTAAATTTTTGTTTTTATAATGCAAATTTCATATGATTGGATTCATAATCAAATATAGTTTACAATGATTATAAGTTTATAATCAAAAGTGATATAATATATGATAAATAAATGGTCAAAGTGTTGTTTAGAAGACCGTGTCATGTTCCACCATGCCTTATAAACGGGGAAGGAGGGAGTAGTTTTATAAGTTTATATCGATCATCGTTTCCTTACGTGAGGGACTGAGAGAGTAGTCTATCGATGCCTATTTCGTACTAATAGGAGATTTTAAAATTTGGGTTTGAATTTGCAAGCTTTTTAGAATTTGGGACTGTGTAGTACTCCGTACTAGATAACGCCCTCTCTCTCTCTCTCTCTCTCTCTCTCTCTCTCTCTCTCTCGTGGTCCTATATACGTGCATTAATAATTACATGATAAATTTCAAACAAACGAATTGTGCATCATATATACACCACCGCATACAGTCCTCTTTTTCATTGTCCTACAACAATGCACATGACTGATTGAATTCATGACCGGAGGTAATAATAAGCCTTTTCTTCCCATCCCGATAAATCAAATTAGTTAGAGAATTCTTTAATATTTTTTATATGGAGAGTACGTTAATAATCTTTACTTATGAACATGAGTAACTCCCTAGTAAAACGTGGTGCTTGTATAGGCCACATTGCCGGATGTACCATACTTCTATAGCTAACTAAGCTAAACATGTTACAGCGTCTTGGGAACGTACGACAACAGAAACATTTCTCGATGGGTTGGCATCTTTTCTTCCAAAGATTCTGTGGCTCACATCTCGCTACTGTTGGAAGATAAGGTTTGCAACAACAACCAAAGGTAGGTTCATTATTATAGTTGCTTAACTATGTACGGCCACTATAATTTGTTGAGAAAAATAACGACTACCACTTTGCTCTGGCAAGTAGGACAGTACAACAACTTAACTTTCTGTCTAAAGCATGTGGCAGGTTGATAAAGATTCTATAACACCAGCAACAGCAAACACAAATCTACCAAGGAATCAACACTAGCACTATTTAAGGAATAAACATTGCAGCTTTATGTTTGCTAACAGGACATGTTGCAACACATTTCGCGTTTCTTTGACCAGTGTAAAATGGACTCGGGCGGGGACGAGACACCCTCCAATAACGTGGCACAGATTCTAGCAATCAGTAGGGGTTTATTAGTTTGGGTTGAGCAACTCCTAGCTTCTTGCAGCCTTGCCTGCTAAACGATTGTAATGATGCTGCTTAATCAATGAAGAAGATAAATTCCCCCCAAAAAAGCAATCAGTAGGGGTAGGGAGTCCAACATATATATATCAACAACATTCATGATTTTATTAATTCCGTTAGAATATCCAATATAATATTTATTTTGGAAGGAGGTCCAATATCTTCCTGTTCGGCTGCTCTATACAGCCGGCTGACGGGCTGACCGCGGCTGCCCGTTCGGCTGCTGACTGCAATGATTGATTCTATGGTTGGGCCGTATTTTTCTACGTGGGCCGAACGATTCTCCCTTCCCACGGCCGAACTAGTGTGGCAAGTGGCTCCCTAAGCCATGCATGCGTGCATTTATCCATTAGGAAGCAGGCTCATTATTCAACAAAAAGATTAGTAGGCCAACCGCAGCATACCTAATGCTTTGGCAATTTAGCGCTTGGCAGAATGGCGCTGTGTTAGCAACAAAACAGCCGAATCATGATATCAGCATCAGTGCATCACAAACGACTTTGTGCCTTCCTAATAAGTATGAAATAAAAAGAATATGAGAGTCCCTGACCGGTCTGGCTTTTTGAAAAAATGCTTGGTGCTTTAAATATTTATAATAAGGCACAAATGCATTCTGGGAAATTGCGAGGGCTACTGAGTTCTTGTAGAAAGTATGTTGCATGAACTGAAAGTTTTTCACGTATACTATTCTGTCTAAATCTTGATACTCGATCAGCCTCCATCTCAATCAGATGACCAAACATAATAACAGGAAAAACATTGGACTGACAGGGAATCACTAATTGGATCGACTACATCACTACAACATACCTCCCTATCCAATGACACTCCTAATTATCATCCTTCTCACCATTCCATAACATCAAGGACCAACAACAATAATCACCACCATACACGCTCGTCAGCATGCACAACCACGGGATGGCCCCGTTACTCCTCCCCCAAAGCACAACTCTACCTATATCCGACTTAACATTATCATTTATCGGGTCACATCAAAATAATCCAGTGTTCTTTTTTCTTCGATCTGAACCTGACCCGATCATCGAACCGAATTTCTTGGCCTAGGTCCAACCCGATACGTGGTGGTGTTGGGTCATGTTGAGTAAAGCTCGATTTTTTTTACAATTTCTAGACTTAAAAGAACTTGTGCCCGGCCCAAATTTTATAGAGGGTTGTAAATTTCAGCCTGAATGCAGCCCACGTATTGGTCAGGTCTTTTTTTTTCTCTAGCAGGTAGGGTTAGGTTCTTCGGGTCGGGCGATCCATGATCACAGGTTGACCATTGTGCATTTGCATCCACGTCCACTCACCACACGTTTGATAGAACAACCTTTGCTCCTTATCACCCCCCCCCCCCAAAAAAAAGCATGACCATCATATAGAATTTCATTTTAGAAAATGGCCTTCCTGTAATTACATTACTTATAATGGTATGATAATACAATTAGGAGATTTTTTACCCGTACCAATGCACATGCATATTTACTAGTAATAATAATGTTGGATATGCGGATTTGACCAAATAGCATCCCAATCTTAGCACGGCCATCTCCAAAAATTTGGGGGCCCTGTGTGAAACTCAAAATGAGGCTCTAAAATATATTTTTTTCAAATGAATTTTTCAGTTACGCTGTCTTCATAATTAATCTTCTTCAAGACATCATTCTGTAGTGTTATTGTCATCAACCTATTAAGTTATTCTTGTTTCATAGTAGAACATAATTACACAAAGAGGATCAAACATCACATTACATATACAAGAATTAGTAATGTTGTTTAGGAGTTAGGACTAGCCGGGGTTTTTTTTTTCGGGTGTAGGACTATACAAGAACTCACATCACGTTGGCAGTTGGGTCTTGGCGGCTTGTAAGCTTGGCCGAGATGGCACTATACTACTATAGCAATTCTGCTGCGAGACGAGATCGTCCTCGCGCTGTCTTGCTGGAGTGCTGCGTCAAGGCATGGGCTAGGGGTAGTGCTGCTGGTGCGCTGGAGTTCTACGATTGTGAAACGCCAAGGTCACTGCTGCGTCAAGACAGCGCGCCTGGCGGAGGGAGCTTGCTGTCGGCGGCGGAGATAGTTGAGAGGGATCGCCGATCTCAGGTTCACAGAAGGCCGACGGGGGCAATGGGAAGACGGAAGGGACGCGACGCACAATGTAGGCACAAGGCACAAGGCACAGGGGGCAGTGCTCACTGCGGCGTTTCGTCATCGTGATTTTCCAGACGAGCATCGAGCGATTGACCATTGGCATTATATATGCTGTTAAACTTTTGGGGCCCCGGAGCGGTCGCCCATCCTGCTCCGACCATCGACGGGCCTGAATCTTAGTGACCCAAGGTCCAACAATATCTGAACAAATCCTTCTTAAAATCCCAAAATAGATCTGGTCCAGCTACATAGATAAACCCAAATAAAGTCCCAACCAAAGCGAGCCAGGTTCCCAAGATCGAACAAGAAGATGTCGGATTCTCATGCGTAGCAGGTGCACTTTGGTCAATTTGGGCAGGCCCAACAGAAGTCCCAACAACAACCTAAAGGGCCAGCCCGCTGCCTAGTATGTACCTGCTCAACCTCGATGGAGCAGAGCATGGCATTGTTGCGGAGCCTGCCACAGCCACTACGGGCCTGATTGGTAGCTCGCATCTAGCGCAACCAGGTTCTATGGATGCAAAAGCTTGATGATTGGTTCGTACTCAGCAGTAGGCCTGTCTCGTCAAATGCAAAAGTCCACTCCGAGCCAGGCTCCCGAGGTACGCAGAAAACGGTCGTTTTCCCAAAGCCTGGCTGGCGCCATGCGCGTGCGAGCGCTTGGGCCACCGCGCAGAGACCCAAGCAGCTGGTCTGCTTGCAGCTAAACATGCTACCAATCGCTATCTCCATCTAGCCTGGTTGCGTATGAACGAGAACCAAACAAAAAGTCCTTGCACCTCGGGAACCTGGCCAACAGTGGCCTGTATCGCCGTTGCGAGCCAGGCTCGGCAGCGAAAGGAACCAATCAGACCCTACGGCTCCCTCAAACACGTACACTGCCATCACTCCAGCTCCCTCCATTGGAGTGCCGCCTCAACCTCTCGCCTAGCTCCGCCATTGTTGCTCACGTGCCTGAGCCTCTCCGAGACTCAGGGGCACGAAGTACATGAAGCACCTACTTCTGGAAAACACTGCCCTGCCCGTCCCTGGTAGGACTATATATCGTCCACGTTACAAACCGTGTTTTCATCACCCTGAAGCATATAAAATATATTGAGGGATGCAAATCAGCCCAGTTAATCTTTTTAGTTGAGTCTTATATATTTCTTGCTTGGCGCACTACATGTTTGCCCACTTGCTAGACCTGCATGCATGCACCGATACACTCCTCTCCATTCTCTCTCTCGACATGTTCTGGCAACACTCATTTGCAGCATGCCTCTCTTTGATTTTTCTCCTCTGTATATGTGCATGTTGTTTTTGCCTATATGTGCATGTTTAATGTTTTGGTCATAACACCTTATTATTTATTCATCATGTTTATTTCTTTATTCGTAGACAATAAATATTTATTGATGTTGTTAAAATATTTGTTCCTGTAGTCAAAATTAATTATTAGTATTTAAAAATTTAAAAAATATCATGCAAGAATAGGCAAGTGTGGTCTTCTTTTGAAGATCTTATCATTAATGATGCAATCCAAATTTAATCTACATACTCGGTCTAATAGTTATAGCTTTTCTAATTTTGATTTGCATGCATATGGGTGATGTTATCATTGTTGTATTTTTTTTTTCTTGCATGCCTGTATAGAATATTTCTCATCTTTAGCTGTTAACATGCATCGAAACAGTCTCCGCGCGCTATATTATTGGTAGGCAACCCATCTAAAATCCTCTTTGATTATTCTTTTCAGATGCTGGTCGGTGGGGTTGTTGCCTCTAGCGACATATAACCACACCACACCCTCTCATCCCAGCCCCAGATATAGAAATCCCGCGAGGCGTGAGGGCAGGAGGCGAGGGCGAAAGGCAATCAGCAACAAAGCCGCGCAAGGGAACGCGCCGCGGAGAGGAAGGAGGAGAGGAAGAGGAGGACGGGGAGCACCAGACGCCCTTGCCTTCCTTCCCTTCCCTTCTCTCTCCCCCAGTACATTTTGCTCGCTCCACCGATCGGTCCGGCCCACCGCGCGGAGCACGTGCGACGTCTCGTACATCTTCGTCGTGCCCCCCGGCGTCTCCGCCTCCCAGGTGAGTCTTTGATTCGATTACTCCTTTCCGTGGTTGTGACCGTGGGCATGCATTTTATTCATGGGGAATTCATTGTGTTTTCGAATAATGTTTGACCGGTAATGTTGCTTTGGCTGCGGAGCATCGGTAACCGGTGCAATTGCCCGTGGAATTAGCGCTTGGCAGTTAGCAGGGCGGTAAGCTTTAGGAGCGTGTGGCGGGTTGCTAGCCTGCCGGATCACCTTGATTTGATTCATTTGCGTGATGATGCTTGATGAATCGTGACATGATTAATTTGGCTAACACTCATCTTTATCAGGGCAGCTTGCTTTGGGATGGCAATGGCGTAGCACATATGCTGTGCGGATGAGTGCTGGCGAGGCTTGAGGAACCCTTATGTCGATGGGCGTGGTTTCGAGGGAGGTGTTGCCGGCATGCGAGAGGCTCTGCTTCATTTGCCCATCCCTGCGGACGAGATCCCGCCATCCGGTCAAGCGGTACAAGAAGTTGCTCGCAGAAATCTTCCCTCGGATACCGGTCAGATATTCAGATCTGTTACACATGGTCAAAAGTTGTGGTCATATATGTTGCATGCTTTGCGCTTTCCATTATAGTTACTGTTTCTATTTAGTTCCCTGTGTAACACATTCTATCTTTGCAAAATCATGTGCTGTAAACCTGTAGGTGATTATTCTAGCATTTTTTCTTAGCATTATAAGTTCTAGAATAGACATATAATTATGAAGAAAAAGCTTTGCTTTGGCAAGTCTCTATAATATGAATGTGACAGATTCAAATGTGCTTGTTGTTCATTTCAGGATGAAGCACCGAATGATCGCAAGATTGGCAAATTGTGTGAATATATTTCAAGGAATCCAATGCGTGTTCCAAGGGTGCATTTTTTCTATGCCTCGTTTGTATATTTTTGAATATGAGTTCAATAATGAAACTTTTATGAAAACTATGCTCATATTCTTTTACAGATTACAATTTACTTAGAGCAAAAGTGCTACAAGGAAATGAGAGCTGAGCGTTATGGTTTAGTTAAAGTTGTAATGGCAATCTACCGAAAGGTGATATGTTCTTGTCAGGAGCAACTGTAAGTTGTTTTACTTATAAACAAAGCTGCATTTCCTCCCCCGCCTGTCCTATGACCTAGTTTCAAAGCATTAGAATTTACATATCCTCACTGGTGACCATTTAATTCCTACCTATTTTAGATGGAGTTTGCTCTCTGACAGCATCAACAATTGAAGTTTTGTTATTCCATAAATGTGAACACCTGTTGTAATGGCTGAACCCACTACTTTTCAGGCCACTTTTTGCCAACAGCTTTCTAACAATTGTAGAGACATTATTGGAGCAAAATAGAAATGATGACTTGCGGAAAATAGCGTGTCAAACACTTTTTGACTTTATAAACAATCAGGTATTTAAACATTGTTGTAGCATCAATTTCCAAGATGGATGTATCGTGTTTTAATACTATCTTTTCAAACTATTTTGAATTGTGGGTTATTATCTTCTCATTATAGGTTGACAGTACTTACATGTTCAATTTAGAAAACCAGATACCTAAATTATGTCATCTAGCCCAAGAGATGGGAGAGAAGGAGAAGATACGTATTCTTCATGCATCTGGGCTCCAAGCTCTTTCATCTATGGTACTTCTTTCTCTTATTACGTCATGATGTTTTTATTGATTGATTAATTCACAGTATGGTATGATATGTCAAATGTTCTTTCTTTCGGCCATGCACGGTCCCATCTGGGGATGGAATCATCTAGGCAAGAAAATATGCTCTAAATCAAATAGTGGATCATCTATTGTCCCATCTGGGAAAGTAAACAGGCCCTAAATCCTTTGGGTCCCATATAGAATCTGTTTAAAGATGTGATATTTATTTATCTATGCTACATTTGCATTTCTTTTTCTTTACCCAGAATTTTGGCAACTAATATTGATTTCTCTGTCTTACAGATTTGGTTTATGGGTGAGCACTCCCATATCTCTGCAGAGCTTGATAATGTGCGTGTATTTCTTTACTTCTCCCATAAGTTGTTAAGTTATTTTTTAGTAAAAACTAAGCTACTATTTAGTCCAACCAACTAATTGTACTATTTTTCTACTTCTCCCATCTATCTATTATATCCATTTTATAAGTCATAAGTAGGATCAATTGAACAAGGATCTTAGGGTAGCCTAGGTTGGATTGACCTAGGTGGCTCATAGTCCTATAATTATTTTTCTTTCCAATCACATGATATAAAGCTTTTTGGCTATGTCCTTTAGTTTTTTTAGAAACGGATCAGATTTCATTAAAATAGAACCCCTTTTACAACTGAGACCTCAACATAAAATAAAATTACATTGAGGCATGCCACTAGGTCCCTATCCTTCATCTTCCTTGCATCTGGCGAAGTCCACTGCTTCAGAAAACTCCATCCCCATGGAACTTCACCAGATCCGGCCACTAGAATCACAATTTCCACCAACAGAAGACTCCACAATCGTGGAGACCGCAAAAGAGGCGCAGAATGCTCAACCACTGTAGGGAGTAAAGGGCGCCGAAAGCACATCAGCCATATCTTCTGAATGTTGAAACGATCATAAGATCTGACACCGCCATTAGCCATCACCAAGGGCGGCCGGAAGGACAAATCTGCCACCACCAGTGGTAACACTATCGGCCAGAAAGATGATTCCAGCGAAGGGGAAAATATATACAATCCTTCCTCAAAGAGGACTAGGCCAATATACCTCGATCCCTCTACGAGGAACACGCCGCCATCGAAGAAAATGACATATCCCATGGAGGAAATCCATTACAAAATAGAAAGCCAGATCGAAGACATCAAAACGACAATCCAAACCCTAGCCTAATTATTTTGGAGGAAAAGAAAAAAGAAACCTAAAAAAGCAGATCTGAAGATTTGATGAAGCGGGCGGACCCCCGCTTCTCGTTACCACCGGTTAGATGGCCGGAGGCGAGGAGAAGCGGGGGTCAGAGGCGGCGGCGGCAGCGGGGGCTCTCGCGGCGTCAAGCGGAGGTCAGCCCGCGTCGCCCTTCCTGGGGCGACGCGAGCGGTTTCTGTTTGGCCTGATTCGGTGGCTATGTCCTTTAGTTAATAACTTGTAATTTATCGTTCCTTATGACATCATATAACTAGAAGCCTGGAAGTGTACAATGTCACATCATTATAACTATCACAGTCCCTCTGTTCTCACCCCTTGTGGCTTGATGATTTCACAGGTTGTTTCTGCAGTTATGGAAAACTATGAGAGCCCATATGCAAATTCTGATAATGATGATGCCCCTGTTGAGGACAAACGAGTTCGGTGGGTGAATGAAGTTCTCAAATCTGAAGGCCATGAACCTCCTGCTGCTACCATTTTGACAAGGGTTCCATCATGGAAAGATATTAGAACTGTCCACGGTGGATTAAGTTTAACAATGTAAGTAAGCTCATGCATATGGAATATGTAGAAGTTTTATATTATGCCAAATTTATCTAATATCTTATCTCTTTTAAACCATTTTCCAACCCAGAGAAGAATCAGAAAGTCCAAACTTTTGGTCAGGAATTTGTCTACACAACCTTGCTCGAATATCGAGGGAAGCAACAACGGTCCGACGAGTTCTGGAAGCTATATTTCGTTATTTCGATAATAACAATCTATGGTCATCTTCTAAAGGATTAGCATTGTGTGTCCTTCTGGATATGCAAATTGTGATGGATAAATTTGGTATTCATTGTTTCCTCAATTCTCTTATTTTACTAATGTATACAACTTGCACTTATATGTTACATTTATATAATCTATATCTATATGGGCATAGTTATCTTCAACCATTTCTGATCCTGATAGATATTTACGTCATTGTATGCCAGGACAGAATGCACATATATTGTTGTCTATGCTAGTGAAGCATCTTGAACATAAGAATGTATTGAAGCAACCAGATATGATTGTAGATATCATCGAAGTTACTGCACGCCTTGCTGAGCACTCCAAATCTCAGTCTTCTACGGCACTTATGGCTGCAATAAGCGACATGGTCAGACATATGGCTAAAAGTATGCAATCATTGGCAAGTGATGCAGGTCGTGGAGACAACATAATCAAATGGAGTAATAGACATGGGAAAGCTGTAGATGAATGTCTTGTTCAATTGTCTAGAAAGGTCAATTTTTTAACCTTTTCCTGCTCCAGCTCTATAGCTGCAAGCTATGGATAACTTTTTCCTACTATGTTTACGCTCTTCAGGTTGGTGATGCTGGGCCTATCCTTGATACATTAGCTGTTGTACTGGAGAGAATTTCAAGTTCTACAATTGTTGCACGGTCTACAATTTCTGCAGCATATCGCACTGCTCAAATAGTTGCATCATTGCCAAACTTGACGCACCAGAGCAAAGTAAATTGGTTAACAATATTCTTTTTCCATCCTTTACTAACTAGACCGGATCCTTAACATGATATACTATATATTGTAGGCATTTCCTGAAGCATTGTTTCATCAACTGCTTTTAGCAATGG
Organism: Panicum virgatum; assembly: GCF_016808335.1. NCBI lineage: Eukaryota > Viridiplantae > Streptophyta > Magnoliopsida > Poales > Poaceae > Panicum > Panicum virgatum. The sequence goes on from NC_053145.1 coordinate 63,669,113, forward strand.
TCTATCCGGACTGCGAGACACATTTAGGAGCACATAGGATTTTCTCTGTTGTTCTTGTTCCATCTTCTGTCTCTCCGTGCTCGTTTTCAGACACTTCTCATACAAGCAAGATTGATCTTCGAAGGACGTTATCTAGAACAACATCAGTGTTTTCATCTTCTGCTGCTTTGTTTGGGAAATTAAAAAGAGACATGCTTTCATTTCGTGAAAGTCCCCACATAGATAACACGAAGCTAACGCCCATCAGCGAGAATGCAGATGAGATCAGTACAAATGATGCCAAATTATTCAAATCACAGACTATTCAAAGGATGGCTAGTACAAAAGATATTTCATCTCCCTCTTCCACAGATACAAGTACCTCCGGTGTACCCACTCAGAAAAAGGTCTGTGTTAGATGTTCCCTTTTTTTGGGGCTAACGGGATCCTCTAGTAAGTGTGCCTTTTCCTTTGTCACTAGAATGTAGAATAAAAGGTTTCTTCATTTACATATAGGATGCTGTCACTCTCATGCTCAGTGTTCGTCAGATAAATCTTCTTCTTTCCTCCTTATGGACTCAGTCATTGTCACCTGAAAATATTCCGCGAAACTATGAAGCAATTTCTCATACTTATAGCTTGATGCTATTGTTTTCTGGAGACAAGGTTAGATGACATGTTACTCTGCTTTCTATTTGAATACCATGGTGTTTATTTGACCTTCTTTTGCTGGTATGAGACAAGGGCATAACGATATCTGTATTATAGCTCAATGTAATACTTGGTATTGGAAATCCATTTTAACTTTTTTTTGTTCAACAACATTTTGAAGACCCATAATCTAACACAGAATCTGGCAGCTTAAAAGACAAAGCAAACTAAGGCAATTTCATCACTCTCCATAAATTTTGGATTTATTACACTGCCCATTACATCATAATTACTCTCTCATGGATCAACATCAACATTTTTTTCTCATTTATAAGTATGATTTTCTATTTTAATATAGGGCTCATGTATTGAAGTTTTGGTTGGTAGCTTTCAGCTTGCTTTTTCATTAAGAAGTGTTCCATTACAAGCAGGTAATTTTAAACTATTTTATTTAATGCTCGTTATTTATAGAATTTCAAAGAACAACTCTTCTACTGTCTTAATTTGTGTGATTATTTGGCTGCCTCCTGCCATGGAGCCATGAAGGACACTCAATAGAGGCACATGTAACTCTATCTTGTAGCCTATGAGTTCCTACCTCCACCAGGGCACTACAATCTACATAAGCGCAGTGTGTGGACGGAGGGGGGGGGGTCATGAATCATCCAGATAGCATGCCAAGGAACCATTAACATAGTAGTAACTAATACTTTTATTTCACACAATGTGCATTAAAGAAGATGTACTAACATAATTCATTGATCATGTCAGTGTCAAAGAACATATGTAATGGCAATAGGAATTGACCTAAACTTTGAAAGAGAAGTGTGTTTTGTTGAAAGCAAACATAAAAAAAACTGAGGTATTTAAAAGGGACATTGTTTTTCTTGATGCATAACTTCAATACCGGTTTGGCTAACCCACATTTATGTAGACTTTCAAAATTTGGGCTGAATGACTATGGAGAATAAAGTGTACATAGGCTAATTTAGTTTGTTGAACCGAACAATCCAAATTTTCCTTCCCCAGAAAATCCTACTCAGATCAAAATACAATATAGGTATTAGTTATGAAGGCTCCATGACCGCATTTATTTGCATTTTGTTACCTGAAGTGTTTCATTGTTTTTTTTGTTACTAACCAACCACACAACTTGTTATTCTCTCCCTAATATTATTAAGCTAACAATTCAGAGCCTTGAGTCTTATGGTGCAACAGATATTCTTAAATGTATGATTATTGATTGCACCTAAATTGTCAGGTGATGGCTATGACACGTAATGGAAACAGAATCTTGCTAGCATGTTAGCTTGGGCTTCCATAGCAACTCAGGAAGTACTCATATAAGTAGTTGCTCTTATTGTAGCTTTCTAGGCGAACTGTGACTCAGAATCAAAGTACTTACTATATGGAACTTTACTTGTATTAGCTATTATCTGGGGATCTATGCTGTATTATACTCTCTAGAAAGTCTTGTGCTTCTGCCAAATATTTTCTGCATGAATATTTCTTTAATTTCACTTCCTCATATGTATATGTAGATATTTTGATCATGTTGACATGAAATGTAGGTTTCCTTCCACCATCACGCAGGCGCTCTCTTTTTACTTTGGCAACTTCAATGCTCGTATTTTTCTCGAAAGCTTTTAACATTCCATCTCTCATTCCGGTTGTGAAGCATGTGTTGACAAAAAGCACAGTAAGTGAAGACGTACCACTTCCCGCTTCTTACTTTTTGCAGTGAAGTCATGTATATGAACTATATAGGAGATTAAAAATTCCACAATAATTTTTTGCACTCTTTGGCCAGCAAAAGATTTGTATGCGCATTTCCCAAAAAATGATCAGCAAAACTCTCAAATCCCAAGTAGACCGGGGACAAAACTCTAATTAATTTCACCTTCTCTTTCTATGTGCCATGTTGCAGGTTGATCCATTTCTTTGTTTAGTTGAAGACTCTAGATTGCAGGCTCTTGATAGCACAGTTGAACCTTGTTATGGTTCAAAACAAGATGATGATCTTGCTCTAAAATCACTCTCCAACATCGACATGAATGAAGAACAATCAAAAGAAACATCAGTATCAAATATAGTCAGTAGTTTGGAAGAGCTATCAGAGGTAATGCTCGGAAAGTTTATGATATATTTATTTCTTGTTATTCTTCATGTTGTGAACTTTTGATCTGCTTATTTGATTATGTTTTGATGTTACTCTCTCTGCAGTTAGAATTATCTACTATTAGAAAACAACTGCTTGAGGAATTTTCAGCAGATGACATCTGTTCTCTTGGAGAAACACATTCAAAATATCAATCACAAAATGGAAAACTACCTCAAAAATCTATGGAGGTGATAAATCTTGTTAGTGATATATGAGGAATAGTTAAACATCTATGATTTTTTTGTTCTTATAAACTATTGGACTTTCGCAGGTTATTCCATTAGGATTTGTTTTTGAGGATGATACGCTTGTTGAACCATCTGACAGCTTAGCAGAACCTCAATTGCGAGATCAGTCAGATAGTAGCCTTCTTGATGTCAATCAGCTTCTCAACTCAGTATGTATTTATCTCCTATTTTTTGAAATTTTAAAATGCACATTAAAATATAATATATTACACATGCATTTCGTTCAATAATTGTTTCATGCATATTGCTAATTGTTAACTAGAAAAGAATTACACATGAATTTCATATGAATTAATCAATTATGTGTAGGTTTCGGAGACAACTCAGCATGTCGGAAGGTTGTCAGCGTCAACAAACCATGATTTACCTTTCAAGGACGTAGCCAACAAATGCGAAGCACTTTTGATCGGGAAGCGGCAAAAGCTCTCTGTCTGCATGAGTGTTAGCCAAAAAGAGGTCAGTAATAGCAAGCAACTTAATTTATCCACGGCTAAACAACCGTTAGTAATTTTGACTTTTGAGAAACATTACTCATGAACAGTTGGACATTGTTTGAACCGAGTACATCTTGCAGTATCACAACGTGATGAAAGCATGTTTTTATCTTTGGCTATATATCACTTAATTTTGTTTTGCATATTTTTTGCTTGAACTTGGTGTTTCTATATATAGTTTTGATTGCTGAATTGAAAATGTGACCCAACTTAGGAGGAACTAGACGGGGTTTTATCCTTTGTTAGGAACAATAAGAGCTATTGTGGTACCATGTATGTAGGTTTCTTTCTATCCGCACCCTTATTGTGCATTTGTGCGTGCTCACAAGGTTCTTAACTCTCAGGATGGCGAAACCTCCATGGAGAAGCTCGAGCCATCTCCTGAGGATCCTCAGGCAGATAGGTTTCTGTGCACAGTTGATGGACAATGGGGCTCGAAATTTTGTAAGCTGCCAGTGCTGAGTCCCTACGACAAGTTCCTTGCACCTTCTGGCTGCTAAGATGACTTTTAGTTTGCTGGACTAAAAATGTGAACATGACTTGACACCTTGAAGAACTGGTGGCTCTAGTTCGATGCATGCTAACATTGGCCTTTCCGTTGTCCATTGGGATAAGGGTTGACTCAGCTGAGTCATATGTGCGTGCAAGATGGCATGAATGGCTGTTTGTAAATGATGTTTCGTTCGTCTGCTAACAGAAATCAAAGGTGTACCAGCCTCATGCCCCCATCAGTGCTCCCGACCGTGGGATGATAATGGGAAACGTAAATTCGATTTGACACCAAAAGTAGTTGGTTGACTTTTAAGTAATCTGTAATAGATTTGTAACGTACGTAACATTCTGTCATTGACAATACGCTAAGTAGTGGATCTGATGTATCTTTGATAATGTGTATATACTATACAACCTAGTAATATTCAAATTATGATGCTTAAATTACGCACATGAACATGGATGTGATACACGAGTGTTTCACTGTTTTGGCTGGTTTGTTTGTAGTAGACGTGACAACAGAAGACATTGAATGTATGGTGATGTGTTCGTGATCCCCAGCTAGCTAGCGCCGGCGCACCGCATCCTCCTCGCCCACGAGCCACCGAGCATAATCCACCTCCTTTCCCTTGTATCTACAGGCTCTCCACTGCACTTTGTGCACACGGTGCTCACCAGCCTCCGCAGCAGGGGCGGAGGGCTCAGTATGGCGCTCGCCATGCTTAATTTTTCCACAAGACCTCCAAAATATTCATCTTCCATGGCTGCATCTCCAAGTTTGTCACCATGGCTGCCAGTCTGAGCTACAGAATGTTGAGCGACATGCGCAAAGAAAGGTGCTAAACGTTATCGATCAGGCTGAGTACCTTTTGGGCCGTTCTATTACTTCATTTGCTCGTTACTGCTGCCGGCCCATACGCCAATGGCAAGCCCATGCATCATCCAGTTAGGCGCTTTTTTATATTTAAAAAAAGTCAAAATTTCAAAAATATATGTCCATTTCGAAAAATTTCAAAAATATACCCCGGTCGCCCTATTGGGAAGCGACAGGCCCTAAATATAATTTTTTTTCTTCAAATTTTCAATGAGGTCTCTGGCCGGGGCGCGCGGGTGCAAGGGGAGCCCACGGGCGATAGAGGGCCTGTCCCCCCCCCCCCCTCGGGCGATCGGGGGGCCCACCCACAGGCGGGCAACAGGGGGCATGTCGCCCCCCCTCGGGCGACCGGCCCTTCCCCTCCTATATAAGCATTCTACCCCCATTTCCTCCTCATTTGAGCCCAAAAATTCCACCAAAAATCTAGAAAAAAAGAGAGGGGTGAGGAGAAGGGAAGCGGCGAAGCCCTGCCGGATTGCGCACTTGTGATCTGCAGGTTATTACATTTAGCTTATGTATTTTTCCATTGGTATTGTAGAGTAATTTAATTTAATTAGTGCTATAGTAGAACCATTTAAGTAGGAGTTTAATAATACTTTAGTTACGTAGTAGTAAATTAGTTTAGAAAATTAGTATTACGCGTTTATTATTACAATTGCAGTACTATTAGGGACGTGTTTATAAATTAATTATGATTTAGAATAGAATTTCGCATATGCAGTATAGAATTTGAGTGTCATCACGTAGTTATGAATACTTATATGTTGTAGTTGAAATTCATACTTAGTTTTTACGGATTATTGAATAAGGTAGTGAAGTAAAGAGTATAACTCGATAAATATTCTGTGATATACAGATATGTCGAGCAAGATGCAGTTTCAAGTATTTTTTGGTGACTACAATGTTTTGTATGGGCCAAATGGAGTAGACCTTTCTGCCTTTAAGTGCACATCTAGCGCCATAGATAAACCTATGGAGAGGAGTTTTGATTCCATATGTAAGTGGCTGCAGCATGGGTTCCGTGTTGATCCGGAGACACATGTGATGACCGTCCAGTCTCTTGTTAATTGGGAGGTAGAAAGTGATTTATGGAAATTGATGATGATACACAGCACTATGACTGGCAAAAGTATATGCAAGCAGCTCTAGAGCGTGGGTGGCCTCTGGCCATTCTTGTTCAAATCCGGGAGGAGACACAAAATGAAATCCAACATGGTGCAGATCAAGCAACTCCGAGTATTCGAAGAGAGACCAACTATGTTGAGCAAGATGAGTCAGAAGAGATAGAGAACCAAAACATCGGACCACAGGACCTTGCTGATGAGGGAGAGAGGATACATAGCATTGTGGACGAGATGGAGGTATAAGACCAAACCGCAATGGAGATGGAAGAATATGACGGTTCATCTGATGACGAGCAGTACTCATTGCCAAAAGAATGGAATGAGCATGGTTTTGGCAATCATGTCGCAGAAGACGTACGAAATCAGAAGTGGGAGTACAGAGGGAATGAGGTAGTGCAAGGTGCAACATATCCAAACATTGAAACCGTAAAAGATGTTGTGAGACTATGGGCAATATCATTGAAACAAGAATTTAGAGTCGTAAAGTCTGGCAGTAAAGAATATGAGATGAAGTGTGTGAATGATGGATGTCCATGGCGAGTACATGCATTCAAGGGAAAATGGAAGTCGAACTGGAAATGTTCCATTGTGACAGAGCACACTTGTTTGCTGTCAGAAGTTCTTCCCTCGCATCGCAATATATCATGCGACTTTGTTGCAAAGCAAATATATGGGTTGATTATGGACAACCTAAATTATGAGCCAAAAATAATTGTTCAACACATTGAGCAGACTTACCAGTACACCATTAGTTATTTGGAGGCATGGCGGGCTAAACAAAGGGTGTTCGAGATGCGGTTCGGCACATACGAGGCATCATATGATAACCTAACTCGTATGTTATCCCAGGTTGCTGCTAGAAATTCTGGAAGTTTTTATGACACATACCTCGTACCAGTCGTGACTAGGGGGCAAAGCATTCTGCAACGAGCCTTCTTTTGCCTAGGTGCCTGTGTTAGGGTATTTCAGTGTTGTCTTCCGGTGATCTGCATTGATGGCACATTTCTGACTGGAAGGTATAAAGGTCAGATACTCACCGCAATCGGAGTAGATTGCAACAACCAAATAGTTCCGCTCGCATTTGCATTTGTTGAGAATGAGAACTTAGACAATTGGTATTGGTTCCTTAAACGAGTGAAGGTTCATGTTGTTGCTGCACGTCCAGATGTGTCCCTTATTAGTGATAGGCATGCAGGTCTGCTACAATCAATACTGAAATTGCAACGTGGAACTGCGACAACGCCTCCATTGTGGTCCGATGTCCAAAATAGGTGGTGCATTAGGCATATGGGTGCAAACTTCTATGACCACTTCAAGAAAAAGGATCTTAAGAACATGTTTAAGAGGTTGTGCACCCAAAATCAACAGAGAAAATTCAATGCATTATGGCAGATGCTTGATCAGTTGACTACAGAGCTAGTGAAGGTAAGGGCATCAGGAACAAGCACGAGTCAGGCTGCAGAGGCTAGGGATTCAATTGAGAAGTCATTTTCACACTGGATTCGAGGTGCACCTAAGGAGAAATGGTCATTCCTTTATGATACCAACAGAATACGGTATGGTATTCAGACAACGAACTATGCAGAGTGTTTCAATATGGTTATGCGTTCTTGTCGTGCTTTTCCTCTTGTGGGAATTGTTGAGTTCATCATGTATGGGTGCATGAAGTATTTCAGAGAGCATTACATGGCTGCAAGCATAAACATCAGCAACCCCCAAATTCAGTTTTGCACAAGAGTGACACAATATATGCAACAAAAGATTGAAAAGGCCAAACTGCACCGCGTCATATCGACAGGTACAATGGAGCATAGATTTGAGGTTCTATGCAAGGATAGAACTGGTCGTAGTATCCGTAGAGATAGGGTGGTACAGGAGAGTTTGATTACAGTAGGTGGCAAAGCCTTCTGCTCCTGCATGAAGCCTAAGTTATTGCATTTGCCATGCTCGCATCTCATTGCGGCATGTGCAGAGTCTGGGTTGCAGCCAGGAGTATTTGTTTCACCTTACTTCAGCAAGGAAGCAGCTGTATCCACCTGGGGACATGAGGTATACGGGATTGGAATAGTGGGACCTTTTATTCAGGATAATGAGGATAAGATGTTTATTCCTGATACAGCCACTAAGAAAGACAAAGGCCGCCGTCAGACACGTTGTATTCGGAATGGTATGGACGAGTCCGAAGCAAGCAAGGCACAAAAGCGTTGCAGCCAATGTGGAGCATTGGGTCACAACTATAAGAAGTGTCCTCAGAATGCACTTCACGATGCTGCTGACGTCGGTCCTTCCGGAAATCCCAGAGATGGAGCACCTCCTACGTTCAAACGACCATCGGCGAGAATTGCTCGTGGAAGGCACTCGGTGTCATGATCCACCAGTGTGCAGTTTGTACCTATATATTAATCGTGCATGGAGTTTGTATCGAACATATCTGTAATATGTAGTAATCGTGCGTCCAGTTTGTATGGAACATATCTGCAATGTATAAATATCGTGCGTGGAGTTTATATTGAACCTATCTGTAATATGTAGTAATTGTGCGTGGTGTTTGTATCGAACCTATCTGTAATGTATAAATATCGTGCGTCCAGTTTGTATGAAACATATATGTACCTATGTGTTCTCATATATTTTTGAATGCAGGTATGGAGATGGACTCCTTGCTAGACCCAGTTATCGACTCGAGCCACATGTCTTTCTTTGCAGCAGTTGAGCACCGTGCCCTAGAGGTGCTACGTCCTCGTCCACCTGGGGAGGCGATGTCTATACACCACGATTGGGTTGACATGTATGTAATAAAATATTATTGTTTATCACTTATGTATTCGTCGGTATTCCTTTGTTTCGACAATTTTGTTTATTGCAGGTTACGTGAGTCCGGTTTAATGACTCTGGGCCGTCTTGTCGAGGGTGGGCCTATTCAGCTCGACCGATCCCTGCTGACGGCGCTTGTTGACAGATGGAGGCCGGAGACACACACGTTCCACCTCCCGTGTGGGGAGATGACTCCTACGCTGTAGGACGTGGCTTACCTCCTCGGCCTCCCTATCGTTGGGGAGGCTGTAGGTCCGCGTGTGGTGGCGGTCTCGTGGAAGGATGACCTGGAGGCCCGTTTTGCCCTGGTTGACCGCGTGGAAGAAGCAGATCCGATCAACCCGCACCCGCGAGCAGCAGGTCCTTCGAAGACCTGGTTCCTACAGTTTACAGTACGTATTCATTGCATATTTAAGTTTAATTGTTACAATTCACATGTTGCATTGTCAGTTCAAACCATTAATTTTAATTATTTATGCAGCCTACCCTGTTGGCTGCGGATGCCGACGAGTACAGTGTGACCAGATCGCTGGAGGCGTACCTACTTTGGTTGTTTGGTTACATCATGTTCAACAACACTCATGGCAACTCGGTGGATAAGATTCTCCTTCCGTATGCACGGGAGATTGCGGATGGGGACGAGAACGTACCGCCCTACAGCTGGGATGAGGCGGTACTTGCAGCCACTTACCGTGGACTCTTCGACAGCTGCATGAAGACACATGGGAACGCTATCCTGGAGGGGTGCCCACTACTGCTACAACTTTGGTCGTACGAGAGGCTAGCCGTTGGTCGGCCCATCGTCAGCCACGAGCCTTACCACGAGGCCATGTACGGCGACGAGGAGGACGACAGGCCCACTATGGGAACTCTCTAGATCTGGCGTCAGGTACGTTCGCAACAAATCTAATTTTGTTATTCATTGTTACATGATGCATTAGCGCACTTTTAATTTTACTTATTCGGACTGCAGAGGTCCTGGGCGCATGCACAGGTTAGACGCACTTATCCTGAGTTTGTTTCGGAGCTCGACATGCTGACGCCCGAGGACGTTGTCTGGGAGCCTTACAGCCCTGAGGCTGTAGCTATCCATGCACCAGCAAGCCTGTCTTCGCACTGCTCCGCGAATGCGAGCCTGTGGTTTACTACAGCCGTCCTGGTTTACGACATCGCGGTTGAGGCATATTGCCCCTGGAGAGTCAGGAGACAGTTTGGGCAGCGCCAGGAGTTTCCGGTGCCCACCGCGTTGGAGCGTGTCAATCGCCAGGACCACAGGTAATTATGAATGAACTTGGCTTATACATTCGTGTCGAATCTAACGATTCTTCGTGGTCCACTTTTGTAGGTTGTCAAAGAGTGGCTTGCCGTGCTCTGATGATTGGCTCACCAAGATGCAGCCGTGGGTGGACCAATGGAAACATGCAGACGAGCACTTGGTCCATCCAACAGGACCACACACAGACAGCTCCTTTAGGGCTTACCTCACCTGGTACTTACCCCGAACTCGGGCTCGTCTGGTTTATGTTGACACTCACCCGCAGCCACACCAGGCGAGGCCTCAGGATGGCTATGCCCGGCACCACGTGGAGGCACTAGCTGGCGCGGTGAGTCACTGGCGGAGCTTCATGCGGGCCAAAGGGGTCCCTGGCCCCCTGATTGTGCAATTTTTACACGTAATGAACAGTGATTTTGACACTGTTCATTACTGTAGCAAAAGAGTGGCCCCCCCCTCATTCTTCTGAAATCGGAGATCAAGCTCCGCCACTGCGGTGAGTCTCTTGATCATATTAATATATATATATATTAATATTCATGAGATAATTCATGTGTTTCTAACTGTTCCTTTACTGAATGGATGCACTTTTGCCTTGCAACATGATGGAGACGGACTGCTCGACTTACCTGGCGAGGGTACGTGCCGGATCCCCAATGACTCAGTTTGAGCAGACAGAGGCATGGTCGAGGCAGCGTGACCAGTTGCGTCAGGTAGTGCACAACTTGGGAAGCTGTGTGCAGTATGAAGACAGCCACGGGTCGTCCCAGGCCTCGTCGTCGTTCCCGTGTCCGGCGACCGTGCACGGGCCGACGTCGCCGTACTACACAATTGCAGGTAACGTAGATATCTCTTTAAAATTAGATCAAGTGTTACTACATATTTACTAATATCACAAACAGAATACGATCCAGCTACTGCATTCGGCCATACTGGAATGTTTAGAGGGGCATCACCAGTTGGCGGACCGTATCCAGGGATGGTACCGGGGTCACAGATACCAGCCTACACAGGTTAGTTTATATTTCGTATTTCGGTTTCTACATGTCATGACGAAAGACACGAGCGTACGCTAACATTCGCATTTTATGCGTAGGATTCTACCCCGATGCGGGCGCCGGACCTTCTTCCTCCTTTCGACCTGGTACAAAACACTCTCTCAATACACTCACTAATTTACCACGCAACATATGTTGGTTTACGTTTATATGTTACGCAGGGTTTGTTTCGAGTACGTTCATTCCAGATAACGAGGGCGTCACCTTAGAGGAACTCGACAGCTTGACTCCAGACTCACCTGGCACGCACGGTGACCCCGATGTCTTGGGTATTCACAGCTAGGAGGAGCACCACTTGGGATCTCTCAACAGCAGACACCGCAGCCCGTTTTGCATCCTGAGCGACAGGTGAGGTCTCCGGATCGTCACACCTACTCCGAGGGCCATGTCCGTGCCCAGCAGAGGGCTAAGAGGGTCTGACGCCCTAGGGGTGGTTAGATATATCCGATGTTTGTATCTCTGATGTTTATTTGTAATGACATAGCTGTGGACCGCTTTATTTGTACACTTCAACGTTCGTCTCTGATCACTCTCGTATTTTCTATCACATACGATAGATGGTATGTTTATGTTTCGCTGCTCCATTAGGACTAACTACGATTCAAACTCGACATTATGTATATGTCCAGTGAATGCAAGTTAGGTACGAGACATACATACAAGCATAATACAACATTACCAATACTAAATGCGAATACATCTTGAACCGATGAACATCATATGTTATAGATCATGGTATGAAATCATCTAGGTCGTCATCCCAGTTGACAGATGGTGGTGCTGCAGATGGTGTAGTATGGCTCGACGAACCTCTTGTCTTTCTCTTTCTCTCTTTTCTGGATCTACGTTCATGTACAGGGGGAGGAACATCATGTCTTGGAGGCCATGGTTTGGGGGGCATAAAGTCATCCATGTCGTCATCCCAGTTAACACAAGTTGGTGCTTGAGGTGCTGCAGCATGACTTGACGAATCTATTCCCTTTCTATCTTTTCTGGATCTAGGTTTATGTACAAGGGAAGGAACATCATGTGTTGGAGGCCAGGGTTTGGGGGGCATGAAGTCATCCATGTCGTCATCCAAGTTAACACAACTTGGTGCTTGAGGTGCTGCAGCATGACTTGACGAACCTCCAGTCATCTGTTCTTGTGGAGGCCAAATACTATCACCCGAAGATCTTCTCCACCTCCTTCGCCTAGTTTGTGGCATAATTCCACCGAAGATACATACCAATTTATGAAAATTTGGTATCGATTTGTTAATCAACTCCGTGTCCTCGGGGTAATCCTAGCATATAATTAAACAACAATGTTACTGTTTCAAACATATGGATTCCAAATGACGGACGGAGTTAGAACTGAATGAGAGTTACCTTAATGTGCACCTCATGCACCTCTGGCCGCATCCATATCTTACAAGAACTTTGTAAGAATCCAATGATATTAGGATGATTCGCTAGTTCACATACTCTCATGTATATCTTCCGACGTTCTGGCAGGTGTCCCTTTACATCTTGCGTTGTAATACCTTGAAATAATGTCAAATCTTTAAACTCTACTACTTTGGACAACACCATCTCTATCGTACCATCCGCTAACGGATCCAACTTCTTACTGATAACAAGATGGGTCATGATATCAAGTATTATACTAGATTTTCTTTGGTCCATGAAAATCCTCCACAATTCGAGGCAGCCATTGCCTTATGCTGCAATATCAATAAGATACTGTCATAATTCTATTCTAATTCATAATTAATTTAAAAACAAGTCTGTAATAGTACTAAAATTGTAATACTAAACGAGTGTTCTAAAGCACCAAATCTAATTCAGCTAATCTGCTAATTAAATTAAATTATTATACAATATCAAGGGATTCATACGGAAGTTACTGGTAGATCACAAGTGCGGAATTCGGCAGAGCTTCGCCGCTTTTCTTCTCCTCACCCCTCTCTTTTTTCTGAATTTTTGGTGCAATTTTTGGGCTCAAATGAGAAAGAGATGGAGGTCAGGACTTATATAGGGTGGAAGGCCGCCTGTCGCCCATGGGGGGCGGGGCGACAGGCCCCCCCTCCCCCGGCCAGGGACCTCTTTGCAAATTCAAAAAAAATTACATTAAGGTCCTATTGCCCGTTGCTTGGGCGACAGGACCCCTGTCGCCCCTGGGCCGGGCGACCGGGGGTATTTTCGAAAATTTTCAAAACGGACATATATTTTTGAAATTTTTATTTTTTTTAAATATAAAAAAGAAAAAGTTTTCAGTTAGGCAGGGAAGAAGCTCAAACTGCACTGCAGTCTGCAGAGGCCAAAATGGATAATACGGCAAAGGCAATTCGCATTCGCAAGGGCGCGGCCAAATGGAGTACGTCTGCAACATACATTATTTGCATTTTCAATTTGGCACCAAACTATTTGACCTTTATTTTCTTATTTGTTTTATAAGTTCCTTAATTGCAATTTCATTGCATTTTACATGTCTATTAACTACTTTCAATTTAAGTTTTGCTTTAATGTCTATTGTCTATACGACTTCGCCATATCTCAAATTTATTCCGTCATCTGCCACTGCTCTGCAGCTTACCATCGTGTACTTTGTGTTGGGGATCGCCAGTTTAGGGAAGTCACTCGTACGTTGGCGAATGGAGGCCAGGTCAGTCCTAGTCCTAGAGAGAGAGGGGAAAAAAAGCAAAATGGCCGGAGCGGCCTGGATGTCTTTTTTTTTCTTGGCAAAAATGAAATGGCCTACAAACTAGTGAACGAACTAGACCTCGGATTGGGCCCAAAGTCCAAACTGCTTGCGTCGTGTAATCTGTGGCCTGCTCTCGGCGCGACTGTGACGACACCCCAGAGAAGGAGAAGACAGAAGAGAAGAGAGAACCCGCTTGGCCTCGAAGCAACCTGCAACGCGCTGTTCGCCTTCCTCGGTCGGCCACCTTCGCTCCGTCCGTGTCCGGGCTTCCTTTGCCTCGCCGCACCGCAAAGCACAAACCCACCGCTACAGCCACCACCCAGAGAGAGAGAGAGAGAGAGAGAGAGAGAGAGAGAGAGAGAGGAGAGCAGTTGAGGCCTGAGGGAGGCTTCGGCACGGCTGCGCGAGTGCACGAGTGCAACCGCTTCTTCCCGGAAAAGGCAAAGGGAGGCGCGCCCCGTCCCCAGTCGCCGCCCGCAAGATTCGACGCGGATTAGGCCACCGCCCCATCCGTCTCCATATCTCTCTCTCTCTCCCCTCCCACCAAATTCGCACCGGGCTGGCGGCGCATCCGGAATCCCGCTCCCCTCCCAAAACCCTAGCGGCTTCCGCCCGGCCTCCCAGGCCAATCCGATCGACTGCCGCCGCGCATTGGTTGAGGTACCATCTCCAATCGAACATCTTTCCCTGGCTGATTTTGTGACCGGCCTTGTTGTTCTCTCGGTAGCTTTCGGTGTTTAGTTCTCCCAGAAATCGTGAAGAATACCTTAGTTCGTCTGTGTTGGACTTGGGACTACTGCTGGATTGCTGTAGTGTTTGATGGAGTGGGGCGCGGTGGGGATGCTGCTACTGTTCATGCCACTGGGACAATTAGGGTATTAGTGATCAGTGTCCGCCGTGACCAATTGATGGCCTTGCTGAAATAAAAAGTTCATTTTTTTTCTTTGTGTGGTACTAGGTTTGACTTTGTACTGCCCCCAAGAATCAAGATCGCATCTTCAGTGGAAGGCTCAGCGATTAATACACTGGTTTGGAACTGTGGCAGAGGCTGTACATCTCAACTGTGGAAGCTGGGGGTGTGAGGCCTATAGGCCGTTGCCCGTGGTATGGCGACCGCGACAATGGCAACCGCAGCAGGGGCTGCCGCCCTGCTTTACTATACGCTGAACCGGCGTCTGCAGACAGAGAGACTGAATCAGGAAGGGGAATGCAGCAACAGCAGGGATGTGGGGGCCAGGGGCGTGCCGGATTCTCCCAGCAGGAGTCGGGTGTCACGGAGGGATGTACGAGCCCCTGCTACTTGGCTAGAGACCATCTCGACTCTGTCAGAGACACTACGGTTCACATATTCGGAGACCCTTGGGAAGTGGCCCATTGGTGACCTTGCTTTTGGGATCAGCTTCCTCCTCAAGAGGCAGGTTGGTGACTGATACTCTGTTGGTAATTTGTTCCATTCGGTCTAATTCTGATCCTTGGAGGTTGAAAGCCAATACGGAGTGTTTTACATTATAAGCTTCGCAGCGTATATAGCTTTCTCTCTTATGTTTCACTCCTATCTTGTCATGGCATCCTCTCTTCCAATAGATTACTAGCACAGGACACAAGATTTGAATAGTTCTGTTATTCAATGAACCTATCGAACCAAAAATTGCAGGGTGCACTTTGGTTTCCAGTACTCTCACAAGTTTCTGATAGCTCTGATTCTTTAATATGTCCCAGGGAAACTTATCAGTAGCAAGCATATATGCTGGAAATGATAGTGTGGAGCTCAAAGGAGCTGAAGTGATTGCTGACTTGAAGTATCTTCTGAATTTGCTGACACTTTGCTGGCATTTCTCGAAAAAGCCGTTCCCATTGTTTTTGGAGGCGACTGGCTACTCTGCGGAGGATGTTCTTATGCAAGAACCTAAGGCAGGAGTGAGTGAAAACTACCCATTGTTTTATTATGGGTAACCATTCTTTTGCTGATTTTGTATTCAGATAGCTGTGAGCAAGAATACTGTCTACGTTCCATTGATTCAGGAACTTCTGTGGTTTCCTTGCAGATTTTGAAGCCAGCTTTCACCATTTTGCTTGATAGAGACAAACAATGCATACTTTTATTAATTAGGGGAACTCATAGCATCAGAGATACATTAACAGCTGCCACTGGAGCTGTGGTTCCATTTCACCATACAATTGTACAGGAAGGTGGTGTTAGCGATTTAGTACTAGGATATGCTCATTTTGGGATGGTTGCAGCTGCTAGGTGGATTGCAAAGCTCGCAGCACCTTGTCTGGCAGAAGCATTACACATGTATCCAGACTTTAAAATAAAGGTATCTGTTGTTTTATATACCTCCTTTTCGTATCTCCTTTGCTAGAGAAGTGAGCATCACCACACCCTGACCATTTTATGGCTTATGATGCCTCATGTCTACTTCTACATGTGTCTTAAGTGTTTAATTGATCGGTGCTCATGGCTTTCTATGTAGGTTGTTGGACATTCACTTGGGGGTGGTACAGCCACTCTCTTGACATACATCCTGAGGGAGCAGAAGGAATTCACCTCTACTACTTGTGTGGCGTTTGCTCCAGGTTTCCATATTACGATTTTTTTAATTCATCTAAAGATTAAATTTGTCGATCAAACCATGCCATGTATTTAGTGTTAATGTATATACTTGCTTGAAAGGCTATGATGTTGTTGTTGTATATACTTGCTTGCTTCTGTTATGTCCTTACACTTCCCTCTGGTATAGTAGTTAGCGCACATCGCCACAGCCTGGTTTCAACTTGTGATTGATGTTGTAACTCTGTTGATAAAATCCAAATGTTAGAATTAAGCTGTAGATAATGTCTCTTCAACTGATATTATGATTGTATCTGTCGTAAATTTTTTTGTCCTACATTTGATGTTGCTATTGTCCTAGAATTTTGGATAAGCTTAAACTCCATTAGACTAATGTTTCTTAGACAATGCTCTGTTTTACAGCCGCATGTATGACGTGGGAACTGGCAGAGTCAGGAGTGCATTTTATCACTACAGTCATCAACGGAGCTGATTTGGTTCCAACATTTTCAGCTGCTTCAGTAGATGATCTTCGTTCAGAGGTTTCTTACTTGATATTCCTGACTTTGCTAATACCATATGATACAGAAATATAGCTGCTCTTCACTAGAAATTTGTTAGCACACACTCATAGATTTTACTTCTTTCATAAGAACATTTATTAGCACACACACACACAGACTGTACTTTCATAAGAACCTGAGATGATGCTAATATTCCTTCATAACAGGTGACAGCTTCTGCTTGGTTAAATGATCTCCGTCACCAGATTGAACACACCAGAATCCTAAGCACTTTTTATCGTTCTGCGTCAGCCTTGGGATCCCGACTCCCTTCTATGGCAAATGCTAAAGCAAGAGTAGCTGGTGCTGGTGCCATCTTAAGACCAGTATCTACTGGGACACAGGTTACCTTTTAAAAGTTTCATGTGTTACACCATCTTCAGGAAGTTTAGTTTGGCCTTAAAGTGATAATATTGTTATGGTCAGGTTGTAATGAGGAGAGCTCGCAGTGTAGCGCAGGCAGCATGGACAAGACCGGCACTACAACTATCCTCATGGACTTGTATTGGACCAAGACGGCGAAATAATGTTTCATCTACCTCAACTGTCACATCAGAGGAAATAAGAACATCTTCCGGCGGTGGATTGGAATCCACTTCGCTGTTGACTGAAACCACTGTAGAAGCCTCAGAGATGGTTGCATCAGGAGCTATCGAATGCACTGCATCAGAAGAGGTTCAGAGTTCTGTTGCTGTGGCGGTCGATGCTATTGGCTTGGTAGATGACAAGGTAGACAGCGACGACGACATCGTCGATCACCATGTGGATGAGGACAGGATGACTGATGTGGAACTGTGGCAGCAACTTGAAAGCGAGTTGTACAGGAAGAGGGAGGGAGAAGATGATGACATAGCGGAAGAGATGACTGAAAGTACAATTGCTGAGGAGGTGGGTGGCGTGGCTGAAGATGTGCTCAGTGAGACGAAGGAAGTGCATAGGTTCTACCCTCCTGGAAAAATCATGCATATATTAACTTCCAGTAGAGAAGAAACAGCTCATGAAGAGTCTGATGTTCATCAGGATGATGCAACAAATGGGGAGTCAGAGAGCAGCATGGGGATCTTCTTGACGCCAAGGTCTCTGTATGGTAAGCTGAGGCTTTCGAAAATGATGATCAATGATCATTACATGCCTATATACAGAAGAAACATCGAGCAGCTGATCTCTGAGCTTGAGAAGGATTCCTCTGATCCTATGGGTGATAGCCTTAACAATACATCTTCATAGTTAAATACATATACTCCCATGTAGTTGTTAACTGTTGTAAAAGCTGATGAAATAGGTGCTAGTTACGATAAATGTATCTAACATTATTTGAAATTTATAACTGTTCACCACAACTCTACTGTGCTCGGTTCGCTATGCTGTGCATCCGATACGAGAAGCTAAAAATACCCTCATATTACGGTGATTCGAAAATTATCATTAGGATTCATCGCTAGAACTAACCTTTTGGGGATTGGAAATTATCATTAGGATTCAGAAATGATTCGCTACAATGCAAATTTCAGCAAAGAGGAAAAATTTTAGCCAGACTTCTGCTGCAAAAATCTATTCAAGGGCAGAAGTGCAACAGACAAGTCAGGTTCACGATTTCATCTTCTTGCTGGTTTCTTGCTTCTCAACTAGACCGCTGGACTTCCTACGAAAACCAAAACGCTGGCTCCCCGCATTTGAATCTGACGAACTTTTTGCACGATCCTTTCCTTTTTGGCTCAAGAATTCTCTGAACGATGGTATGGTGGGGAGCTCCATGTTTCCAGCTGAAGCTGCAATAGTCTTTGCAGACTCATCGGAATGCTTCGTCTTTTCCAACTCATGAGTATTCTGGGCTTTGTCATTAGCTTCGTAGCTAATGGTTTCTCCTGGTCTTGCACCGACGACTTCAGTAGGTGCTGACGATGTCAGGAGATCTTGACACACCATGATCTGTAGCTTGATCAATGAGAGTGTGAAAGCGATCATGCATCTGGTTGGATGTTGCAGATGACAGCCACCGCACTGTAGCAGCAATCTGTGAGTTGTAGAATGTCTTGCCCACTTTCTCATACTTTTTGAAGCACTCTGTTTCAAGGTGTGTGGCAGAGGCAGCCTCATCACATCTGAAAGCATGCCAAGTCACCAAAGAAGTATGTGAAAATCAAGGGTGTTTTTCTGTAAGTCGTACGGTGCAAGAGAAAAACAAATTAACAATGTATTACATGATTAAATTTGGATCTTCGGGTAACTTTGGTTTGTCACCATGTGAAGGGAAATAATTCAAAATGGACTAGTACTGTGGAACGATGTTTCTAACAGTGCCAAACTGGAAGCAGACTTACGGTAGATTCCCTAGTCGCAGCTTTGCTTGTCCAAGGGCATCCAACAATCTTTTCCAGCATGCATCTCTTAACGCCTGAGAGATGCTTTTCTTGTCAACAAGCCCACCACCCTGTTACATCCGTGCCGTTTGTAGTTTAGAACTAGTAATTGTCTATGAAAGCTTGAGCAAGCAGTTTTAACGCATCCTTATCTTCAAACAAACAATAACAATAAAAGGGCAATGTCTGAATCACCTGCTGCTTGGTCTGACCTTTGCCTTGATAATAAGCATTTTCAGCACGCTCCAGGGCTTTAAATTTTGCATCCAGGACAGCATTTGATGGAATCTTTGAAATGGCCATATTACTCACTACCTCATTCCCATCTGCCTCGAGAAAATGCAGATTTTAGTGCACTGCAGTCTATGCGAGTAACAGAGGTATCTTCTAAAAATGAAATGAAAAGAGAGTAATGTTAGACACTTCTACCATCAGAATCTGATATGTCTTCAGCTGATATGCTTGCCTCATCTTCACGATTCCAGAATTCTGTGTCCAAGTGTGCTGGATTAACTAGTGAGCTGTCATGCAGACAAAAAGATTCCGATAGACCAAAAATGCCAGGTAAGAGATGAACCCACCAAGAGTCATCAAACAAATGAAACCTTTAAAAATAAAACCAAGCCTGGCACGTACCTTTGAAACACTGGAGAGATCTTATTAAAGCGACAGTTGGGCGCGCGATGAAGTTCCTCCAGATGTGAGGACACCAGATTTGGGTGCTTGCAAGCATCACATGAGCGTTGGCACAAAGTTGGTTGTACCTACACCATAAAGATATATGCAATGACATAAATCAGAAAATATACTGACAAGTCCAACATTGTTCTCTTACTTTCTCTCCAAAGCTCTCAATAATCTTTTTTCGCCGGCAGCTAGAACTTTCACAGTAGTCAACAATCTGCATCAAGAGAGGCAAATATAGTTGCACTGAGACCAACTGCATGATCTAGTAGACCAATAAATATGTTTGATACTAAGAACCTGACTGAAGTCAACTAGGGCCTTCTCTGAAAGCTCATTCGAAGAGGAAGATGACTGTGATTTCTTAGTTTTGGTGTTTCTCAAAATAAACTCCTGCCAGATCACACGTCAGTTTTATTGTTCAAAATGGCAAAATGTATTATTTGAAAACTAGTTACCATTCTCCTCCGATCATCTAATCCGTAATACAAAACACTCCTGGAAGGCTGTTGATCGCGACCAGCTCGTCCTGACTCCTGGTAGAAGGATTCCATTGACTTAGGTAAGTTGAAGTGGCACACAATACGGACATCTTGTCTATCTATACCCTGAAAAGGACGACAGAGCCAATATATTACCAAGCACTTCTGCAGAAATAGGAACGGGATAAAATGGAACAGTACTATTAGTCTATTATGTACCATTCTGTGGGAGCAGCATCCGCAAACCAAGTCGAAGCCCCATATTGAAGCGGCATATACATGAATACAGTACCACATTAGTATCACAGATTAATTAGATAATGACATAAGCAAAATCAAATTATAAAGTACAGGTCAAATGTATGTAGTTATTTTTTTGTCAAATATTGCCTGTATACTCTGAAACTTGTGAAAAGGAATAGCATATCAAATGACTGAAATGACAGAAGGAAATGAAGAGAACTAGAGAAGCAATACCCAAAAGCTACAGTTGCCACTACAACTTGAGTTCTCGATGAAAGCCAGTCATCAAGAACAGAACTTCGCACTTTGCTATTTAGGCCAGCATGATAAGCTAGTGAGGAGAAGCACATAGAAACATCAGAACAATTCCCAGTGCAGCAATCCTAGTCCAGTTTAAAGCTGTTAAGTGTTAATTACGACTTTAATCAGCATACCAGCAGAAGAGACACCCTGCTGTGACAAATGCATGCTTAGATCATCACAAGCTGCCCGTTCAAGACAATATATAATTGAGCAAACGTTTCCGCTTGACTTCAGTAAATTTGATATATCAGAATAAACATCGTCAAGAAGATCCTTGTAACGAACTGCAAATTTGATAGATAGATCAGAATATAACAGAGGAGAAATTTAGAACAATAAGTAACCAATCTATTTGGGAAAAAACAGTTAATTCGAGCAAAGGAACTAAAGACATGTTGACAAGCCTTTGAACCATGATGTCACTGAATGAACAACAGTGTCAAAAAATTACCTTCATAGAATATATTAGGACGATTAAATGATGCCCGAAGAATTACTGGATTTTGCAGGCACAATGATGATATGACATCTTTCTGGACTCTGGCAGAGGAAAAGAATGAGATCAGAGTAGACCATACAAATACGATGAGAGAAAAGTAGAGATAGTAAAAAATAGAGGTTGGCAGATTGCATTACTTCGGGACAGCGGTTGCTGTCAAAGCTAACAAAGGGATATCTGGGAACTGCTTCCTCAATGATGAAAGCTTCCGGTAACTAGGTCTGCATTTAATTGAAAGAGCATTTTCTCGGTGAAAATTTGCTAATTTGAAGATCAATGATAAGTATTCAACAAAAAAACAAACAATCATTACATACCTGAAATCATGGCCCCAAGTTGAAATACAGTGAGCCTGTAGAAAACGAATGGCAGATTTAGATGCCATTTATAACAGATCAAAGAAAAACAAAATGTTAATAAATTCATTATTTAATTCAGACCTCATCAATAGCAATAAGACCAAGAAGACCTCTATGGTAGAGCTTCTTAAGCTTTGCCATGAAACCAGGTGTCGCAACAAGCTCAGGAGTGACATATAGCAACTTTAAGGAAGGCTTACCAGAATCAAGGTCTTCATGTATCTGAGGAGAGGAGCATACATACAATAAAATTGTAAATTCCAAAAACCCAGAGAAGCTAGGTAAGAGATGGTAATTACTTCGTTACTAGATACAGTAGCCTAGTTCAACATAAAAAAAAAGGTTTAAGTTCCAATTCTCAGGGAGTAAGCTATCGTACTACATGGAATAATTGCATTATGGGGTATCTAGTTCAGTATACAAGTTGAGGCTATGATGTCGGTTGAAATGATTACAGGAAAGTCCAAAATTAGCACATTAATTGAGCATATCCTGGTAGAGAATTACTTCACACCATGTTGTGACCTTACTGTTTGTTTTGTGTGAGAAGTCTGAGTTGAAGAGAGAAATTCAGCTGGAATTCCTTTATTTTTTAGGCTGGCAACCTGGTTCTCCTGTAAATTTCACATGCAGAGCACATGATGTTCCATGGCATATGAGTAATAACAGGAAAAGGAGATCTAAGGCTAATAAATCTTATCATCAGTGCTGGTTAGCAGTTTTTTTCAATCGAATTAAGGAACTGTCAGTATGTTTTCAAGGAAAAATGTTATCGCATTACGGAAAATTGACGGGTCCATTCACCTATCAAGGGTGAAATAACAAGAACAATGCCTGTCCTAACTAGAGCTGGAATCTGATAACACATTGACTTTCCACCTCCAGTTGGCATCAAACAAAAGCAATCTCGTCCTGCAGATAAATTGCTTAACATATTAAACAAAGCCCATAACATTGAAAACATCGCTGCATACCTGTATTGGTAAATATGAAGATAAGAACACACAAGCAAGCAAGGTACTAGACCTGATAAGACAGCTTCTATAGCTTCCAGTTGTTTTCCTCGAAATCCTGAATATCCAAAATATTGGTTCAAGACATTCTCAAGCTCTTTACGAGCTTTCTTTTCACGTCCTGAGGCAGCCGATGCACCCTTAATGGGAAGTACTCCCTTCATTTTGAGCTGAACACAATGTGAGGAATGAGAGAACGCCACGTCGCCACAAACACTGAGAGCATTGCAAAGATTGTAACACAACAGCCACAGACTTACCGCAGGCCGGCCGCCGGCGTGGTGGTTCAGTTGAATCCAAATCTCTTGGGAAATAAAGTGCCCGCCCCCACCTTGTGTCCCAATTCCTACGGCATCAACTGAGGTCGCGCGCTGAGGAAGAACATTAAAATCAAAGAAAAAAAAGTAGAAGAAATTAACCGGACTGAACCATATATGGATGTTTCAGATTGGCACGCCACCACACAGAAAATGAAACGGCTCGTAAATCGAGAAGAGGGAGAAAGACTTCGATTTAATTGCTCACAAAAGTGGAACGATCGCCGAGAACAGAACACACTCCTGGAATCGGGGAAGGTTATATGGGTTTCTCACCACAGAAGGAATCAATGCGACGCCCTGATAGATGTATCTCCAATCCTCGACAACCCAATAACAATGGAAGGGATGGGGGGCGGAGGGCGGCGACTAGGAGGTGCGGCCGTGGGGCGGGAGCCGGGCCGGCGGCGCGGGGAGGACGACGACGACGAGACGGTGTCAGCATCTGGGAGGCCCCGGGCCGGGCCTAAGTTTGGTTGGGCCTTTTACGCGACCTCGATGAGCTATAAGCTTGAGCCAGCTAGATCTGATCCGACATACTCCCTCCTTCCCCGTTTATAAGGCATACACGTATATCAAGATTCAAACCTTCTCATCTTTGACCAATAATTTGACTATTAAATTTTTATTTTTATAATGCAAATTTCATATGATTGGATTCATAATCAAACATAGTTTACAATGATTATAAGTTTATAATCAAAAGTGATATAATATATGATAAATAAATGGTCAAAGTGTTGTTTAGAAGACCGTGTCATGTTCTACCATGCCTTATAAACGGGGAAGGAGGGAGTAGTTAAGCCCAAAATCCAAAAATCCCGAAGTATTTATATTTTCCCTAAATACAAAGCTACATTTCCATATTTTTGTTATATCTATATTTATATATATTATTTTATTTCTAAAGCGAGTAAAGTTTCTACCTAAATTTTTAGTTTGGGTTCATCTTGTATCATTGATAGGTCGACCTTAGTCCACCTGGTATGCGAATCGAACCAGCTATCCATCCACGATTTGATCACGTAAATCCCTACTCCCTCCATCCCAAAAAAAACAAATTATCTTAGAAATTTTAGGACAAATTAATAAGAAGGTAAAATAATCATGTTTGCCCCTATTCATTTTCCATATTTGGCACTAAGTGATTCTTGCATGTCCATGCATTTTCTAAATAGCAAGATGACTTATTTTTTTGGACAAATTTTGAATCTAGAATGACTTATTTTTTGGGATGGGAGAGTATAAATTAACGAACAGATAGCTATATTATCTAGTATTTGTACCAACTCTGTTCGTAGCAACGCATAACGCATAGGTATAATTGGCTAGTAAAGAAATAAAACATGAATACGGTGCCGACAACAAGGACTTCTGGCCTTTTTATCCCACTGTCACAACCATTTAAGTGGTAACACTTCTGCAGCCGAGCGAAAATGTTTTATTCTTCAAGTAGTTCTTATCGTCATCGTCAAGGATATGCATCTCCACAGCTCACGTCTTGTCTTCTAGAAACATGAAGAAGGCCTGAAGCTCACGAGTCGCGACCCAAGTCCTCATCATCTCACGGTGCCCTTGTGCACACTGCCACACTGGAACATTGTCCCTCTTGCACGGCGGGCAACGATAGATCGCATCAGGTAGGTGCTTCAGATAACCCAAAGGACGGACGGACATTGTAAATTGTATTTTCTGCGATCTGCTGATTCAGACTGATGACGAGCTTTATTCGCCTAACGACAGGCATGCCTCACCCGCCGGCCACCAAATTCTGCTGCTGCTGCGAAGACAGAGTACCTGCTGCGTCAAACCCAAATCCGGGAAGAGACGGTGAAGTGCCCATCAGCCGACACCAAACCATTGCGTTATTGCCCTGCCTAGCTCCATAGTCCTACCTCCTCTGCAGACTGCAGTGGTAGCAAGCAAGCGCATCGAGTAGCCTAGCTAACAGCTGCCATCTCACATCTGAATTCTGAACAAAAGCAGGAGTGATAGATCAAACACTTTCTGAAAATCTGCATGTCTCGTCCAACTACGAGACCTGTTAGTTGTACCTTTTCGTTGTTCCACCATCGACTGAATACTGACTACTGGACTAACATGATGTGTCCTTTGGTCTCCAATTCTTTTTTGAGCTCTCTGGACCAATTGCAAACCTACCAGACGTGGCGACTTCACACAATGTTTGCGAAGAATCGCACTATTTTTCGTGCAATTCTCTCCTCTAAAATTCCCGTGTTTCAAACGAGCCATTGCCAAAGCAAAGCTGCACCAAGCAGATCATCAACCAAGTATGCGTTTTCACCGTCCGATCTCGATCCAAGGGCCCGTACAGACCCAGAGAGGCCAGGACTCACAGTGGCAGCATAGTAATTCTTGCCATCTTCTTCTACTGCATAGCCACCACACCGGGATCGGCTCGCGTCGGGCGGCTTCACTCAAACGGCTCTTCCGCCTTATAAACCTCCGCACCAACTCCCATGGCGGAAATTCTCGCCCTCCCTCACCTTCCCCATCCTCCTCGTCCCGCCTCCGCGGAACCCGAGCCCCCCGCGTCCTGCCCCGCCGATTGAGCCCAACCGCCGTGCCCTAGGTTGCGAGATCTCGGGGAGCGGAGCCCCGCGGCATCCGGGAAACAGGGACCGCGGCGCGATGGTGGAGACGGGCGGCGGGAGGCTCCACCAGCGCCGGGGCGCGGCCGCCTTCGTCGCGGCCAACAAGACGCTGCTCGCTGCCGCGTGGGTCGTCGGGTTCGCGCTGGTGTTCCTGTGGCAGAGCGCCGCGATATCCCTGAGGAGCGGCGGCGCCCGCGGGGGCCGCGGCAGCGGGGGCGTGTTCCTCGGGCTCCTGTCGGGGCCTCTCCCGCCGCCGCGCCCCGCGCCGCGGCTGCGCCCCGCGGCCTACAACCTCACGGACTTCGGCGGCGTCGGGGACGGGCGGGCGCTCAACACCGGGGCGTTCGAGCGCGCCGTCGAGGCCATCGCGGCGCTCGCGGAGCGCGGCGGCGGGCAGCTCAATGTGCCCCCAGGCCGGTGGCTCACGGCTCCGTTCAACCTGACCAGCCACATGACGCTGTTTCTCTCCGAGGGCGCTGAGATCCTTGGCATTCCGGTAAGGAAAGGTTGCGTTTCTGTGTGCTTAGCTGCGGAATTCGAGAAGTAATTGTATAAAACTTCAAGTGTAGCATTGTAAGCCCCAATAGTTAATTAGTATTTAGCAGTACTACTACTTTCATGTCGTGCGAATCTTGAATGGTCATTGGTTAACATTTAGTACAATAACGTTGGCTTGCCTAGTTGACTAGATGGATAAAATATAGTGCCAGCTATGACATAGAAGAATGTTTGTCATCTGACCTCTGATGTGTTCTCCACTAGTAATGTTATGTTGGTACAAAAATGGCAATGGTATAGTGCTTAAAGATTTAGAAAGGTGCGCATTCTTACTTCGAGTTTGCTGGAGGCCTGTGGTAGTTTCACATTTCAAATGGCAAGTTTATTTTAGAGTTAAATACACCAGCGGCCCTCAAACTTGTCCTGAGGTGTCACTTAGGTCCACGAACTCGCAAAATCGAAATCTGGCACCCTGAACTTGTCAAGTTGTGCCACTTAGGTTCATAAACCTTCAAGGGGCATGAATATATGCAAAAAAACCCCTTAAATTTTATCGTCTTCTGTATCTACGTCCTCCTCATCTCTTTCACTTCTCTCTCTCACCGCCGGCATCGGGAGGAGGAGCGCGCGGGGGCTCTGGGCGCTGCCGCTCATTGCGCTGGCGGCGGCGGCGCCCGGGGTGCCGCGCATGTCGCCATGCTCGCGCTCTTGGTCGGTGTCCTCGGCTGGGGGCTGTGCGGGGCCGCCGCGGCGTACGACGTCACGTCCTGGGCCATCGTCGTCGCGCAGCCGCTCTACGTCACGCACTGTTGCAGGTGCCCCGGGGGCTCTGGGCCTTCGCCAAGCTCTCGCTCGCGTCCGCCATCATGCTCTGCCTCGGCCGGCTCCTCCTCTCACGGCGGTCTCGACACCCTGGCTCGCCGCTCCCTCCGCTCGGTCTCGAGACGGCAGCACGGCAGAGCAGGGGCTGCCACGCACCATCCATCCAGATGCCATCGCCGCCGCGCGCCGCACGGCCCAGCCGCGGAGCGCCGTCACCCGCCATGCTCTGCTCTGGAACCAAGCCGCCCCCGCAGACAAATCCGCCGCAGGCACGGCTTGCCGCGCCGATTCCTCACGCGTGAGGCCTTGTCGAGACCCCGCCAAGCTTCCTCGGCCGTCGCCCAGGCTGTCCCGCGCCGGAGTCACCTCCCTACTGCCCGACAGCATCGCCGCCCGCGAGCCCGCGAAACAGAGGAGCTGGCCGCCGGGCAAATCCGCCACCACCACCGCGACTCCGGTCGATTCCTCTGGCATCGGGCTCCACTGCGACCTCGCCGAGCCACCCCACCAGTCGTCCCGGCTCGTCGACCCTGGAGCAGCTCGCCGCCAGAGCTGCCGCGGGCACCACCGCCGGCGCACGGGGCCAGGCCGCTACGGTGGGCCCCTGGACGCGGCCACCCTCCACGCGGCAGCCTGGCCCCCTGCGCGGCGTGAGCGGGTGTGGGCTGCCGCGGCGGCTCCCATCTCCGGACGGCGGCAGCACCAAGGCTAGATCTGGGCGGCCGTTGGCTAGGCGGCGGCGGCAATGCGGGGCCGCACGGTGTCCTTGACACGGAGGATCTGCTCCACGGCACTCGTCTCCGACCTCCTTGACTCAGCCCCACCGGCCTGCGGTCGTGCCTCGGCGCCGCGCGTAGCTCCGCCGGCCTTGTTGCGCTGCGCCGCCCGCGGTCCGGCCCCGCTGCCGCCCGCAGCTCCACCGGCCGCGGCGCGCCCCGCCGCGCGCGCAACCCCGCAAGCTGCGGCCGCTCGCAGGTCCACCCAGCCACGGCCATCCAGCACCGCCGCCGCGCGCAGCTCCGCCAGCCGCCCGAATCCGCGCTTCCAAGTCGACGGGCTGCAGAACCTCACTCAGCTCGAGGTCTTCAACGCGGCGGGGTTCACTCTCCAGGGGGCGGCGGCGTCCGCGGTGGCCGCGAGCTCCAGTGGAAGGCGAGGAGGCAGGGGGCGGCGGCGGCTCCACGCACTGCGGAGGAAGCAGGGGAGGCGTGGGGAGAGAGAGAGAGAGAGAATGGGAGGGAGGGTGTGAAGGTAGAAGATAGCAGTTTTGGAGGGTATTTTTGCATATATTCATGCCACATGGCGCCATCTCAAGGGGTATGGAACTAAGTGGCACAACTTAACAAGTTCAGGGTGCCAGGTTTCGATTTTACGAGTTCGTGGACCTAAGTGACACTTCAGGACAAGTTCGAGGGCCGCTGGTGTATTTAACTCTTTATTTTACTGAGTTTCAGTTGTTTCCTGGACAGGACGAGAAGTACTGGCCGTTGATGCCAGCATTGCCATCCTATGGGTATGGGCGGGAGCGCAAAGGGCCTCGCTTTGGAAGTCTAATCCATGGACAGAATTTGAGAGATGTTGTAATTACAGGTTCTTTATTTCTCTGAATAAGCTATTATTTAAGCTATCCAATATAGATCACCCTACATGATTCCTAATTAAGCAACATGAGTGAAGAAGTGCATCATGTGCATATTAAGTGGTATATAGTGGTTGCAACCATGTAGCATCATGTATTAGTTACATAAACCAACTACTGCACCCCTGTTGACCCTCTAGTTTAAATGTACTTGGCGCATCCTGTATGGATATTTTAACTTTCTGCACTTCTGTTAAAATGGAATCCAACATTTACATCTTGACTTGTATTCTTCAATGATGTTCTACCGGCTTCTATTTGCAAATCTCCTGCTGTAGTTGTAACTGATCAAGTTTGTTTGCTCCCCAATCTTACACTAACAGAAATACAGAATAATGAGGTTCTTTATATTTCACTTCCTCATTGGTAGTTATGTGACCTTCGCATGTTTCCTTATTCTGTCTGTTAAATAGGACACAATGGTAGCATAAATGGCCAAGGTGAAGTTTGGTGGATGAAGCATCGCAGAAGAATGCTGAATAACACGAGACCTCCTCTTGTGCAGCTGATGTGGTCCAAGGACATTATTGTTGCAAACATAACACTGCGGAATTCACCTTTCTGGCACTTTCATCCATATGATTGCACAAACATAACCGTTTCAAATGTTACTATCTTATCTCCTGTTTCTGGTGCTCCAAACACAGATGGCATAGATCCAGGTATTCATCCTGTTATCTGTCTTGAACGGCTTCAGTATATACTGCATTTCTGTAACATTTAAGCATTGTAGCAAAGGACTTGGACTACAAACCCATGATGCTGACATATATGTTTATGCAGATTCTTGTCAGGATGTGCTAATTGAGAATTGCTATATATCTGTTGGGGATGATGCAATAGCTGTAAAGAGTGGTTGGGATCAATATGGAATTGCATACGGACGGCCATCTTCAAACATTTCAATCCGCAATGTAACTGCCCGTTCTCTTGTGAGGTGAGAATTGCGACCTTCGCTGCATTGATTTGCTCACACTTTGTTTCTGTGCATTGTCATCTGAACTTTGATGTCAAACCTCAATACTGGCATTTTTCTTCTTTAGGATTCACAGAACATGGGGCATTCCAGGTGAAACTCACACTGTTTAACCGTTTTGTGTGCAGTGCTGGAATTTCAATTGGTAGTGAGATGTCTGGTGGTGTTGCAAATGTTACTGTGGAGAATGTCCGCATCTGGGAATCAAGGAGAGGTGTGAGGATAAAGACTGCTACAGGAAGAGGCGGCTACATCCGTAACATCTCCTACCGAAACATAACCTTCGACAATGTCCGTGCGGGGATTGTGATAAAGGTTGACTACAATGAGCATGCTGATGATGGATACGATCGGAATGCCTTCCCTGACATCACGAGCATATCATTCAAGGAAATCCATGGGCTAGGTGTTCGGGTGCCTGTTCGTGCTCATGGCAGCGACGTTATCCCCATAAAGGATATCAGCTTCCAGGACATGTCTGTAGGCATCAGCTACAAGAAGAAGCACATCTTCCAGTGCTCCTATGTCCAAGGGCGTGTCATTGGGTCCGTGTTCCCGAAACCATGTGAGAACCTGGACGTCTATAATGAGCAAGGGCAGCTTGTCAAGCGGGCAGTATCCCTGAACAGCACAGAGCTTGACTATGATATCTGAGGCACATACTACAGGTCTACAGCGATGATAGATTGATAGGGAGTAGTGGAAATGGGTGGTGTGTACCCACTGAAATCAAATCTCCCCTGCTTTCTATTTTTCCACGTTTTTTCTCTAGAATTGGAAATAGCAAATACAGAGGAGATTCTCCTCGTCATAGATTTGCTGCTTGGAGTGGCTGATTGTATCTCACCAGTGAATTTAGCCACCAACATTTTGCATTGGTAGAACCTCTCCTGGAGACAAACCTATGCTGTCATTGTAGTTTACGCATGAAGACTCTATAGTATATGTAGCAAATCTTAAATCATGTCAACAAGGAAAGAAGAACCGTGCGATCTCACGCATATATTTTTAATTTCAGCTCTCTGCTGGACTGAATGATCATTTCATAGATTTTATCTGCCGACTCTGTTGACAGTGAAGCGCAACAAACTGCTGCAAGAACGATTGCACCAGAGAGGAATACTAGGCGGTAAGCAAAAGCCGTGAGTATAATTAGACAGAGATCGATCACGACCGGCTGAATCGTCCGCATCATCTCATCTCACAAATTTCTTTCTTTTTTTGATCTCACTCACTCCCGGCCTCTTTTTTGAGGACGCACATGCTTCTGCAGTGTGTAGGTGTAGCCCGTGCCAACAACTCGATTCAGATAGCGAATCTTTTTCCCCTAGAACAGATAAGATCCTGCACGCCCATCGCTTTTGTTGGATGCCACGCATGAGCAACCATATCAGCCACGCTTTTAATCCCCCACGTGCTCTATTTCTTACTGTTGTGTCAATCGCTCGCTGCGGTTGTCATGTTGACAGCTGCACTAGTACTGCTCCAATATTGCTTGTTCATGCAGCAGATTGACCTGTTCTACAAATATACAAGAAGTGTAGAGCTAGTCTGCTGATAGGTACTAGTAGCAATATAATTACTAGTTTACCGTTAGAAAAATTACTAGTCAACTAGTTATACTACAGTCGTAGTTTAATCCGTGCTTGGAATAATTCGATGATGACGGCTACTTAACTTTTTAAAGAATAATATTGAGCGGGGGAAGTCTTGAGAGGTGCAGTGCATGCAGCTGCTGAAACATGGCCTTATTATTCCATATATAGGCGCCTATCATGCTCGTGGCAGTTTCGCTGTTGACTAGTCCTGTTCAACACTGCTACTGCACTTGGAGAAAAGTCTTGCCTCTGGGTTCCTCCAGCTTCCTCAAACAGCCCTAGCTAGCCAGAGAGGTTCATTCAAAACTTTCAGATGCTCAGCTCCTTTTTGAGTAGTTCAGTCTTCAGTGTTTAGGTCTCGTTTGATTTTTTTTAAGTAGCTGTCGCATCGAATGTTTGGATGTCAATTCGAATATTTGGGTGCTAAACTAATATAAAACTAATTGCATAAGTTGCAATTAGGACTCTAGATGTATCTATTAAGTATAATTAATACACAATTAGTGAATAGTTACTGTAGCAATTAGTAGTCAAAATATGAACTAATTAGACTTAATAGATTCATCTCGTGATTAAGTGACGACTTATGAAATTAGTTTTATAATAAATCTATATTTAGTACTCTTAATTAGTGTTTAAACATACGATGTGATGAGACTTATAACTTAAACTAAAAAAAAGCAAACAAGACCTTAGCCCAGTCCGGGCCCTCGATCAGAGTGGCCCGTGCAGCGAGCTCGCTAACTGGCTTCTAGTTAGCTTCCGAGTGCACAGCACAGGGGAGACATTTTGATAAATTTTCCCACGTTAAAGTAGATCAGCCATGACGACTGTCTTACGAACAAATACAAGAAGCAAAAGATGCTTTTGCTAGGACGAGAAGTTTTTCCCACAGGGATCGGAGGACTGAGGGATGGTGAGGTAAAAACACACGGCCTGCTTTCTGTTGACTATCTAGAAGTATGTACGGTATGCTCGTCATACTGATCAAGCAGGAC
Source organism: Panicum virgatum (assembly GCF_016808335.1). Classification (NCBI taxonomy): domain Eukaryota; kingdom Viridiplantae; phylum Streptophyta; class Magnoliopsida; order Poales; family Poaceae; genus Panicum; species Panicum virgatum. Next base: position 63,701,486 of record NC_053145.1, read on the forward strand.
AATCACATTCTTAACAAGTAACACAAGCATCATCGTCCTATTCTGCTTAAGGGCATAGAAGCGAGAAGTTTATTTTAGACCCTGGTCTCTGCTTTTGCTTCTCTAATAACTGAACCACTCACACGCGGAGACATTGATATATAGTCATGAGTGCATGATGCATGCTCCAACTAGCATGCGACCACATAATAATTTTGGCGGCATAGACAACTTTGTCCTTCAAGTTTTCAGCTAAGCCTTTCGTTCAAAAAAAAGTTTTTAGCTAAGCCTCAGTTTTTAATGAGGCGATACTAATTTGTAAACCATCTTTTCTAGCTCAATATCAGCTTTGCTTAAATATTGCGTGCCTAGCTATCAGCCCCGAGTGTTCTTCGCATCACATGAGATGTCTCTTTTTCCCTTTGTTTTGATCCAAACGCAAACAGATTGATTTCAACGCTAATCATTCTCTTTGCTCTCATATGCATGTCAGGTAACTACCGCACTGCGCGCTCTATCTGAAAAATTAACATACTCCCTCCGTTGCCAAAAGAATAGGCCTAAGCTAGCTAGTCAACGCGCCGTATATTCTTCAGATTGGATGTCAACGCGCCCCATGGCCCAAGCTGCTAGTCGAACTAGGCCGTAGACTCAATAGGCAACGACTTTATTCAACACGGGATGTGTTTCTTTCTGTCACTTTGAAAAATGTCTAAGATGTACATCATCGTCATCGTCATCGTCATCGTCATCAGCAGCAGCAGCAGCATCATGATACGATTTTGTTTTTTCAGATAGATGATGATCGATGTGATTGCAACGGTAGCTGATCGAGAATTGAAAGGAGTGGGGCTGTTGTACGTACTGCACACAGCGTGCCTTCTTTTTGCAAACATCACACACAAATACTAGTACAAAAATCAATCACGCACGAAGGGATGATGTAAAGATTGCTTTATTGCCAGTAGTGTGGCTGATCGCTGCTGTTATTATTATCTATAACTACCGGAAAACACTAATTTGCCGTGTGCCTAAAACTTTGTCGTGTGCTTTTTTTCCAGGCACACGGCAAATAACCTATTTACCATGTTGTCTCACAAAAAACATACGACAAACAAAAAGCACACGGCTAACCCCACCCTTTGCCGTGTGCCAAAGCCAGACACACGGCAAACCACTACCTTTGCCGTGTGCCAACCATCAGACACACGGCGAAGTCTCAGCACGTGCATAGCACGTGCGCATACCGTCCGGTGCCGTCTGCTGCCGTGACGGAGGTCCGTCTTTGCCGTGTGCCTAGGCAGGGCACACGGCAAAGCCCTTTTTTCGCCGTGCGCCAGTTGCCAGGCACACGGCGTAGCTGCTGCCGCAGTGAGGCCCGGGACGGCAGCCTTCGCCGTGTGCCCAGGGAGACACACGGTAAAGATGTGCCTTTGTCGTGTGCCTCCCTTAAGCACACGGCAAACAAAATTAAAATGTTTTTATTTTTCCTTCCAAATTTTTTTTAATTCTCCATATAATGTTTTGTACTCTATGATTAAATATGATAATTTGTTAGAAATGTTAGTTATATTTAACTAATTTGTTTTATTTAGATGAATTTTTTTGTATAAGTCAAATTTAAATGCAAAGTGCATGAAATAATATGAAAAAAAAATGAAAAATGATATTAGTGATATTGACTGTAGTGTAAAACCTTAACTAGTAGTTCAAACGAAATTTCAAAGATTCTAGTACTGTAACATTACGATGATCATGGTGGCAAATAGTGTTTAAATTATATAAAATTATAACAACGTCAGAAAATCATGACATTTGCCGTGGCTTCATGCTATCATAAATGGAATGTATGGTAAAAATTTGAGTATGTTAAGCACATTTTGTCACGATGATGTTTACAAATTGAGACTTTCCCGAGGAAGTTTTGGAGAATAGAGAAGGATGAAGTTAGATTTGTATATGTGATGATAGTAAACTTTGAGTTTGACCTTTAAACTTTTTGTATAGGCAATATGCGATAATGATTGCTTCATGGTAAATTTTTAAATTTTTCCGGAGTCATTTGGTATTTTTAATGTATTAAATGCAATTAAATTGTTTTAGTTGAAATAAGTTAAATGTGATCAATAATGACATGAAACAATAGGACAAAATTAGGCAAACATTTTTTTACATTTTACTGAGGCCAAATAAAAAATTTGAGTGTTTAGGTTTAGTTATTATTTTAAATTACATAATCTAACTTAAGCACATGGAATAATAGAAAAACTTATATTCGCCGTGTGCCGTGGATCTGGAAGCCTTAGCAACGAGGAATACAGAGCTAGCACATCATCAAGGAAGCCTTAGCAACGAGGAATACAGAGCTAGATGAGTATGCATTTTCATTTCATTCATCTAACCCCCAATTATGCATAATTTGTAAACAACTTTTTGTTTTGCAGTCCTCGCCACATTCTGACGCTGAGTGCTCCCAGTTCATGGGATGGGCTTTGGCTCACAAGGGCAAGGCGTCCGAGGTCACCTACAATCCGGACAATCCACCCTCGGCGTACTCCAATCCCTCCGTCCACACCCGCATCAATATGTACACAGAGGCGGGAAGGCAGGTCCATGGGCCCGACTGGGATCCGAGTGCCCATGACCTTGACGGAGAGCTCATCATGAAGGTGGGAGGAGGGAAGAAGCATGACCGGTACTTTATAGGCGAGGGCACTCTGGACACGGCCTCTACCCCCACTCTCGCCCAGATTCGATGACAGTGGCCTGCCCATACGCCCAAGGCTATCAGTGGCAGAGCTCCGAGTACAGGAACTTGAGGTAAATCTTGGTTTATTTATCGTTCATTCAATATGTATATAAATTTGATTTCCGTTGCAACATTGCAATAAAAAAAATATTATGTAGGCCCAGATGGCGGCACAAGCGGCGGCACACGAAGCGGCGATAGCTGAGCAGAGGAGGTTACGCGAGGAGGAGGCGAGGAGGGCACAGGCCGAGGTTCAGCAGTAGATGGCCCAGATGTACTCCTTCATTCAAGGTCTTTCGGTTTAGATGTGTCAACAACTACCTCCGATGGCATTCCCGCTGATTCCGGCTCCGGCAACTCCTCCTGTGAGCAACTTGACAACCTTGGTTCTTTTATTTCAAATATTAGAGACCTAGAGATCGTACAGACTTAGACTCACTTTGGACCTAGAGATTGTAGTTTACTAAACGTCATGATTTAGAGTCACTTATACAATTCTAAGAAATTCGAAATGTTTTAGATTATAACTTTTTCAAACTTGATTATTGTCCTAAATGCAATATATACTTTGTTTTGCAGAATCAATCGGCGGCGTCGAATACGCCTGAGTTTTCGCCGGGAATGTCACCGACGTTCCCCAGACAGCAGCCGTTCGCACCGCCGTTCGGGCCTCCGCCGTTTGCCCCTCCTCAGTTCGGCCCTCCTCCGTCAGGCCCTCCACCGTTCGACCAACCTCCGTCGTAGAAGATAAATTTGTATCTGTGAAATCGAGCTACTTCTAGTCTTTCGGTGTGTGAACTTGTGTATTTGTTACTTTGGATTGAGAACTCAAGCTCAGACGACGTGAATTCCTATATATCGACTGTATGTGAACTTTAATGTGCTATATATATATGATGCTTGTGACATTTGTTGTGATAAATAAGTATTAAATGTGATATTTGTGTGTGCGGGTCATTTATACGTTGAAATACAAAAAAAAAATCTGTATGGTCACTTTGCCGTGTGCCTGAATTCTGGCACACGGCAAAGTGACTATATTGACCTTTCCTGTGCAAAATTTTGCCGTGTGCCAGAGTGACACACGGCAAAGTTACCTGACTTCGCCGTGTGCCTCGGGCTCTGGCACACGGCAAAGATTTAAACTTCGCCGTGTGCCTGGATTCTGGCACACGGCAAAGATTGGTACTTCGCTGTGTGTGCCTTAGATTCTGGCACACGACGAAGTAGGGAGCCGGCGCCGTCATCCCCGTGCCGTCACCGTTCCCACTCCGGCCCCGCCGTCAGTGACTTTAATTTGCCGTGTGCCCCCTCTAGCACCCGATAAAAGGCGCGGTACTTTGCCGTTGCGACTAGTCGCCGTCGAGCATTTGCCGTGGGCCGCGCACGGCGAACCTATATGCCGTGTGCTTTGCGCCCTTCGCCGTGTGCCTTGGGCACACGGCAAATGGCCGGAATCCGGTATACAAGCTGGTGAGTAGCTGCAGAGTATATATATACTGCTAGAAATACTTATCTCAGGTGGCCTGGCGCGCGCGTGACTCGCTCGATCGGTGGAGAAGTCCACCCAATCAAGCAAATTAATCGCACGCAACACACGTGGCTGAGAGGAACAGCAGCGGTGTCGTCAAGCCGCGCAAAGCCAAAGCCAAAGTGCATTTGGTTGAGGAATTGATGAAGATGACAGCGAGGAGGCGCAGAAAATAAGTGCCAGCTAGCTACGTTACTCGTCGTAGACTCGTAGTATTAGGTCTATCACTATCAATATGCATGACGATATATGTTATTGTCCATGTCGTTTGGCCACAGCAGCTTCTAGATCATCATCAACAGTAGCAATAACGTCAGCTCGCGTGCTTAATTCCGGACAAAGGTATGTAAAGGCAACTCTCTCTCTCTCTCTCTCTCTCTCTCTCTCTCTCTCTCTCTCACACACACACACACACACACAGAGAGAGAGAGAGAGAGCAAGAGCTCGTGAGCTTAATTTTTTTTGTCCACCTCTCTGTTGTTTAAGATTGAGTAGGTGTTGTTTATTAAGAGTAGCTTAATTGAGTACCCTTTGTGGTGGGTCGTAATGAATCTAAGTCGATCATGATATGATGATGCCATTACTCCCTCCGGGTAAAAGGTTACTTTTTTTTGTTGCATTTTGGATATATCAACATGTAGGATCGACAAATGTAACTTTGACCACTATTGTAATGTACTTATAAAAATAGGAAATCATAGTCATAGCATTGTGTTGATTAGAAAAAATTCATATTATTCCCATATGCTCCATTGCAATATTCAAATAAGAATGCAATTAATTGTTTTGAAAGTCTTTTCCCTGCTTTAGCAATATTCAAATAAGAATGCAATTAATTGCTCTATAAAGTCTTTTCCCTGCTTTAGCAGAGAGCTCTTGCCTCGTTTTTAATTTGAAATGAAAAATTACTTAAAGGATTTTTTATGAATAATATTTGATTTTTGAACCAGCTATATATATTTTAAGCTATCACAGCAATAATATTATTTTGTCAAGGTTATGTTTAGGGACTGCGTCAATATTCAGAACTACACTTTGTAGCGACTTGTTGCCAAGATTGTATTACAGCATAGAATCAACCACAGAAAGAAATAGACACTACTGCGGGATCATGACATGATGGATAATAATATTATTCGGTGAACTATAAGGCACATGCTTGAAAATGATGGGTGCTTTCTGATCTGTGTTGCAAGTTGCCCATATGAATATGCATGAAAAGTATTCCCTCATCTAGATAGTTGTATATGATAAATATGCATAGCCAATACCAGTATAGGCTTTAACTGAAAGCATGCACATGAGTTGGACATGCAAATCCTCGTCAGTAGGTAGATAGCCATAAAATTACAACATTTTCTAGCGCCTCTAAAGCAAAGTTTTAAGGAAAGGGGAGCTACAAATTATTACACCCAATCAAATATTATTGTGTGATCACGATCTCAACGATATAGCCCATTTGAATTCTACCAGGCATCATTATCACCAAAATTATGTTGAGAAAGGTTGCTGATCAGACACTCATAGCCGCAGTCATGAGCATGTAATTTAATGCCTCGTAGCAATGCAGGATGCAGCTAGCTGCAGAGATGCGCCGCCACTGCCATGGCGCCATCTTGCAGCGTAGCCTTGTACAGCACGAGTACTTTGCGCGCGCCTTGGCGCGCCCTTGGTCACTTTAATAATTTTACGATAATATCATTAGCTCTACTAAGTCATATCTCTAGACATGAGAGGTGAAACAATTTCTTAAAAAATATAGGTAGTAAATAATAATCCATTATTAGCATCTCCTTAAATATGTAAGATAGATTAGGGAGAAGCGGATAAAATCAACGGCAAAAAGCTAAAGAGAGCAAATGAACACCTAAATTCTGTAGTCTAAAACATCATTGAGATCTGTTACTAATCACAATTAATGTCGCAAACAAATAAAACAGAAAAGCTTGTCATGCCTAAAATGTAATACAAATGGATGCCATTATCAAGCCTTCTCTTCAGTGGCAACAGATGCAAAAACCTAGCAGAAGCATACAAGGATATTACCTAATCTGACCTGTGCTTAATATTTTCAATGTGGAACTATATATTCTTAGCAACAAAGTATATATGTAACAATTGCTTTTTATTTACCTCAAATTGGGGCATGTAAGAATGAGTCCCTTGTCGTTCCATTGTCACGACCATCTGATGAAGGTTCAGGTTAATATTACAAACAAAACTACAAAAGGGATCAAACTGTATCCACTAAAGAAATTTCAATTCAACATTTTGGATGTTTATTAGGACACTTTGTCACCTTAAACTGAGGTTTAGTATCATATTATGTCATATAAATTGACCTATTAAAGCAACTAAGTCTTGCAAATTCACATTATACTATAATATTTGTAGGATACTATAATCGATGAAGAGGTAATGTTCATGAAAATTCATAATCTGAATCAACATTGATGTGCTTTTTAACTAGTATTAAGTCCATTATTATTCTACACTATTACTATAGAACTTTGTTGGAGTAGCAGCATTGATAAAGATCGATTATATTCGGTAATGGAACAAAAATGTGCAATTGTTAGTATTTTCAATAGCTATATGATTATCTGATCTTTTGGGAAGGATAACACTGCATTCTGTCACAAAGCAGTCGATAAATTGCATTATACTAATGACAGAAAAAAGGTCATAGTATGATATTGACATGATCAGCAGAAACTTTCACAAACTGCAACTCATTTATGCGTAAGAACTAACCTTTTTTTGCGAGAACTAATACAGCACAATGGGTATGAGCCAAACCTGATTGATCATTATGATCGTTAAAGCTTCCTTCACTCATTCCATACACTTCTTGATGACTATTGATAGTTGATTGGGTAGCTAGGGAGTCGTAATCAGGCATTCTATGACCAAATGTTGGATCAATATCTTGCCATTTTCTGCAGAGGGACACAATAGGCGTTAAATTTCTACCTGCGAGAAACTAGACTACTAAAGGCATTAAAAAGGACAGAGGGCTCACGAGAAATTAAATTGAACAATATTTTTGAGATTCTCCTTATGTCTCATCTCAAGGAAGGCAATTAGAGATTTCAAACAAATGTAGTCTCCCTAATACTGGAGGCATTTATTTATTTACTATGGTTAATTAGCATTTGGTAAGATTCGATAAACAGTGAGCATCAATTCTGGAGGTATTTATTTAATTTACCTAGATCTTGAATAGGTAAAGAATCTTGTAGATCAATGTCTAGTGATGGTAACACACATCACGCCATCTATTATGCAGTTTATTATTCTGGATACCCTAAAACCGATAGTGATAGGTGGTAGTTTAGCATGGACAGGCATATATATTTTATAATGTAGTAAACTAAGAGAGCCTGTAGCTGTTCATGGTCTAATGGGGAAAGAAATAATTATCCCAGAAGGGAGTGCACATCAGGACTGCATGGTCTGTAGTTAATTTTTTTAATTGTACATCAAAAGGAGAAAGAAAAAATACATTACCGGTTCAGTTCATTGTCACTCTATAGCACCCAAGTAGCAGCTGAACTTGAACACCACTCGAATCTCCTTTACCACCCTCCTCTTCTGAACAGCCTACATAAATGATGAAGATAGCAGATGAGATAATCAAATGTACATTTTCATTTTCGTTATTGTGGATGAAGATAGCAAATGAGATAATTAAATGTACCTTTTCATTTTCATTATTGTTGAACTGCATGTACAGTAGGTATGGACAAAGCAGAATCTTTGTAAATGGAAAAGTATAGTTACAGAAATCAGAAGCATACTCAATTTGGTTTCATTTTTTATCAACTTACTAAATAGGTGCTAGTTGCTTTATAAGGGATCAACATTTTGAATAGACTTTCTATAGATTTGTAGGCAATAATTGGGTATGTCAAGTAACAGATTTATCAAAGCTTACGATATGTGGAGGGAAAAAATTGTAAAGCATCCCTGATTAAGGAAGGGAAATGTAAAGCATTCCTGATTAAGAATAGTGTTGTTACCTTTACAATTCATCCAGAGCATAGGAGGGATAGTTCTTTGCAAAGCCAACACAATGCTAGAGATGAATTAATAGGATAAAAAAATATAACATGTGATTTCTAGGCAACCATAGCAGTACATGTAGCTAAACTGTATGCATCATGAAGAATAAAGAATTTAGATATGGCTATATGAAAGAAAGGAGAGCACTCGCCCTAAGAAGTCTAGATATGGCACTGTATCCTAACTATCCAACTAAGCAAGCTTAGTTTAGGAAAAAGGCTTTCATTTTAGATTAAAAAGCACTTGGATACTGCCCTTTATGGGTAAAGTTCATAGATTAGTAAAAGAGATCATGCGGCAGCTTGTACAATATAGATTTGACTTAGGCAACGTACTATTATTTACTTGACAAATATAATCTGTAATTAAAATTCCTATTTGTAGCATAGCAATGACAGCGCAATGTATTTGGTCTGAAACAGACAAATAGGTAAAGCGGCAAGCCTCACAGTTGATGAATCTATATAGTGGGAAGCAGCAAAGGCAATAATGCACAACCTTGAACTGGTATAGTCAGCATTTTTTTTGTTCGAAATGTTATCACTGCAAAAAGAGCCCCCAAAACACATTAGAATTAAACTCCACAAAGCCAATAAATGAGATACTTTGTAGAGATAGGTTATCTATAGTTAATATTGGTATTAGAAAGTTAATGACATTAGCAGGAAATTAGAAAAGACTCATTTTGTTAAACTGAAACTATATTAGATGTGGACATGGTTGTAGCGAGAACTCAAAGAAAAAGGAAAAGGAAAAGTCATCATAGACAAGCAAAGTGTTTGACAATGCTATCTCTGGGAATAGGGCGTGTGCTCAGACTCAATAGTGTATGAGCTGTCGTCATAAGCAATGATCATAGAAAATGGTCAGAAGCTTAGGATCAAGAAGAATATATCTATCACTTCACAGGCAATAAGCAGAAGCTCAGATTGCATAATATTAATTGTGCAATTGACATCACAAGCAACTATCATAAGCAAGTATGAGTGCAAAAGCAAAAGCAATGATTATATTAGGCAAAGGGAGAAACCATAAAAAGCAATGACATCAGAAGCTGTAAATTTCAGTTCGGGCTCCTGCGAACTGAAATTTCATAATTAAGAGACGACCCCAATAAATAGTAGGTCCCATTGCTGGCTCCAGAGTACACAAAATAGAATAGGTACAAACAGAGTAAAAAAATGAAACCAATCAATTGGCCATGGCTCCTGCGAACTGAAATTTCATAATTAAGAGACGACCCCAATAAATAATAGGTCCCATTGCTGGCTCCAGAGTACACAAAATAGAATAGGTACAAACAGAGCGAAAAAATGAAACCAATCAATTGGCCATTGTTTCAGTTATCATGGAAGAAACAGAAAGTCTCCAAAGTACATAAAATAGAATAGGTACAAAGAGATGGAAGAAATGGAAGCAACCAACTGACCATTGCCTCAGTTATCATGAAAGAGGCAGAAAGAGTTGCCAAAAATAGAATTAGCACTGCTGATGGTCACTACGTCAACTATGAACAGTTATATAGTAGAGAGATGCAGAAGGAACCATGAAAAGAAAAAAGAACCAATCAATTGACCGTTGCCTCAGTTGTCAATGAACAGGTAGAAAGAGACGGGAAAAATAAAATGAACACTGCTCATGGACATTGCCTCAGTTATGAACACAGTAGATAGGTTTGAAAGAAAGAATCATTGTACTTCATGAGTATTGCCACAATTATGTAGAAAAAGAAAGAGGTATAAATTGTGGAATGATAGCTCATGATCACTGCATCAAAAATTAAGCACATTTATTGTGTATTCATCACAGCACTACCACATTCTCTCAAATTAATCTAACAGCAAGTGAATGGTGTATTCATCATTGCATATGACCAAAATCATGGACACTGTAGCAGTCTCAAGATCCAGCCGAACGGAGCAGGTGGTATGGCAGGCAAGAAAAAAAATGCAGCAAGACGCGTTGAAAAAAAATGCAGCAAGGTAGTAACCATGTAGATTGATAAGAGAAAAGTGGGAGAAAAATAGATCCAGGGTCAAATTGACTCTGGCTTGTTGAATTGCCTCCAAATCGCAAAGCAATGAGACTACAGATAGCAGATTCACTGTATCGAGTACTCGGGGAGGGGGGGAGCGTGAGAGGGAGAGAGGAAGAGCAAACCAGTGAGCGGACGGATCGAGAAAAAAATGGACCCGCACGGACGGTGTACAGCAGGCCGTGCGGGGGCAGCGGGACATCGGGTAGTCATCACGCCGACGCACAGCATCAGGCGTGAAACTACGGGAGCATGGAGAGCCGGGGGGGGGGGGGGGCAGCAGCGCCAGCGGCCACCAGCGGGGCCCACTCGCGCGGCGCAACGGCCATTGCCGAACACCGCCGGGAAAAACAGTTGGCGCCACACCGCAACCCGGTGGCGCCGTCACTGCCCACCACCGTCTCGCGCGGTGAGGCGGCGGCACGGGGATGGGGCAGCGGCGGGAAGAAGAGAGCCGGTGGGGAGAGGAGGCCGCGCGAGCGCCACGCTGCGCAGGAGCGCCGAGGAGGAGGGAAAGGAGGACGAGGGCCCGCGCGGCGTGAGCGGCGCTTGCGTCGACCTCGGTTGCCCTTGTCGGCGGTGGGGAGGAGGCGGTGAGAAGGAGGAGGAGCCGGAGACGGGGATGGCGGCGCGCGAGCGGCGCACTGTGCGGGAGCGCCGAGCTCGCTTGCCCTGTGTCGGCGGGGGAAGGAGGAGGGGGAAAAGAGGAGGACGGCCCGCACGGCGCGAGCGGCGCCGGCGCCGAGCTCGGTTGTCGCATCGGCAGCGGGGAGGGGGAGGAGGAGGAGCAGCCGGGGACGGGGATGGCTCGGAGGAGGAGAGGTGGATCGGCAACGGGGAGGAGAGCAGGCGAGCACGGGGCGGGGGTGGGAAGAAGAATCCAGATGTGAAGATTTTTACCGCTATAGTACTGTGCGGGTGGGGTGAATGTCAGCCGCAGATTCACTATCGGACGCTGTAATTTTTTTTTGCTATCGTGGATAGCCTAACTGGCCTCCGAGCGGTGCACAAATAACATATAGAAATGTAGCTAGCTTGCTAGTATCTGAAGTAGGAGTCTCTCAAGTCGAAGCTCCAGAGAGAAGCGGTTGCGCCATGGATACTGTCTTCCATGTCCTCGTCCGCCGCACCCGGCGGCGGCAGCACCTGCAGGAAGTCGTATGCATTGCTGCCCCACCCGGTAGGGGAGAAGAGCGGCGGCAGGTGCGCCATGACGGGCCGCCAGTCGATGCTCCCGTCGGCGTGCACGGGCGCCACCACCTCATCAGCGCTGCCAGTGCCAAGAGCACCCGCCATGTCGTGCGCCACGGAGCCCCACGGCAGCATCGAGCCGTCGTCGACGTCCATGAGCGCCGCGGCCGCCTGCTGGGCCGTGACGGCGGCGCGGTTGGCGTGGGAGAGCGCGGCCGCCTGCACCTCCTGCGAGTCGCTACTGCATCCGCCGGCGCGGCAGGGCGGCGGCGTGTCCGGGAAGTTGAGGTCCGCGCCGGCGGCCCCGGGGCCGCGGAGGCAGACGAAAGCGGCGTCGAAGGCGCGCGCGGCCTTCTCGGGGGCGTCGTAGGAGCCCAGCCAGATGCGCTCGCGGCTGTTGGGCAGCCGGATCTCCGACACCCACTTGCCCCACTTGCGCTTCCGCACTCCCTTGAACTTCTTGCTGCTCCCCTCCATCTCCGGCGATGACGATGACATGCCGCCGCGATGCAATGGTGCGAGCTAAAGCTGCTGCTGCTGCCGCTGCCGCCTACGACGTCGATCAAAGGCATGGTGGATCTTGGTGGGCTCCGTGGCGCGGCTACTTATACGTCACCGCGGGAGGTCGCGCGCGGCGCGTTGACCCGAGATTCAACTCGCGAATGGCGCGTCGGACGGCGACGTGTGTGGTGCCAGCCACTTGGCAGGCCGTCCGCTGCGCGTCCGCTGTGAGGGGCCGGGTCAGGCTGTGGTCTTGGAGAAGGAGGATGCTATCTTGTCCTATTTGGGAAACTTTTTTTTTAGTTTTACGCTCTTAACTATATGCATGATTGGTTATGTTGCTTTCTTTCATTAATTAGCTAGAATTTTAGTGCCTTCTGTGCTCCGTCCTTATTTGTCAAGTGGTTTCAGACAATTACATGTATCTGCTACTCCATCCGTCTAAAAAATGTAATTCTTGCTTTTCGACAAGTTAAATAGTTTAAACTTTAACTAAAATTATATAATAATAATAATAACATTCATGATACAGAATAAGTACCATTCAATTAGTTATAGAATATATTTTTATAATAAATTTATTTGGAGACATAAGTGTTAATAATATTTACTATAAATTTAGTTAAATTTAAATTAATTTGACCGGCACGGATCCTATAATTGCATTCTTCTATAGACGGACTCCCTTATACGATAGATATTAGTCTGAGTCTTTTTGTTACGATAGAAGTTGACACAAGGACAATAAAAGTAAGTTGACACCAGGACAATAAAAGTTAGATCGGCAACGTAAAGCTGATGTAGTAGATATAAGTACTTTTGAAACATGTAACTCTCTTCTATTTACAACATATGTATTTTGTCCGCTTAAAAAAGTAACTTCTTCAAAAAAGCACTACATTTTGCATATAAAATTGCTCATCAAATGCAACTCATATACCATTTTGATGATGTGCATGATTTTAGAGTCTTTATATTGTGATAGGAGAGAGCAGCACTCACTCTCTCAATTTTTTTTGTTGCCACTACTAGCACAGTGTCCGTGCGTTGCTACGGGTAATATAATAGAAAACCTACATAATACCATCAGCTTTGTGTTCATTCATTTCATACACAAGTCGTGCCTTGATTGTACGATATATTAATTGTCCGTGTTCGGATTGGGATTCTGATGGATTTGTCCGGGTTCCGATTTGGATTCAGATTGATTTGTTTGTACTCCTATTAGGATTCCGATTGACGGACCAAAGAAACATTACTTGCTTTCGAAATAGTTGTTACCACTATATGCTTTATTTGTGCATTTCTTGCAAAGCTTGAGTGCATGTTTAAAGAATAAATCTGGACGGAGTAATAAGTAGTACTGAGCAAGAACGTTTACGTATATCGGTGGCACACGAACAGCTGAACAAAATGATCAGCCTTGCCGCTGCTATGCATGTCCAGCCGTCCGGCTGGTCACAACCTCATCCGTGGCGAGGATGTCCTGGCCGGAGAGATGACCGGCGCCGCCGGGGAGTAACGGCGCGGTCGGTATTCTTCAGCGCCGTCTCGGTCGCAGAAACGACCGCCGGAGTTCCTCATGCAATCCGATGGAAAGCAACCATGGAGGAAAAGCTCGGCAGGTCGGAGCCGCTGTTGCCTACACTTTCCCACACTGCTCTGCGCGACGGTTGCCCGTTGGGCGACGATCTCGAGCGAGTCAAACCGGCGAAAGTGATCAACGTGAGGATCACCAGCCCAGCCCGGTAAACACTTCGCTTCTGCTTTTGTGGCAAGTCGGCTGGCTTCTGCTTTTGTGGCAGGTCGGCTGGGAGGGGGCGAGCCAGCCGTATTCGCTAGAAGAGAAGCGATATGGAATGGAAAGGATGCAGCTCCATGGTCAATGCGGAACCGGTCCAACGATGGACTGACGCCGGATGGTGACGCGCGTGGCCGGCTGTGCTGCTCTCGCGTTGCGTGTGGCGCCACGACAAGCTTGTGTTGCTCGAAAGCCTGATGCGTCGTCGTCCGCCTGTCATCGTCTTATCCGATTGACCAAGCCGGCGAGCTCTGTTTTCTTTATTCTTTTTGGGTTTTTTTTACAAGGATCAAGCTGCTGTGTTGTTCGAGTGTAAACGGAGAAGCGACCCCAACAGAACGGGTAGGGTCTGAACGGTATCGCAGCGATCATACGCATGCCAGTACAAGAAAATCCTTTCATGCGACCGAATTTTTTATGTTTATTCCTCAGACACAGTAAGAATACTAGTATTGACCAAAGAGAGAACGGGAAGCCGGGAGAAAGTCTAGAGGATTGCCAGGGAACCGTGGTTGTTCCCACAAAATGGCGATGCTACAACAGAATGGTCGAAGCTTTGGAGGTAACTGTTGAAAACCCACTGCTCAGGAGAGGACGGCCATCAGATCCGACACCCTCAGCACGATGTAGTTGGTGCCATCGGCGCCCTTGAACTCGCTGCCGGCGTACTTGGAGTAGAGGACGGTGCTGCCTGCAGAGACGGACAACGGGATCCTGCTGCCTTCCTCATCCAGGGGACCTGGGCCAACAGATACGACCTGTCTTCGACCAATAAACATTGTTTAATTCACATGATTATGATTTGTACTGGATGCAAAGTCATAGTTAAGTTCTAACACGACTTATGGGCCCAAACAGTACTGTTTGCGACCATGGGGCATTATTGCATTAATGATGATAGAGTCAGTACAGGGAGAGAGAAAAATTGCCCAACAGGAGCTAAAGAATTGAGTAACTGACCGTTCCAATAGATGGCTTCTCCTTGGTAGTTTCGGTAAGCAGTAGACCACCTGGAGTTTTATCTTCAGCTTCAGCAACCTATCAGGACAAATAGGAAGCAAACCAGATGATGGTTAAATGGAAGGGTGAGACACTTGAACCTCAACCTGAATGGCTATGCATACTGAACTAGTATAAGCACCAATACAGCAACTGGGTAACCAAGATGTCACGAGAACATAAATAAAAGATCACTACCTTGATTAGTACACGGTCATTCAGAGGCTTCATGTCTTTCACATCATCAGTTTCTACGATACCTATAATGTCATCCTCTTTTAGAACTAGATGGTTGTAATCATTCAGCTCAACTTCAGTTCCAGCATACTTTGAATATATAATTTGAGCTCCAACCTAAAGCAGTAACAAATGTACATGTTAGCATGTACTCGTTTCTTGCCAGAAATAGTGCAAAGCTTGCTTGTATTAAGAACTATGACATCAGAAAACGATGTAGTAATAACTGTGATGGAAACCGAAATAGCATGAAACATGTAAAACTGTAAGTTAAACAGGCACAGCAAGTGCTTCAACAACTTCATCTTGCAGCATGCCTTCAAGTGAATTTGGTTATATTCAAGATTGGTAAGTCAAGACTTCCATGATTGTTTAAGATGTGATTTTCATTACCCAAACTGAGATAAGTGACAGCACATGAGTTTCAAGAAAAAAACATTTCTTTTCTATTGCAGTCAATTGAAAATGGTGCCATGTAATTTAGCAAACCAGCACAAGGGCAAATCTTAGGTGGATGCAAAGTACAAAGAGAGGCATCATTTCTCTAATTCTCTTTCCACCAACAACTAATGGAATAGGTGGATAGCCAGACCTCCTCACATGGGAATATCTATATATATAAAACTCTATTACAAACAAGAGATACGTTAGAGCCTAAATGTTTGCATTGAACAATACACCTGAATGCCGATATCAACTTTCTTATCCCCAATGGCCCTTCCTTCTCCAACAGCAACTACCTCACCACACTGAGGTCTGGACTGAGCAGTCGTGGGGAGCAAAATTCCACCGGTTGTCTTCTCCTCAGAAGACTTGATCTTTACAAGCACTCTATCAGCCAAGGGCTTAAGTGCTGTATACTGAAATGGAATAACAAGACATAGTGTTTCATTCCTGCAAAGCATAAAAGAATACTTTCTGGAAAAGAAATGAGATGATCCGTCCAAGTGATCAGGCTGCAAGATATAGCTCAACCAACAAAATGTTAACTGTTAAGTACTAAATGAGGATTCGTACTAAATATTGAACTCAATGGTAACCAAACACAGACTAAACTAAATTTCTTTAAAGCTTTTTTGAACATGCTGATTCTTTTATTGTAGATAGAAGAAACATAAACATCTAGAATTTTCTTCATAACGCAACTCACAGCAACACAGACCATTGAATCAGGTGCAATTCACTGCATTTAAGCATTTAGCAAACTACAACCAGGCATTAGTGTAATTTGATTCACAACATCAGGTTTCCAAATCACCTAACAGACCAGCATTTCCAAATTCCAACATTTCTGTATATACCTCATCACAATAAAACTCTAGGGAACCTAGTCAGCACCTCAACGTTCACCAGTACTCCCATCATCGACTTCACCCCATCGCTCTTCTGCCTTGGCAAGCACATGAACATGAAACAGCACGCAATAGCCAATCCCACTACCCCATTCGGCCATTCCCCGTGACAACAACGGCGCCACGACACCACCAAGCTACATTGCCCGGGCACGCACCTTGGGGGCGACGACGGTGGCGGCCCTGACGACGAGGCCGCGAAACGCCCGCCGCGCGGGGCGGGCCTCGCCGACGGTCACCGTCGCCGGAAGCCGGAGCGGTTCGAGGGAGGCCTTCCCCTTCGCAGCGAACGCCGCCGCCCCGACCCTCGCGCTGGAGAGCTGCATCGTCGTCATTGCTCGAGTAGGTAAACCCTAGCGGATAGCACAGAGAACAGCAAGAGCAGCGGACGAGAGAGCGGCGAACGGGCGAAGGCGCAGCCAGCAAGCCCGACGAGCGCTTTATCGGAACCCGAAGGGAGCCGCGCTTCTGGTGGGCCAGCCGGGTGGCCCTGTATCCTTTTTTTATAGGGCTTCGGTGCTTTGTTGGCCCATTAACATCTGGGCTGAGGTGGCCAGCTTCAGCCCAGTCGTCCCTAGTTTACTCGCCGTCCGTCCAGCCGTGCCGGCTTCCGCCGTCCCGCGGCGATTGCCGCCGCGTAGGGAGGCCATGGGCGCCGCCGTCGCAGGGTGGACCGTGGCGACGGTGCTGCTTCAGGTCGCCGGCCTCTCACTCTTCCTCTACGGGTTTTTCCCCGTGAAGCCCATGCTGCGCGGCTTTAGGTCGGCGTCTCCCTTTGCCTCTGCTCTGCTATGGTTCCTCAGCGGCTGTGGAATTTACGGTGCTTGCTTTGGTTGCGCTGTGTTTGGTTTTGTGCAGTGGACCGGATAGCTACCGAATGCCTTCGTGCGGTCCAGTCAGTGCTGGGGGGCAGAAGCCGGCGCTTCCTCCGGATCAGCTCAGATCTCTTTACAGGGTAAGGCGTTGCTACTGCTTCCATTGCTCGTCTAGATTGTCCTCGTTCAGCTATGTGTTCCATTGTTATGCTTCGAGGACGAAGCTTTGGAATGTTGAGCTAGTTGATAAATGCGATGTGGACTCTGGATACTATGCATCTTCCCCTGAAAATGAAATTTCCGCGCATTATCAATTACGATGTTTACCCTTGTTAATTTGTGTACGCCAGGAACTCGCTGAGATGCCTCCTGTGTACGATCGCTTAGTATTAATGGTATGTCCTGAATTGGTATGCCTGTTTGTTTGGTTCAACAATCAACGGAATAGTCCCATGTGTTTCAATGATGTTTTGGCTTGCCTTTATTTTAATTTTTTTGACCTTTTTAGTTTATGGATGTCTATTTAGGTTATAGATGGGCTACCTGCTGAATTTGTACTTGGGAAAGGCGGAAAACCACCAAGTAAAGAACTCATGGAGTCTATGCCATACACTCAGTCCTTGTTAGCTGGTTGCCAAGCAGCAGGTTACCATGCTAAAGCTGCACCTCCAACCGTCACAATGCCCCGACTAAAGGTATGATTGTTTTTATCTAGAGATACCCTTTTGTTTAAGTGTTCCATAATACTAACTGTACTCTTTTTTCAGGCTATGGTGTCAGGGGCAATTGGAGGTTTTCTAGATGTAGCATTTAATTTCAATACTCAAGCCTTCTTAGAGGACAATCTTCTTGGTTAGAACCACACTGTACCTTCCTACCCGTCTGCATCTCCCACCAATATCTATATCACATTCTTGCTAGACTCAAAGTTGCTTATAATATATATTTATCATATTGCACTAATGCACACCTATGCAGATCAGCTTCATATGATTGGTCATAAATTAGTGATGCTGGGAGATGAGACATGGATCAAACTGTTCCCAACACTATTCGCTAGACAAGATGGAGTGAGCAGTTTTTATGTAAGTCTTTTGTATGAGTCATGTGCTTTTCTTACAAGGAATGTGACTGAAGGATAAGATAATAATGTATATGAGTCACATGCTTTTCTTACAAGGAATGTGACTGAAGGATAATATAATAATGTATGTCACCTAAAAGTCTAACCTACCAGTTACTTTTAAAAAAAACATTAGTGTTGTTTTAAAGAAATCTGGTAAAATTACTGAAATCGCTAAACATGGGTGTTCATTATAGAATTTGCTTGTAACTGGCCTCTCCATACCATCTATTAGGCGTACTTTTCTCTATTAGACTTCAAAACTCTCCTCATCACCATACAGCATTCTTCTAGGAGAGTGTCTTTTACTTTGGGCTAGGCTTGCAGATATTTGCATATTAGGCACTTAAGCTTATGCCTTGATGCTTGTGCCGCTAACAGTTCTTTACTTGTTTTCTGCAGCCTAGTATTTTTCATCAACAAATTTTTTTTCAATGATTTGTACCTATCTGTCAGGTCAGAGATACAGTTGAGGTTGATTTCAATGTTTCACGTCATCTAGAATTTGAGCTTGCTGCAAAAGACTGGAGTGTCTTGGTGAGCTTTTGCTTTTACTTTGGTGCTTGTCACGTGTCTTATTCCTTGTAGACTGATAATGTTATATCTTATTCTTTGAATTTCAACCATGCAGTTCTAGTGTACCACTAATATTTGTTGTGATAAAGCCTAAACCTCTTTACATATCACTTGTTTTCTAGTGATTTTGATAAGGCTGTTTTGCATTGTCTTTCTGAACACTAGTGAGTAATTCCTTTTCTGTTCATAATTCCAGGTTCTCCACTATTTAGGGTTAGATCATGTTGGCCATATAGGTGGCCGCCGGAGGTAAACATTGCAACATCTTTCATGTGGGTTTGACTGTTTGATTAATGATAAATTTGAGTTAAAACTTCGAATGATAGTGTTTTGATGACCCAAAAGATGAAGGAGATGGATGATGTCATTAGATGGGTGCATGCTGCGAGCCTTCAGGATAATCTGAAGAGAACACTTTTGGTCTGTGATTCTTTCTTTTTTCTACAATAATCTTCTTTCTCTAGTCACATACATGTATGTGACAAAAAAAAATTGTTCCAGTATATTAGGGAGATTACGTTGAGAATACATGTGTTTGCAGTATGCTTGATAAAGTCTATCTCTTTGTCTAACTTGTAGTGATTTTATTGAATTGCCGCATGTGGAGTTTAACAAGCCAAAATTTTGCATATGTTCTACATTCTGGTTTTCATTATTTACACTTGGCTTCTTCCCAAAATAGTGCATCCAACAAATTTCTTATTTTAGAGTTGCAAGGAAACGTTCCCCAGTCTGTATGCATACTTCATTAAATATTTCTCCAGCACCAAACATATTCCACTACCCCATCCAACAAATTTCTGGTTTTTGTGCTCCTTTCTTTCAGGTTGTGGTTAGTGATCATGGCATGACTGAAGGTGGTAATCATGGAGGATCTTCATATGAAGAAACCGATTCAGTTGCCCTTTTTATAGGACACAGTGTTGAGAGACCACATTGCTCACCCTATGACCAGAATGAAGCACTTCAAGTAAAGTCTACACCTTTGCAGTGACCTATATTTCTGTTAATTATAGAGGTTCTGTGTACCTTCTATTTTATCTTTGGATGTTTGTGCTGCTCTACTTAAGTTTTGCATATTATTCTGGTATAGAAACAATTGTTGCTTTATGTGATACATTTTATGCCCAGTAGCTTTATGTTCTCCATGATAAGCTAAAATATAGAATTATAGCACTATAAGGATAGTTCCAAGAGATCAACAAACAACTCTGACCTCCTTTTCAGGTGGATCTTGCCCCAACTCTCGCTCTTCTATTTGGCATACCAATTCCGAAGAATAATATAGGTGTCTTGCTTCCAAAAGTTTTAAATTCTTTGACAGGTGATTTTATGTTTGCCTTCCGTTTTTAGGTGCATTAAGGTTCATCATGAATCAGAAGAAATAGATAACTTATGTTTGTGAGCTTCAAATTGTTAATTGTACGTCACCTGTGTCCTTTCATCATATTCTTGATCACACCAAAACATTCAATTATTTACAAATTATATGATTAAACATTCTTAACTTTCTGTTTGGAGATGATGAATGCATCTTGTTTCAGATGCCCAGAAACTACGGACTTTAGAGCTAAACTCATGGCAAATTATAAGATTGCTGCAAGCACAAATGCCTGCTTTCTGCCTTGAAGACTGTATTAATTCGGAGGGCGGTTTAGGAATTGTTGTCCATCCTGAATCTACTGAGGAAAAGTTCTGCCATTTGCTTTCTAAAGCTTTTGTTTCTCATCAATCCTTACGTCTTCATCAAGGTTCTAATTTCAAGTGAGCTTCTGCCAACGAGATCCTTAAACTGTACTGAGTATCATCATTCTTCACTGCTTAAAAGAATTTGTTGTTCCAGATCTGCTGAAGCTCAGTACGTTGGAACTTCTGTGGAGAACTACTATGGCTTCTTAAGATATGCAAGTGAGTGGTTGTCTCACAGAGCAACTGATGTAATTTTACTTCTTTGCAGATTTGTACCTTAGCTTTCTCCTAGATTTGCCTTTCTTCTGAATGACTTGTTTCCTTTTATTACTTGCAGAAACCATTCTATTTACTCATCTCTGCAATCTTGTTGATGACAATATCATGCCTTTTTCTCATTGGTGCTGTGTCTCGCCTATTTAAGGAACTGTCTCTGAGTCAAACCGATCTACACACAGAGTCATATTTGGATCAATGCTGGCACCTTGATGAGGTTTTCATTCTTACTGGAATTTTTCTCTATGTCATCAGCCTTGGCTCAAGTTCTTTTGTGGAAGAAGAGCAATATACATGGAACTTCCTCACTTCCACTCTGTATTTAATATTCCTCATCAAGACAGTTCAGGCAATGCTTATAGGATCAAATTCAATACTAGTTCATAGAGCGGAAGAAAAGAGCTTTGACGGAAATTACTTTTCGTATGCTACCAGTTATGAACTAACCCCAGGCAAGAGAGATGGTTACAAGTTATGTACCATCCTTATTGTTCTTGTTGCTGGGAGAGTTATAAAAGCTTGGCACCAAGGTGGGATCAACTGGGTTCATTTTCCTGACATTTCGAAGTTACTGGCCCAAGCTGACTCTTCTATTGTAAAGTCTCTTCAGACTTTCTCAGTTCTTGCAGTTGTGGCATTGTATTCAGTTTCACTCATGTTACTCAGAGCAAGGTCAAAGGTTGTTATAGGAGTATGGTTGAGCCACATTTATTGCGGACTTTTGGTTTTGCTGCATATCTGGGAAAATCAGATCAATACTTCATTACCAATCAACCATAGTACAATGTCGATAGCTAGACTGTTTTATGGCATTGCTAGTGTTTCAATATCTGCCACTGTTCTAGCTTCACCTTGGATATTTCCGACATATTATACAGAAGCAAAACCAGCATCCTCCTCTGATTCTAATCCTGTGAAGGATCAAGGATATAGATTCTCATGGCATCAGTGATTCGGTTTTCCTCACTGGAATAACATACACAGTGTTCTGGTGTCTTCTGCAGCTGCTTCTGCAACAACCCATCAATGCTATTCCTCTTTTGCTCATTTTCTTGCAAACAGTCTCGAGCATAGCTCATTTTTCTCTGGATAAAACATTGCATAAGCAATGGGTACAGGTTAGTTTCTCCAAACCTTTTCTGTAATCTTTGCTGAATGAACTTTTTTTTTTTGAGTAGATTTGCTGAATGAACATGATGCTTTTGTTTTTCAGACTCATGGCATCATGGGAATGTTTTTTTTTTTTGAGTTTACACAGTACAACTCATGGTTTCTTTTTATTGATTAATAATAAACCGTATAGGTTATTGCAATGCAATTCTTGGGAATGACTGGTCATTTTGGTCTTGGGAATAAAAATAGCCTTGCCAGTATTGATGTTGCTGGAGCTTTCATTGTGAGTTTACCGATACCTCCTCAAGTGTCTCTCCCCATTTCTTTCTTATTTGACTAATCAAATTTAACAGGGCATTTCAAGCTACTCCACAGTTCTTTCTGGTATACTGATGTTCATTATTACATATGGATCACCTTTGATGTTATATCTTGGGATGGTGGTTTATATATCGATGAAAGATATCTCTACTCAGCATTTATGGAGCAATATTCTGGACAAAATGATCACGATGCCATGTTTGCTTCCTTTGCTCATTAATTCTGTTACATTGACTTCGTACACTATTGTTTTGCTACTCATGAAGAATCACTTGTTTGTTTGGAGTGTATTTTCACCAAAGTAAGTGTTCAATAAAAGTCTTACAAATAAACGAATCACATACATAATGCACAAGCTGTTAACTGTTATGTGACCACTCGTTCCTAAACGCCAACAGGTACCTGTACGTCTGTGCAGCAACAGTGTGCACATATGTTGGAGTATTCGTCATTGCTATGACTGCAGTCTACACTTGCGCTGTTTTTTCATTCCGGGCAAGAAGGTACAGGGATGAGTCCCATTGATCGGATTACGGATTGTTGATTAGTTGTTTTGATTTAATAGACATTTTATCAGAAAGGAGCAGCAGCTTGTTTCATCATTGCTATGACTAGAGTCTACAGCTTGTTTGTATTCTGTAACCTCCATGTTTCTAGATCACGCGGCCCCTGCGAGGGCCAATTGTAATTTTGTATTGGCAGTAGATTTGCTCTGGAGGCTTGTGCTGTACGGTACCAGCAAGGCTGCATTGTAACTTGTAACTTCCATAGTTAATATAGGTTTTATACTGTACAGTACGAACTAGCACTTGGAGCTGTATGTTGCCCATTTCATCTTCTTATGCGTCTCAAGCTCTCAATACCCCTCCAGAATCTACAACCATGCAAGTTATTAACTCAGCTGAATGTTGCCAACAGATGGAATCTAGGTGTGGCAGCATCTGTATCATCTGACAAGAACACGATTACGAATTTCAGATGGTGAACGTTTCATATTTCCACGAAGTACTGACATTTCCACTGAGGCGGTGAAACAGGCACAAATGAATTTATTCAAATGAATTGAGATAATTACACTGATGCAGCAATTCTGAGTAGGATGGCTCATGGCTGACATGAAACCCATGGGCTTATGTACATTAATGGTTGGGGTTTTGATACAAATGTACTCGCAAAGGCAGGGAGGTGTTTGACCATTATACCACGTGAGGTGCCACAGACTAGCCCCACGTCATCCCTGATGTGGTTTGAAGCTTCGAGCAGCTATCTTTTGACATATGATCTCACTGTTATAAGCAATCAACGAACTTGCAGGTCAGGAATATTTACATGAATGTAAGTGTACCACAAAGGTTGGAACAATGTTTCCCTTATATCTTTTGAAACAGTGTTTGCAGGTTTGCACCGTCCATCCATATGGATCATTCACAGAAATTTGGATATTACACGGCAGGATGTCCAAAAGGCTGTTGTTGCTGCTTGTACAATTGCTGGATTCTGGTAGATACTACACACAAACAATACAGAATCAGTATGCGTGCTAGACAGCTACAGCCTACAGGAATATTTAAAACCTGCAAGTTCATTTGAAACTTATCACTACATAACGCCACTACATGTCCATAGAACCAAGACACTGGAATTTTGTGTAAGTGCTTGCAAAATGATATGTGCAGAAAATATTTGCAATCTAAATACTTGCAGAAAACACAACATGCTAAATAACCTCAGGAAACAAATCAAACTCTATAATAATCAGAAAAACAATCTAAATCTACCTCTACAATTAGCAGAGGGAGTGAGGGGCAGCTTAACGACTAGCTGTCCTAGTCTATGCACAAGTTTAAAGACAATATAGTTTGACTGACCTTCACCTATCATTTTTCAATGGAAAGGCAAGGCTATTCCAGCTGAAGGTCCAAGCATATTGCTTCTTTAGGCATATAGTCACAAGGAGCTTAGTAACGCTTGCCAGTAGTCTAGTGGAAGGAATTGAGTTTAATATAGCTTTAAATGGGGTTTGACGACTCTTTTTTGTGTAGTTATATTGAAAATCTCATGCAGTCCTCTCAAAAAAACTTAGCACTGAGCCGCTAGCTAACTTGTGATGCTTTTACAGAAACCAAATTTAGCTGATGATCCTAGCTTGTGCTATTCCACATAATCAAAGTTTAGTCAATGGACCTAACTACTTCAAAGCTTTGCCAATGACTAAAGGGGTTCAAACATTCGACTCGATCTCGGGATCAATTTAGAATGTCATGGGGGTTGAATTCATAACAACTTAGTAAAGGTAACTCACCCAACAGCTGTCGCACTCCATGATGCTACATTGTAAATAACTTTTGTTCCATCCCATGCCTTCTGAAGCTTGCCTTTCCTCTTTTTAGCTGAAAATGTCTTGCTAAGAGCTGACAAAAATGAAAAGTTGGAGTGTTCATATAGGTTTTCCCCCCTTAGTAACCAAATTCATCTCGAATAAGGGAACAAAGTGCTAACCCTGTTGAAGTTGATCAGGCGTCAAGTCCTGCACAACACGTATTGGCCATCATTACAATGATCATGACGATTCCAAAATTAACAAGAAATATGATATCCTCTTCATGATTATAATCTAGCAGTCAACGAATGAAAACATAAAACAGATACAGCCTACTAGGATTATACAAACAGCAGCATGGAGAAATCGCACAAAGCCTAGAATAAGGGTTGCAGACTATTTTCGATTGATAACTATTGATGGCCACATGATCCAACTTCTAACACTACAGAATACAGACCACAAAACGGAAAGTGAACTTGTATACCTTAGTTTGCTTCAGTGACAGCAAGTATGCAGCCATGAAGCATGCAATGCCATCGACTATGTCCTCTTGCTTAACGAGAACATATCCATCCTCTGAATCATCACTAACGTTCATACTCTTATCATCCCATATATCTGCCGCACTTACAATATCCCATGATACTGTTTCATCTACTGTTACATGAATAATTGTAGAACTGCTCAGTACCAGGTTCAATTGAAAGGAATAATTGAGTAAATAAGCAGGAATTTATATTTGTGAAGTTCATTGTGCATTAGTTGTGAAAACAATAAATTCTGAATCAAGAAAAGAGTAATGATTCACTTGGCAAATGCACACCTGCACCATGTTGATACACTGACTTCTGAATGCTATCTAGCTTCTCGAGAAATTCAGGTGATTGAACCCTTGATTGGAGAAGATCGCACAGCTGCAAAGTGAATGAACATGTGGAGACCTTAGCACAGCTCTAGACCAGCAAGGAGTAAGAGTACAGAGGAAGCACAATTTAATCCATGCCACCCCTAAGAAGCAACACGTAACTTGTGTCATAAAACAGTTTAGACCACAGGAAGTGCCAGAAACACGGCCCAAAGTGGTTCACAAGTATCTAGCTGTAATATCAACTATTTCAAAATCCATGGCATCATCTGGTGATTGAATTTGCTAAATCCATAAGTTGAGAACTGTGAAATTAAATAATCACTAATTGGAACTCCAAAATTAAATCCATGGCCTCATCTGCTAGGCAATTTCCTTGTTAATTCCCACCTCTATGAGACAGTAAGTGAACTCTCTGCATTACATCCAGATTTGACCTCAACAATCTGCTGCTGCACGCACACTCCTTCCCACATATCACCATCCATTATCCAGAAACCAGAATGCAACTATATCAGGCAAACCACACAATTAACTCGTTTACTGACTCAGCACGACACCACAAAAACAGTAAGGCAATACTGAGGTGCGATCATTTAAATTGTCGCAATTTCGAATAAATCTGATATAATTCCAGCAGGCAGCAACCTCCAATCCAGCTAAATTACGAAACGCCTAAACGCCGCTGCCTACCAATCAAACCAATTCCTAAACTCCAACAAACTTTCAGATCACAAAATTAAGAGGTGCGCAGCGAGATCTCCCCTTACCTCGTCCGTCTCGTAGTCGGCGTCCGAGGGCGGCGGCGGCTGCGCCCCCTCGTCACCGCCGCCGTGGTCGTCCGCCTCGCCGCCCCCGTCCTCCTGCACTCCCTCCTTAGAATTCGCCCCCTCCTCAACCTCCCCCAGATCGACCTCGCGTATCATCTCGAGCGCGCGCTGGCACTGCTCCAGCACCGTCTCCAGCGTCCTCCGCCGCAGCTTCAGCTCCTCGGGCAACCTCCGCCTCGCCGCCTCCTCCTCCTCCGCCGGAGGAGACGCGGCCGAGGGGGAAGGGGGCTCCATCGAAACCCTAGGCGCGCGGCGACGGGGCGGGGGCCGGTGGCTTGTCTCGCCTCGCAACGGCCGACCCGGACGGCGAAGAAGAGGGGGAGACGTGCGCGTGCTGTATCCGTGGCGGACTTGTTACTGCGCCCGCGCGTGTTCTTTGGTGGCCGGTAGTGTCGTTACGAAGCAACACGGCGGTGTTGCCCTCACGCCGCGCTGACCGCTGACGTTTGCTTGAAGGTGCGTGCTACTGAGAGGTGGGGATAAGGAGCAGGAGTCCCACATGTCAGTGACTCGTTAGGGCTGCGAGTTTGTGGAGATGTCGTAGATAAAACAAGGAGCAAAATCGTTACTACTGACTAATTAATCAGCTGTAAGAGAGACATTAATGGTAGCAATCATTGGTGAGGAGCAGGCGATGCACGAAGATTCGTGCAGACTACCCCTGCTAAACAAGAGGTACTAGTAATTTGTGAATTTTGTCATTTTCAGACAGTAAATTGCTTAAATGTCGAATGTACTAATCATATTCTTGAGGACAAAGCGGCCTCCCGCACCTTCTTAAAAAAACATTAGTTACGTCATTACGTGCTTAAAGTCACTGCCCAGTGCCCCCTCTCATGCAGCAACCGGATACAGCTATCCAGGAAAAAGAACAATACATCGATCGGAGCAAAACTCTGTATTCCCAACGATACTTAAGAAACTTGGGTCAGATTTTGAATAAATCGCCATATGTGAAAAAACTTTTCGCCAAAAATAAATTACCCAAAAACATACTCTACATTCAGATTATTCTACCAGTGATATCATGTCTAAGTTACAGTCCCGCTATAATCAGATGAGCATTACATTTTTGTTCTATACGGAAAAACAAGGTACAAGAGGTATGTACAAGGATGGGGTGGGTATCAAGGTTAATTTGACCAGACATGCACCAGCCCTTTGCTGTTCCCAGTGTAAATTTCATTGCGGTCCTCATCATAGAAGAGAGCAGTGATGTCATCCAGAGCTTCCGAAACAGTGCTATGGATAGTAGATCTGCTCTTATCACCTCTCTTTCGAGAAGCAATTGTGAGAGTAGGATCACTGGGGGAGATCTTCGCAACACACTTTCCCGTAAAGATATTGCTCATGTTAATTGATCCCATGGGTGAAACTGAAAAAAATAGCAAGTTTAATCCATTTAGTTTTTTTTGAAAAGAAAAGTTTAATCCATTTAGTAAGGGGGTAGTATCAAGAGAGTACAAGTTTGAGTGGAATTTAGCTATACCTTCTCCAGACTCGCTGTCAACACAATCTGTGGCCTGCTTCGGAACTTTGCAATATGAGATTATCAAGTCCTGGTCAGCAGTGATGTATATATTATTTGTATTGCAGTTAGGGTGCCATAACTCATGATCCTCAAATGATGTAACTAGCTCTCCACGGAAATTCCAGGCTGCAACTGTCCTATTGCAGAATGTCAAGAATAGATTGTTTTCATAGAGAAAGATGAATGCTGAGGGGGTCATGAACTCGGTTTTGTTGACTTCAATCAGATCAGAATTTCTAACCTGGTCAAGAACTAAAGTCAGTTCAAAAAATGAAAATGCAAATTGCAGCCACCCCGCAACCCCATCCCACCCCCAACAATGAAAGAAAGAATTAACAGGAAAAGATATGGTGGCTTACATCAATAATCTGGAGATTTTCCTTGTCTTGCTTCACGAGCAACTTCTCATTAAACTGCTCGATGAAGTCAACCTTTCTATTTCGATGCAGCAACTGACTGAAGGTTTTCAGCGGAGTTCCATCCTCGATTGACAATATCGTCAGTGGAACATGGCAATTTGTCTTCTGGTATATCACGAGCATGATTCCAGGACTGATGAAAGAGAATAATGGTAAGAATGTGAGATGAACTACCTAAATCAAATATGAATTTATCAGTGATCATTGACAGCAAACCTTATTTTTATCTCCTGGATGTTCTTATCACATATGGAATACAGAAAGTTGTAGTTCTTTAGATCAAAAACCTTGTACGTACTGCAAAGAAGAAGCGTTAAACAATCCATAGGCTTGCTGTCATACTGTTCAGCAAAAATGTCACTTACCTATCCTGTGCCGAAAAGGTCAATACTTTGCCATTAACATCATCAAACTCAACAAAGCCAGGATATTTTAATGATTCAGTTTCAAATAAAGGAAATCCATCATTCAATTGGCCTCTTCTGATGTACCTAAAAAGCAATTGCAAGCAGAGAAGACAAATAAGTCCAAGTGAATTGAAAAATGCTTTAAAAATTGCTACCAAACTGATCATCTCATGCAAAGAAGCACCAATCATCTTAACAAATGTACCAGCATCAAAAGCCATGGTATCCCTACTGATAATTTTTTAAAAAAGGTACAGCAATTATGAAGAAAAGCACAGAAATAATAGCACACATGATTTGCAGAAACAAAGACGATCAACAGCTTAGCAATAAAAAATCAAAATACATTAACTAGGTCAAGAAGAAATGAGTGAGGTATCTTACTCTATTGGAGTTGTTCTGCACTTCAACGAGCTGAAACGATCTGATTCATAAACTGAAACAGTGATGAGGGATTCGTTGTTCTTATTATAAAATAAGCTCCTAATAACTTCATCAGGACTTATATTCAAGTAGCATATGCGCTTGTTTGTTGCTGTCAGCACGGTAAGAAGGTTATCAGGAACATAAACAGAGAGAAGTCATAAACCAAATACCGTAAGGCATGAGACTTACTTCGATTAAATGCAGCACATAAACCTGACTGGGCAAGTGCAAATATAACATCCTTTGCAGCAACAATTTCAATAATTTTGGTTCTGGTCCACAAAAATGGCAAGTGGACAAGAAAATGGACTTCATCATCATATGTGTCATATTCTTCCTGCACAGACAATTTCAAGGCATAAATTACAGTGCAATAACTAAACCATACGTGGAAACACAACAGATAGTATACAGAGAGTCCTTTCCATTTATATATTGTGTATGTGTCATTTGTATTTAACTTTGATCTTGTGCACATGTGCTACCCACTTGAAAATTTCCGTACTATAGTTTAGCTA
The DNA here is from genome assembly GCF_016808335.1 of Panicum virgatum. Lineage (NCBI taxonomy): Eukaryota > Viridiplantae > Streptophyta > Magnoliopsida > Poales > Poaceae > Panicum > Panicum virgatum. Next base: position 63,731,158 of record NC_053145.1, read on the forward strand.
TTTTGGATGATCAATATAAGAACATCCATATCTCCAAAGATATCAAACTGAAAATTGTGTATTTTTTTAGCTCCTTGTATTCATGTTACAAACAGTACTAAGTCAAATTAGAGACAGGAAAAAGAAAACAACACTTCTAAGTCACCATAATACACTTAGTTTCTCTTCTCACACCTCCAACTCAATCAACCGGACAAAATACATATTGTAAAAGATTGTCACACACTAGTATGTTAACACATAATATGCAAAAACAGAAATGCAACATGCCAGAGTTACTATTTGCTCACATGTTGATGTTGGTAAGCTCGTGCTCTCAGATGTGCTATAGCGGTGATGTGGTTATTCCAAAATTCGCTGAACAATATAAAAGTCTTGGTATCCACTTAATCATGAGGATGAAAGCCCACAAGTTGCAATTTAACTGACATTTATTAGCCTTCTAGATTCCTCAGAAATAACAGTTTTCATAAATCCCATGGATAACTGTACACAAAGTTAGGAGCATTTGAATATTTAACAGCTGAGAAAAACAGGAAAAAAAAAGGAGAAACGAAGTTTTAAAAATCCTAAGCTATATTCACTTCCAGCACATATTGTGTAGCAAACTGACAACATGTCATGGCAGGTTATGTATTGAACTAGTATATCAAGTTATTTGCACGCTGAACCTGGATAGGATGTTAGGAACCATATTCCTATTGCAGCTGGGAGTCTCAGATCTAACCATACCCAAACCTTGTCAGAAGCAACTTCAGTTCACCCAACCATCAATTACTCAGTTTCTAACCATTGTACTAACGCATCCACAAGTATCACCATGTTATATAATGATCAAATCGAACAGGACAGTCCCTGAGGTTGGGTGCGCGGAGCACAGACCTGGAGCTGGAAGTTGCGGAACTTCTCGGGGCACGAGAACGCGGAGGAGGAGGGCGCCGCGGGCCGCGGCGGCCGTCGGTGGCCGCCGCCGATCTCGCGGCGCGCGGCCTTGTGGACGGAGTCCGAGGGGTCTCGGCGCGGCGGCTTGCGGCACGTGGAGCGCAGGCCGGCGGAGAGCCACGCGCGGCGCCGCGCGGCGGTGATGCGGAGGCGCACGCGCAGGCCGGGCTTGTGGTGGTGCTCCATGGCCCGCGCCCGGCCCCCGCGGGGAGAAGAGGGAGCCGGTGGTAGCGAGTGGGCGGGGAGCAGGAGGGGAGAATTCCGAACTAGGGTTTTGAGGAATGAAGCGCCATGGAAGCTGGGGAGCAAAGAGTGTGGCGAGGAGCGGTGGGGAGGGGACTCAGATTCAGTGACATTGGGTAGCAATGTCACAATGGGACATTAGGTAGATCTCAGCCCTCCAAATCAAATCCCATGGCTCCCTGTGTTGGGCCCGCATGCAGGGAAAAAAATTCCCCACATGGGCTAACAGCGGGAGACGGGAGGGACACGGGAGGCGGAACGGAGCGGACGGCGCCGGCGCGCCCCTCGCGTCGCCGCCCAATCCCGCCGCCGCGCCTCTGCTGCGGGAGGCCGGGACGCCGCCAGGCCTGCTGCGGGAGGCCGCCGCCGTGTCGTGGAGCCTGGGCGCCTGGCCGGGCCGCCGCTGCAGGAGGTGGCGCCTGGCCCGCTGGGCCACCGCTGCGGGAGGCCGCCGCGCTGGTGGAGGAGGGCCAGCGCCGCCGCTGTGAAGCTGCTGGGAGGGGGGTGCAGTCGATGCTGTATACCTGTGTAATGAAAAATTACAAGAATATTTTGTATGTTGTAATTTGAATGAATGGAATCAGTGCTGCTGTGATGAAGAATTACAAGAATAATTTGTATGACTCATGTGTGCTGAAAAATTGATTGAGATTGACTTGCAGCGAGGAGTTGGCCTTGTGCCATGACCTGCACTCTTTGTGATCAAGAATTAGAAACTGCCATGCACATGTGTCTCCGTTGCCGCTATGCCAAGGAAGTCTGGACGATGATTACCAACTTGAAAACAGCAAAAGACTATAAGTAGCTCTGTCCAAAATGCTAAATAGAGACCACAAAAGACTATAGTACAACTTCACAAATTTCTTTCGCATCACGGATCCTTAATCTCCAACAATTCAAAGCTAAAGCTAATAGCGAGAATGCGGCGGTACCAATCGATGCTTGGCAGCAGGGCACGGGTCCGCAGCCACCTCCCACTCGCGCTGGCGATGGGCCCGCTGCCCTCCAGCGGCGGCGGCCCAGCACTCCGGCAGTCAAGCACCGCGGCGGGCAGGCGCGGTGGCTTGTCGCAGCGGCGACCCGGCGGCCAGGCGCGCCTGCAGCGGCACCGGCGACCCGGCGGCCAGGCGCAGCAACAGCCCGACGGCCAGGCGCGCCTGCAGCGGCACCGGCGACGCGAGCGAGAAAAGGATTTGGGGCGCCGTCCGCTCCGTTCCGGCTCCCGTGTCCCTCCCGTCTCCCGCTATTAGCCTATGTGGGGGATTTTTTACTTGCATGCGGGCCCAACACAGCAAGCCGTGGGATTGGATTTGGAGGGCTGAGATCCACGCAATGTTGCATTGTCACATTGTTACCCAATCTTTCAATACTGAAACCGCGTCGCGGTCCTGCCCAGGGAGATGGGCCGCGTAGGCCAGAAAACATCGACCGTCAGATCGCGATCCGACGGTCAAAAATAGATAGAAATGTAAATTTTGTAAAAAAAACCTCGAGCTTTAATAAAATGAACACGGAGTCCATCAATTTAATGGAAAACTCCTTGCACTTTGTGGAGCCTTACTTAAAAAAACCCCTGAACTTTTAGTAATCGTGTAGTACTCCGTGAATTTTGTAAAAAAAACCTAGACTTTGTTAAAATGATTCTGAAGTCCATCAATTTTATGAAAAACCCCTTGAACTTTTCAGTAATCGACCAGTACTCCGTCGACACCAAATTTACCAAATAACCCACGCAGTCTACCAATTTTACGAAAATTCCCCCAGACTTTTTGCAGTTCAATTTTTTAAAATAAACCTGAACTGGAGGGCATATTTCTGCACGGCAACGCCGCACAATGTTCTAGTTCTCACGTGAAAGCGCGGCACTCGCCGGTTGGGACCGCGCCACCTGTCCATCGGCTCCCGTCCGTGGAGGCAACTCCGACCCACAATGCAATCATGCAAGCAACTGGTCATACCTGACGCACTGTTGGCTCCCAATTATTGGCCCATTGAAACTGCGTCGCGGTCCTGGCCAGGGAGATGGGCCACGTAGGTCGGAAAACATCGGCCGTCGGATCGCGATCCGACCGCCAAAAATAGATAGGGACGTAAATTTTGCAAAAAAAAATCCCGAGCTTTATTAAAATGAACACGGAGTCCATCAATTTAATGGAAAACCCCTCGGACTTTGTGGAGCCTTACTTTACAAAAAAACCCTGAACTTTTAGTAATCGTGTAGTACTCCGTGAATTTTGTAAAAAAAACCTGGACTTTGTTAAAATGATTCTGAAGTCCATCAATTTTATGAAAAACCCCTTGAACTTTTCAGTAATCGACCGGTACTCCGTCGACGCCAAATTTACCAAATAACCCACGCAGTCTACCAATTTTACGAAAATCCCCCCAGACTTTTTGCAATTCAATTTTTTAAAATAAATCTGAACTGCAGGGCATATTTCTACGCGGCAATGCCGCGCAATGTTCTAGTGTCACTGAATCCGAGTCCGTGGGGAGGGGGGCGACAACGATGCGGGTCGAGGTCGGTCCACGGACGACACAGGGGTTAGTGCTTACAGCTGGGTCTACACTGGAGTACTCGCGTATTTTGGACCTCAGTAAACCAAGAGTCAGGACTTATTTTGGAAGTTCTCGATTCTCAATTCTGGAAGTTTATCTAACTTTTAAACTTTCCAAAATTAAACTTTCAAAAATCGGCCAGAAGCTGAAATAAACTGAGCCTATGGCTGTGTTTAGATGTTTTGCAAAAAAAATTGTGATGAAATCTTGCTAATTTGAAGTACTAAATAAAGTCTATTTACAAAACTTTTGCACATATGAGTTATAAATCGCGAGACGAATCTAATGATGCTAATTAATCCATGATTAATTAATAAATAGCGATGGTACTGTAGCATTGTTGTCAGTCGAAACCCACCGGCGAGTAGCGACGGGCAACACGAAGAGCCGGGAGGTTGCTGGGGCGCTGGCAGTCACTGCTCCCTCGTCGACGGCCCGCAATTCCGTCACGCGCCCGGAGGATGTGTGAAAGCCGGGCGTGCCACCTGACTTATACCCGATCAGGAAGGTGTAGATGTGCTCCGAACAGTTTCCTGCATACAAAGACACGTGTAAATGTAAGTCCGAGCCGTGGTCGGCTCCCCGGGACGACTCTTGCATCGGCTTTAAAGAGCCGATCGAGTCCCGGTGTCAGATTGGATCTGTCGCATCCAGATATTGATGAATAAAGCAAATAAATATAAAGCTGCTTCAATTAAATCTAACTGATCTAATTGTAACATCCCGAAAATTGACTAAAATAAATCATGCGCTAAGGTTGTGTTTCGTCGTTGAGCTCGAGATCCTTCAAAAACCCTAAACCCTAAATCCCGAGAACCATTTCTCTGTTCCGAACACCCGTTGTCCCATCCTCCTCTGCGCGCGACGCGCGCGTGGCCGACCAGCCGTACACCACGCCGCGAATCCCGCCTGCACTCGATGCACGCGACCGTCGCGCGTGGCCGGCCGGGGCCGCATCGCGTCGGCGCGAATCCCGCCCTTCCTCTCTCTCCATTTCCCTCTCCCCTCCTTTTTCTTTTTTTTCTTTTCCTTTTCTTTTTCCCATTTTCTTTTCTTTCTTTCTCCCTCTCTCTCCTTCCTCCTACCCCGCGCGCTCGGCCCCCCTCCCTTCCTCTCTCTCGCCCGACCACTCCAGCGCCGCCCGGTCCCGCTCGGCCCCCCTCTGCGCTGGCCCGCTCCCGAGCGCGCGCCCCGGCCGTGCCCCGCCTGCGCACGCCGACCGCGCCCCGCCGCGGTGCCGCGAACACGCGCCCGCCGCGACGCGCACCCCGGCCTGCCCTGCCCCGCTCCCCCTCGCGCGCACGCCCACGCTCGGCCGCAGCTCGCTTGGCGCACACGCCCGCTCCGCCGCGCCGCCCGCCACCGCCTTGCTCCCTGCCCCGCACTCCGCGCTCCTCTCCGCGCGCACACGCGCACGCGCGCACGCGGCGCGCCGAACCACGCCGCCCAGCCCCTGTGCGCGCGCATCGGCCCGACCACGCGCACACGCCACGGCCGTCTGGCCGTGCTCGCGCGTACCGGCCACGCCACGCCCTTTACCCCCGTGCCCCACGCCGCTGCTGCCCGCCGTTGACGCCCGAACAGCGCCGCCTGCGCCGGTCGCCGCCTCCTCGACGCGTCACATCCCGCCTCACCGCGCGCGCCGTCACCCTGTGCACGAACGACGCCGGCGACCCTAGCACAGCGCCGCCGTTGACGTCGCTGCTGCCCTGCCCCCACCTCCACCGCCTCACTTTCCCTATAAAGGGGACCCTCGCGTCGCCCTCGAGCTTCATATCCCGAGCCACCGCCCGCCGCATCCTTGCCCTTCCAGCGCCGCCGCCTCCACGCTCGCCGCCGCCGCCCCCTCACTGGTCCTAGCCGCGCCACCTCCTCGAGCCGCATCCGCCCAAGGTGAGCGGGGGAAAGGAGTCCTCGCTCCTCCCTCTCCCTTCTCCCCCATAAGCTCTCCCTCCGAGCTGCCCCCACCGGCGTTGCCCGCGGCCGCCGCCTGCCGCCACGGCCATGGCCGCCAGAACCCCCTATGCAGGGCCCCTCCTCTAAAATTGGAAAGGGGAATCGACCCCTAGCGCCGCCTGGCCCTCTCTTCCCTCCTCCCATGCGCCACCGCGGCCCAGGGCCGCCGGCCAGACGCCGCCGCCGCCCCTGTTCCCCCTCCCCTGTTTCGGTCGGGAGGAAGGGGAGGACAGGGCAGTTTTGCCCAAAGGCCCCTGGCCTTTTCTTCTTTTACCTTAGGACCCTTTCACTCTTTTGCAAAAGAAGCCCCATGATCCCCCTATTTAAAGAAAGACCCTGCAACTATATGAAACTAATTACAAATAAACCCCCGACTTTTTCTTAGAATGACCCAAGGAATTTCCAAAATTCAAACAAAGCCCCTACCTTCTTAAACTTAATTACAATTAGGCCCCTGGACCCCTATTTAAGTCCTAAACGCTCCCTTGACCTATCATTTTATGCGCCTAACAACCTCGGATCTACCCAAAACTTTACCATGCCTCTCTTAATTTAGTTTTGACCATGCCATTAGAGGCACACCCAAAAATATCACTCCATGCCCTATATTTTATGTGTCCCCGTTTCGAGCTCGACGACAAATCTTTATTTTTCTGTGTGTTGATTGTGTGCTTGTTTGTGTACGCTGTAGACCACGGAGTGAACGAAGGAGAACCCATCAACGAGCTGTACTGTGAGCAGGAGAACGAGGACCAGTTCCGCGACCCCGAGCCCGAAGGACAGGACCTCCCCGAAGGCTACGAAGACGGCAAGTTCAATCCCATCCTTTGATGCATGTTTTCTGTCCTAGTTTTTATAAATACAACCCAATGGCCTGCTTTATAAAATTGCATATGTTTTGCTTGCATGAAAACATGGTTGGATAGCCACCCCTTGATTTGTGATAACCGTTCCTTGACCACCTAGATTATTTCTGATTTTGCTTGGACGTTAATCGACACTAGAACACTTAGGACTTTACTCATAATATGATTTATTTGATAAAGAAAATGTGTGTGTGTGGGAAGGGATAAAATGTGGAGTTTCGAAAGATGAGTATGGACGGGATGGACGGCATTTCTGTGTGAATTGCCGATTGGTGTGCTTATGCCTGTGTGGCAGGGCAAAGAAGGGAGATATCCATCTTGTCGTGTCTAAGGACCGAGTTGGTGTGTCATCTCACCTAACTCCACTATCGTGCAAACCACTCGACCGTTGAATGGGCAACGGCGTAGCATAAATCCCACTAGTTGGTGTGATAGCCATCAGGAGAGCTGAGAGCAACGGGTGACTAAGGAAAAGGGATAAGCCCCGAGTGACTTATGCCCGGTTATACCTAAGTGAACGGTCAATGACCCCTTGGTGCATCCCGTGATGGCTAGTCAGGCTTAGCTATGGTGGGTAAGGGCTATGTTGGGATCTACACCGACACGACGGTGTTCGAGTTGTGGTATCCTACTTGTGGGTAAAGTTGCACACCTCTGCAGAGTTAAGAATCTATTCGAATAGTCCGTGCCCACGGTATTGGGTGAGTTATGGTGTGGTCACATAACTAGTGTTTAATCGGGATGGGCTGGTGTGAGTTGTTTGGGAATGGTGTCCGGCCGCGGTGCCGTGTGCTACGACGGACGGGGAATCCGGTAGCAGTTTAAAACTTGAACTCAACATTACTACAAAACCTGTTTTCTAAAAAGGTTTTCTGTTAAATGAACCCCTGCATAAAATATCGTTTTCCCCCAAATTAAACCGTAACCTTATCCTTGATTTTACCTATGCATATAATTCTGATATAACCCCCTTCGTGGGTGTGGTTGAACTTGCTGAGTATGTTTGTACTCACCCCATTCTCCCTTTTCGCAGAAGAAGATCCCGACTTTGTGCCAGACGACGCCGAGTAGGGTTATCGTCCTGCACCCAGCCTTGCTTGTGGACTTGGGTCACCCGCAGGAGTTTCCACATGGCGCAAGACCTTGATGATTTTCTCTTTGTTTTTAATATCGTCGCATGTGTGTGGATTGTAATCCTCGCGATAGTGGCATTCCTCTGCTCACTACCGCGTAGAGTTGTACGGTAATGAACCATCTGATGTAATAAATGTGTCATCAGCCTCCTGGGACTGATGTTTGTAACACATTTAAGTCTTCTCTTATGAGAGGACGCTTCAGGTGGTATCAGAGCCGTAGGTTGGCCGTAGGACGTGACCCTAGGAGCGAAACCCATTTTCAGGACCTTTCACCTTAGGACTTTTCTATCCCTAATCCTTTCCTCACACAAACACTTACCTTTGGTTCTTGCCCTGTTCCAGATGGCTGACAATGGATGGATCGACGGAATCTGTTTCGCAGAGCCCGGCCTTCCTAAGTTGTTGATACTCAGCCTGGAACGCATTGGAGTTGTGGATCCGCCAGAGTTTCTTTATCGAGAGTACGACTCCAAGGGCACTCTTCGGTGTGACCTGATGATCTTCATAGCAAGAAGCACCCGCTACCCTGATGTGGACCCTTGGTTCGTCTCCACCACTGGATTCCGTTTCCCGGACACCTATCGGAAAGCCGCCCGCAAAGCCCTGCGACGCCTCCGTGTGATCTACAAACATCACCTTCAGCGGACTCCTATGGGATTCTTCCCGCCAACTGAAGGAAGAGGACGCACCTGGATCACCCGGATGAGAGGACTCGGAAGAGAAGAAGAAGATCTAGAAGACACGGTCTCTCACCTATCTATCTATCTCACCGGCCTGGATGAGCTCTACCGCGAGCAAGCAGCACAACTGAAGCAACAAATCCACAGAGCAGAAAAGGCAACCTAGGAGCTGGATGAACAACATGCGAGAACCGTACACGCCGAGTATTCCCTAGCCGCCCTCCAAGTCCAAATGGATGAAAAAGAGGCAGAACTGGAAGAGCAAAAGGCAAGAGCCACACGCGCCGAGAATTCGCTAGCCGCTCTCCAAGCACGGATGCAAAGGTACGAGGCTCGCTGGGGAATAGGTGGATGGATAGAGGAGGAAGAAGAAGAAGAAGAACCTATGGAAACCCATTGGGATGTTGGTACTCAGACCGAAGAAGAAGAAACCCATTGGGATGTTGGTACTCAGACCGAGGATGACTTGATAAGTCAGTATCTCCCACTGAAGAAGCGCCCCCTTAGGATCGAGGAAGAATCCCCGTGATAGGAGTAGCACCCCAGCTTGGACCGTGTCCTAATAATCGTGTACCGTGAAGTCTGTATTCCATCGTGTTGTAATAATAAATGTCACCTACCCCCTTTGTGTACCTCAATTATTTGTGCAAATTTTTCACCCTATCTTTGTTTTCAGATGGCTGAGGAAGGATGGACCCAGGGCGACTGCCAAGCTGCACCTGGCTTCCCCAGCCTCTTGATCAACGCCCTGGAGAGCCTTGGCGTCACGGAACGCCCAAGGTACTACAGCAGAGAGTACGAGCATCATGGCACTCTCCGCTGCAGGGTGATCCTAGTCATCGCCAGAAGTGACCGCTACCCCGACATCCAGTCATGGCGAGTGACCGCTATAGGGTTTAGGCACCAGGACACCTATCCCTTAGCCGTCAGGAAAGCACTCCGATACCTGTGCCGGATTTTCGAAAGACACCTCGCCCCCACACCAATGAGGTTCTTTCCACCAGCCATCAGAACTCCGGTTTGGGAAGCCCGAATGAGGAGTCTGGAATGGCGCCGCCATGAAGAAGGCCTCCTGTACCAAGTGGCTACCTACCTAGCCTCCCTGGATCAGCTCTTTGATGAGCAAGCTAACCTGCTGAGGGAACAGACCCATCGAGCCGAGCAAGCAGAGCTCGCGGTAAGACTACAGCAGATCCGAGCAGTCCAAGCCGAAGCAAGAGCCGCAGCAGCGGTCAGCAGCGAAGCAGTTGCTCAGGAGAGCCTCAGGCAAGCCCGGGACCAGCGCATGTTGGAATGGACTAGAAGTCGAACCCCAGTTCCAGCAATGGGAGAAGACCATGTTCTGCTCGGAACGCCCGTCATAGGATCGCACTTTAGAAACCCACAGGCCCCACCCGAGAACCCTGGAAGGTCTACGGCCGCCGCCGCAAGAGAAGCCACTGCTCAACCCCGAGAAAACAGAGATCTAGCGGACGGCGGGCAAGGACCACTCATTCCTCGAGAGGACGTGAGTTCTCTTCCGAGGGAGGAACCCACTCAAGCCGATGAGTTCGCCTAAAAGTGCTGGCTACCGCCAAGGGATGAAGCCGTGTGGTCCGAAGAAGATCTGTGCCCCTTTTCTTTTGTAGTTGTGTACCCGGTCGTGTAGTACGCGTTTGGCCTTGTCCCGTGTTGTACCACCCTTGCTGTAATAAAGTTGCTTGTGCTTGTTGTTTGTGTTGGATGCTTGTTGATTGTGTGCTTGCCGGCAGTAGCTAGATACTGCCTTTTCAAAAGTACGACTTAAACAACTTAAACATCACCTAATCTTAGTCTCAATCCACTCGTTCTGTAGATGGTTTCCCGGAGCGCCACGAGAGCCTCCCGCATGGGAGTGCAGCCGGATGGGCAGAACCCTCCGCCTGCAGAACAAGAAGTGAGCCAGGGCAGAGGGGAGAATAATGAAGTGCCACTGCCACCCCCTCCACCCTTCACGGATCTGGCACAAATAATCCATAACCAGACTCTCATACTGGAGACACTGGCCAACGCTCTAGTGAACATGCAGCCACGAGAGCAGACCTTTAATGACAAACTGACAGCTTTTCTGAGGGCCAAGCCACCCACTTTTGCCGGATCCAGCAATCCCTTGGATGCAGACGACTGGCTCCGCGTGATCCAGAGGAAGCTTGAGCCATTTGGGTGCCAGGATCGGGATAAAGTTCTTCTGGCAGCACATCAACTCACCGGGACCGCCTTAGCCTGGTGGGAAAATTACTGCGCTGCTGCCAAAGATGCCTCCGCCATCACCTGGAATGAATTCGTGAGGGAGTTCCGCCGTTATCACATCCCCTCGGCCACCATGAAGCGCAAGGCGGATGAATTCCGCGCACTCCAGCAGGGGAGTATGTCGGTGGAAGAATATACTCACCAGTTTATGGAGCTGTCTCGATATGCGCCAGATGAAGTGAACGACGACGAGAAGAAGTAGGATATGTTCAAGAAGGGACTAAACCCAGAACTATTACTGACTTCCACATCATATTCCCAACTTCCAAGGCCTGACCAAGAACTCTTTCCCCGATGAAAGTGGAAAACCAATCAGATGTACTAGTTACGGCCAAGCTTTGTTCAGTCTCCCTGGCAGTAAACTGAATTCAAACAGATGCAGCAAACTGGTTTAGAGTCTTCTACAAAGGACTAGACCATCCTCTCTACTTCCCATTTACTGAATCTGAATCCTTGAGAACCCAACTGCCTTCAGATTAGATAACTTTGCCAATGACGACAGCACTCGGCATCTATATTCTTTGATGATTCGACCCGGTTTCCTTCCTGTTGGCATCAGCACTTCTAACAGAATTATCAAGCCAGGTTATGAATCTTACCAACCAGTTATAGCGCTTCGGCAATTTGGCCTAGGACAGGTCCCTCCCCACTTCCATATTCACCACTTGGTGGAGAGCAGAGCCGATCTGCCTGATGGTCTCACCAGCTCGAGATTGCTACAACATATTTGACAATCTCCACATTCCAATACCAGCCGATCTGTCCTTCACTTCTTCATCAATCGGCTTTGATATCTGGTGGAACATGTGGAAAACTCATGTCTTCAGAAAAGCTCTAGGTCCTCGACTGCAGCAAATCGACCTTGAATATGCAATTCCCGAGGAAGAGGTACTAAATTTATGCATTCATCCTTCTAAGTCCTCCATCCTTTGCATCTGTCTAATTCTAACCCACCCTATTTGCAGCGACAAGATGGTCCAGAACCTATGACCAGCACTGGGGAGCCATTCCACTTTCTTCCAACTGCTCCTGATGTACTCTTTTGCAAAGGATCACCACCAATGAAGAAAGTGATAATGACTGTTCAGCCAGACTTACTTTAGTCGGCTTCCAAGCGAAGACAAACTTCTGCAAGCATTGCCCCCCGAGTCTTGACCAAGAAAAGGAAGATGATCACAAGGCGACTGGTCAAGAAACCAGCACCAGCATCCCCAAGTCCATCAGAGTCCAACACCAACCAGGTAACTCATCTTTCTAAAACCCCTTTTTATTTCGTATACGTATACTCCGGTTGACTGTAGTTCTATGTTCAGGATGCAGCTGAAGACATCCCCAATGTAGAAAGCCCGGATCAACATGAGATGGCTGCAACTCCTGATGCACTGTCGGATGCAAGCGAGGAACAAGCCGATGCAGTAGATGCTCTTGACGTCAACACCAGCTCTGATAGGACGATTGCTCCTGAACCGCCCAACACTTCTTCTTCAGAACAGGTAACATTACAAAACCAATTCTAAACCAGCCGATAACTCCATAAATGCATCTTGCACTAACTCCAGATATGCCCATAGAGTTTCGATATGTCAGGTTTGCTTTCCTTTGACCCTGCATCGATGGGCCTGACTACCCCTGGAGCAGAAACATCTTCTCTGCAACAATTGGCTAACTTGGCACATCAGCTTCAACTTATCAAGGATCTTCTATCTGCTCCGATCACTGCTCTAGTTAATGACTCCAGCAAGACAAAGAACATCTTCGAGCAAATAGAATCCCAACTCCCGGAGCCATTGCAAATCAATCTCTAGTCAGCCAGCAACCTTTCATTCTTTCGGATAGAAGTGAGTAAAGCACACAAAGAATGAAAGCACGTTGCTCCCAAGCTTCTCTGAAAGCTGACATTACCCAAAAGTGCAAGGCCCTTAACCAGAAAAAAGCAACTCTAGATATCAAAGCTGATGTGTCTGCCAACATGAATCGACTTGACCTCCTGAAGAAAGAACTGTCGGAACTCGAAGAAAAGGTCCGCACTACCAAGGAACTTATCCAGGCCGAGGAAACTTCCATTGCAAACTCCAAACAAGAAACCCAAAAAAGATTTGAGCAGATACAAGCAGAGTTTGCAGAGATTAGCACCTTGAGTCGGCAGATAGTTTCAGGCAATGACAAGGATGACAAAGCGATTGTAGCACGAGCAGATGCCGTCCGTACTGAAGCGATCCACGCCATAGAAGAATTCCTGAACCAGTAGATAGGCTCAAGAGACAATCAGTACTGCCTATTAACCTGAAACTTGTACTTGTTTAAAAACATCTTAAGTCGATGGTTACACATCGGCTATCTTACTTCTCATATGCATTTTTTCTTTACCGGCCAACTCAATGTGTTGGCCTATCATCAATTTTTTTTACCAGCCAACTCAACGTGTTGGCCTGTCATCATCATCCCCCTTTTTTTTTACCGGCCAACTCAACGTGTTGGCCTGTCATCATCATCCCCTTTTTTTTTACCGGCCAACTCAACGTGTTGGTCTATCATCATTATTTTTTTTATCGGCCAACTCAACGTGTTGGCCTATTACACTGCAGCCAGATGGATCTCATCGGCTTTTCGTTACTCGCTTTTCCACATGCTCAGGAAATACTTCTTCAGATGTTGTCCATTGACAGCAACAGGAAACTTGACGCCATCCAATTCCTCGAGCATGTACGCATTCCCAGGCAAAACCTGATCAACCTTGTACGGCCCATGCCAAGTTGGAGACCATTTACCGAACTTTTTATCTTTAGTTCCCAACGGCAATACTGCCTCTCAAACCAAGTCTCCCACCTGGAAATCCTTAGGCTTGACCTTCTTGTTGTATGCACGGGCGACTTTAGCCTTATTTTCTTGATCTTTTCCAACGACCAAAGTCTTAGTTCCGTTAGGTCCTCCACGTTGTCATTCATCAAGGCTGCATACTGTTCAGCAGATAGACCATTCTGAAACTCAACACGCCTTGATCCGGCCGTGATCTCCCACGGTAGCACAACATCCTGGCCGTAGACTAGATGGTACGGCGACGTCTTGGTGGACCCATGACACGAAATACGATAAGCCCACAAAGATTCTGACAACACCTCATGCCAGCGCCTAGGATATTCATCGATCTTTCTTTTTATGAGCTTAATGAGGCTCTGGTTGGACGCTTCAGCCTGTCCATTAGCTTGGGCATAATATGGAGATGATCTGATCAGCTTAATCCCCCTGTCATCGGCAAACTTTCTGAATTCCTCTGATATAAAGACCGATCCTCCATCGGTCGTAAAGGTCTGAGGGATCCCAAATCTGTGAATGATGTGCTCTTTGACAAAGCTGATCACATCTCTCGATGCTACCGACCTCATGGACACCTGCCTCTACCCACTTTGTGAAATAATCTGTAGCAGCTAAAACCCATTGGTGACCCTTGCTGGACGACGGGTTGATTTGTCCGATCATGTCCATGCCCCAACCTCTGAATGGCCACGGTTTGATGATCGGATTCATCACTAATGCCGGCACTATCTGAATTTTGCCAAACTTCTGACATCCTTTATAATATTTGAAACAATCTTCCAGCATACTGGGCCAGTAATAACCTGATCGCCTAATCAGCCACTTCATCTTATGAGCCGATTGGTGAGTACCGCAGGCTCCTTCATGAACCTCATGCAAGAGCCGATTTGACTCTGAAGGTCCCAGACATTTAAGTAGTAGTCCTTCCAAGGTCCTGTAGAACATGTCATCCCCTATCAGAACATACTTCATGGCCTTGAGACTTATCCTTCTGGGTGCCCCCCGAGCCGAATCCTTCAAGTAATTGAAGATATCGGCTCTCCAGTCTCCGGGTTCTAGAAACTGAACCTCCACCTCGACTCCATCGGCTGTCTCCTTGTAGCCAGAAGCCATTTGTGCCAAATCATTGGCTTCATTGTTCAGAGTCCTGCGTATCCAGTGGAAATTGATGTACCTGAATTGTGACATTAACTCACGGCACTGCATCCATATCGGGAAAAGAGCCTCGCTCTCACACCTATATTCCTCCGTGAGCTGAGAAATCACCAGCTTCGAATCTCCAAAAATTTCCAACGCTTCTGCACCGGCTTCGAGAAGCAATTCCATCCCTTTGCGAACGACTTCATATTCCACCAGATTATTGGTGCACGGGGTAGTCATTCTGATGGAGAAGGAGTAAGTCGCCCCACGAGGCGACACCAATAGAATTCCCACACCGCACCCATCATCACAAGCCGATCCGTCAAAGAACATAGCCCAAGCACGAATAAATAATGCGGTAATATCAGTGCTGATCCTGTCCGCAACAAGATCCACCAGTGCTTGTCCTTTGACTGCTTTTGCAGGCTGGTACCGGATATCGAATTCTGGACAATGCAAAACATCCATTTTCCAAGTCGGCCTTAAGGACAAGGGCCGACAGCATATGCTTTATGAAATCCGATTTGCATATGACAATTATTTCCGCCGAGAGAAAAATATGGCGAAGCTTCGTACATGTAAGTATAAGCAAAGACAAAGCTTCTGGATTTCAGGATACCTGGTCTCGGCGTCTAACATGCGTCCTGCTGAGGTAGAAAACCACCCTCTCTTGGTCGTCATGCTTCTGGACTAGCACCGAAGCAATTGAAGTGTCACCCACGGATATGTACACATAGAACGGCCTATCGTGCTGAGGAGAACCAATACTGGAGGCTTTGACAAATATCCTTGATTTCATCGAAAGCTTGTTGCTGTTCTGCCCCCCAGCGAAACTCATCATCGGATTTGATCTTTACTAACCCCATAAACGGCTCATGCGTCCGGACATATTAGACAATAAATCGCCTGACAAAATTAATTTTACCGATGAGTTTCTGCAACTCCTTCTTTGTAGTAGAGATGGCTTCATCGTCTTTACAGCTTCTAGACTCTTTAGGCCGATCTCGATTCCCCGTTCATGTACCAGGAATCCCAGAAACTGACCGGCCGACACACCGAAAGCGCACTTCTTTGGGTTCATTTTGAGCCCAAACCTCCGAGTCCGCTCCAAAACTTGACGCAGATCTTCTAAATGCCCCGCAGCTGATTTGGACTTGACCACGACATCATCAATATAAATCTCTACCAGCTTGCCGATGAGATCATGAAAAATATAATTCATAGCACGTTGGTACGTTGCACCGGCATTTTTCAGCCGAAGGTCATAACCAAGTACTCGAACAAGCCAACTGCACCTGGTACTCTGAACGCAGTCTGTTCACGTCCTCTGGGGCCATGAAGATCTGGTTGTAACCAGCATTGCCATCCATAAAACTCATCATTTTGTGGCCAGCAACTGCGTTGATCAATGTTTCTGCAACAGGCATCGGGTATTCGTCCTTTGGTGTTGCTCTATTGAGATCTCTAAAATCGACGCAAACACGCCATCGGCCATCCTTCTTTTGTACCGGTACCACGCTAGAGATCCATTCTGCATATCGGCATGGCCTGATGAACCCAACATCCAGCATCTTCTCCACCTCTTTCTTAACTTCTTCTAGGACTTCGGCCTTCATCTGACGTGCTCGTTGCTGAAACGGCCGAAACCCTTTCTTGAGCGGGAGCCGATGCTCGACTATGCTTCTATCCAGTCCGGGCATCTCGGTGTAGTCCCATGCAAAGCAATCCCAATATTCTTTTAGCAGTGCAATCATCTCCTCTCGCAAAGCCGGATCCAACTTCTTGCTGATAAATGTCGGTCGTGGCTTATCCCCAGGACCGATGTCAACCTCTTCCAAATCATCAGCTGATGTGAACCCGTATCCGAGTTTGCTGTCGTTTGAAAAATCAGCTGCGAACGCAAGCGAGTCTTCACTATCCACAAGATCAGCGGCAAACACAGGGAGATGACAAGAAAATTATTTGGCCAACCGCACGGGCTGGCCGCTTCTATACTTCTATTATCATTCAGAGCCAAATAGTTAATGAGTGGCCAACTGCCAGGCAGGCCATCATGTGTACATGATGTAACAATTCCGACCACAAACAGAATTTTTCTATTTTTTGGTGCCGATCGCTGGGACCGGCCTCTCTATTTCTATTACACCCCGTGGCTTGCCAGGATGCATCTATTCTGTGAGGCCAGTGGATAAGACCAGCCTCAGTCCATTTTTTGTCGCCTCGATCCGATCACAGTCTTCCAGGGCGATCCCTGAGATCGGCTCTTGTCCTTCCGCATCCCAGGCGTTCATATCTGCGACCGAGACCTCGCTGGAATCGTCTGCAGAGACCACTTCTACTTCATCGCCATCCCATTGGATGAGGTACTAATGCATTATGGAAGGGATACAACAGTTGGCATGAATCCAGTCCCTTCCAAGCAGCACTGTGTATGTACTCTTGCTGTTAACGATGAAGAACGATGTTGGTACAGTCTTGCGGCCCACTGTCAGTTCCACATTAAGAGCCCCCATCGCCTCTGATGGCTGTCCATTAAAGTCATTAAGCATCACATTGGTCTTGATCAGATCGGAAGAAGAACGACCCAATCGGCGCAGCACAGAGTATGGCATCAGGTTGACTCCGGCACCAGTGTCGACCAACATCCTATTCACAGGCTTGCCATTGATGAAGCCCTTGAGATATAACCCCTTCAGGTGCTTGTAGCTCTTCTCCTTGGGCTTCTCGAAAATGATTGGGTGGGCCGAGATCCAGCTGCGCGATGGCCAATTCCTCCGGTTGGGGTGCTCGAAACTCCGACGGGAGCACGAACACCATGTTCACATCAGCCATGGCTTCTCATCGGCTTTTGTCTGCTTGGGGCGCCACTCTTTTCTCGGAGGGCACCTTTCCTCCCTTCGCGGTCGTCTGACTTGCTCCGCGAGATCCGGACGCGCTTTCCTCAGCACGTCAAGATACTTTGCTTCTGCCTCTTCCAGATTGCGCAAGCGCTGCACCCTGCGCTTCTGCGAGCGATTGAGCCCATCAGGACACCACCGTGGGCGATGGTACCTGTCTTCTTCCTCTGGCTCGGAATCACCCCTGGATGGGCGCCTCTCGTGGTCATCCTGACGCGTTCCGGGGGCCAAGCGCCGGAACACCGATGTCTCATCCTGCTGGCGTCCTCGAGGCCTGCACTCCAAGCAATCATCTATAGTAGGCAATCGGCTCATGCCAGAATTCCAGCAATATCTGAAGAACGGGCAGTGCCAGTGGTCGCGTATAGCCTGGCGTCTCCCCAGCGTCCCTGTGCGGTGTTCATACTCGTCCTCCTCCGATTCGTATCGGCGGCGCAACTTGTACTGGTACTGGTACTTTTCCAGAAGCCGATTAGAAGCTGGAAGCTGGTTGCGGATGTGACACACTTGCTCTTCAGTTACATGTCGCTGTTCCAGCTCACGTTCATCCTGGGCCGTTTGCCAGAAGCGGCCTCTCTCCTCTGCTTGTCATGGCGGCGCGTGGGTCCCACCATGTTGATCTGGAATGAAAAATTCTGACCCTGTAGGAGTGAAGTCCGACAACTCTACCACATTGGCTTGTGGGAAAGGCTTCGTGTCGACCTTCATCGTATGTTGAGCCAAAATTAATCGGCCTTGCTCGATAGCCGATTGTATCTGACGACGTAACTCCTTGCATTCACCCGTGGAATGAGTGAACGAGTGGTGCCATTTGCAGTACAGTCTTCCCTGCAACTCTTGTGGCGTTGGTAGCTTGTGATTTTCTGGGAGCTTCAGCTATTTTTTTAGGAACAGATCAAATATCTGCTCTACCTTGGTCACATCAAAGTCGAAGCCCTTCACAAGCCCCTATTGTTTGACCCACTTGCACGGGACAGGGTTTGCCCCCCCCCCCGAGTCCACTCTACCACGGCCAGTTCTTGCTCTTCACCAGAGTCATCAGATTCATCCGCCTGGGCCATGTTTACATGGCACTTGAACTTGTCCTGGTACAGCTCAGGATGATAATGCTCGTATGCCGTAAGCTTCTGCACTAGATGCGCCAGAGATGTGAACTCCAACTGAAAAGCCGCATCCTTGATAGGCTTAGCAAGCCCGAGGACAGCCAGATCGACTGCCTCCTTCTCTGTGATGCGCGACGAGTAGCATCGGTTCTTGACTTCTCTGAAGCGCTGTATATACTCCGACACAGTCTCCCCTCACTTTTTCCTGACCTGGGCGAGGTCGGCAATTCCGGCTTCAGCAGCCTCCGAATTGTACTGGGTATGGAATTGATCTTCAAGCTGCCTCCAAGTCCGAATCGAATCCGGAGCCAGTAATGCATATTATCCAAAAGCTGGGCCTGTAAGGGATTGGCCGAAGAACCGGACCCTCAACGGATCTGACACTGAGATCATCCCAAGCTGCGTTAAGTATCGGCTCACATGCTCGATGGAGCTGGCTCCCTCTGACCCGTTGAACTTGGTGAACTCAGGAAGCCGATACTTGGGTGGCAGTGGGATCAAGTCATAGTCGCTTGGATACGGCTTGGAAAAGCCGATCGCTTTCCTCTTGGGCAGGATGCCGAACTGGTCCCTCAGTATTGCACTGACCTGCTCCACACTAAGAATTCCTGGGGCCGATGGCTCAGCACTCGGCCCAGTAGCGTACTTTGCCAGCCATGCTTGTTTCTGCGCGTCTGCTCCAGAAGCTCCTGGGTTTACTATCTGCACCGAGCGTGTTGGACTGACGCTGTTAGGGATGTAGGCGCATGTGTAGCCATGCGAGATCTCCTTGGGTGGCTCGGTGAGGAATTGGCCTTCTCCAGGATCGCCGCCGATCTTATGGACGACGTAGATCGGCGAGTTTTGTGGTCTTGGGGCCACAAACGAGAACGGCAGCACCGGTCTAGAATGCAACGTAGCTTCCTCTGTGACTCCCAGGGTCGGCCCCGATGGAGAGTACTGGTTCTTGATTATCTCCTGGATGACGCGATGCGCCATGTGCTCAAGCTCGTTCATCAGGCTCTGAGAGTGCCGATGAAGTGCATGGGCCACCATGTAGTTCATCTCCTAACGCAGGGCCCTGGTGCGCTCCTCTGATGGTACAGACAAGTCCACGTTGTCGAGAGCGCCTTCAGGCGAGAACCCCTTCCACCTGATGCCATGGTTGCGGGTCCTCTCAAAAGAGCCGATGAGATCGGCTTCCAGCAGAGCTTTGATCTCATCATACTTCTTCTTGTGTTCCAAAGAGAGCTCTTCATATGTGACGGGCTTGGGAACGGGTTCTTGCTCTTGAGCTCCAATCATCTCTACGGTGGGCGTTGCTGTTGACGAGTGTCCCACCGAGCGTGCCAGAATGTGTTGTCAGTCGAAACCCACCGGCGAGCAGCGACGGGCAACACGAAGAGCTGGGAGGTTGCTGGGGCGCTGGCAGGCACTGCTCCCTCGTCGACGGCCCGCAATTCCGTCACGCGCCTGGAGGATGTGTGAAAGCCGGGCGTGCCACCTGACCTATACCCGATCAGGAAGGTGTAAACATGCTCCGAACAGTTTCCTGCATACAAAGACACGTGTAAATGTAAGTCCGAGCCGTGGTCGGCTCCCCGGACGACTCTTGCATCGGCTTTAAAGAGCCGATCGAGTCCCGGTGTCAGATTGGATCTGTCGCATCCAGATATTGATGAATAAAGCAAATAAATATAAAGCTGCTTCAATTAAATCTAACTGATCTAATCCCCGATGGTAACAGCTTCACTGCTAGATCGGAACATCCTACACGTGACTAGGCCTAATGAACATAACAGACAACTAAACCACAACCCAAACAGAGGCCTAAGAACTAGCAAGAGCCGATTCCCGGAACAATCCCTATCTGGGCTAAGATAAAACATCTATTACACCACCGGATCATCCAATCCGTTTGCAAGGCCTAACCTAGCAGATATTACGCCAACTCTTAAGATAAGAGCAAACCATAATAGATCAAATCTACTAGACATAAAAGAAGCAGGGTGTTGCCTCTGTGCAACTAATTCTATGCGACAAGAACTAGCATGAGATTGAAACGTGACTGCACGGAGACAACATGATATTCGTAGATGATAAGCAACGAAGCACAACAGATCTACTAGAAGCCATGCTACGAACATCAAGATAACTAGTACTACTCGTCATCAAAAACGCTTCAGTACGAGTAATACCAAGGTAAAAGCAAGAACAATACTGCCCTGATCGCAAGGAGCGATCAGGGCAGCATGACACTTACTTGGATGAAATCCTAAGATTAGGGTGGCGATGCGCCGAGAGTTGTTCTTTGCGAGACGTGATGACGCTCTCCTTCATGAATAACAAAAGATACATATTTATAGTCCGGAGACTTGGGAAACAATCTAAACTAATCTTGTCCGATCGGACTCTATCTCTAACCTTGAACTAATCTAAAGATACATGGCCCATGTGGCCCAGATGCTCACGCAGGAGCCGATTTACAAGTCTTCTTCAGTCTTCTGCTTTAAGCTCATTTTGATTTCGGCCCATAAATTAATCCTGTTAATTTATGGCGATAACAAGTATCACTGTTGCAAATCATGAATTAAGTATGCTCATTAGATTCGTCTCGCGATTTACAGCCCATTCATGCAAAAAATTTTGTAAATAGACTTCATTTAGTACTCCATGCGTGTATCAAAACATTCGATGCGATGTTTTTTTAAACGGGATGGAAACTAAACAGAACCTATGTCTAAGAAGTATTCGGTTATTACATCAACTTCCATGCTTAAACAACATCCGATGAGACCCAACTATGGACCGAGTCACCGAGAGGACACACTGCTCCACTCAACTGAGCTCTGCCCGTGCAGCAGCTACGACATGTCCTGGCTCCTGATCCTGATCCCTTAACATGTCCCCGCGTCAATGGCGCATCATCCATTCACGCTCACAAAGCCATGGCATCCCCGAAGCGACCTGACCAGCAACAGGAAAACGTACGGTACGGCAGCCGGCAACGCAACCGGTATGTGGGAATTTCCGAAGACGATGGTCGTCGTCGTCGTCGTCGTCAAATAGCTCTGGCAGTCCGTGCCCTGGCCCCTGTTTCCGGTTGATGTCGTGCACTAGAGATTCCCGTGACCGCTAGTAGCAAGATCATTAGCAGCAGCATAAAAGCGAGGAGCATCCCATGGTCATGCACAGCACAGGCTACTCTAGCAGTCTAGCGTCCTGTATAGCTGGGGTTGTTTGGTTTCATAGATTTTTTTTAAGTCCCTGGAACTTTTTAGTATTTAGAAGTATTAAATAAATATTAATTATAAAACATAACTGCAGAACCCTGGGGCTAAACTGCGAGACGAATCTAACGAGGTATCTTAATCTATGATTAGCGAATGGTTACTGTAGCATCACTGTAGCGGATTATGAATTAGTTAGGCTCATTAGATTCGTCTCGCGAAAAAACACTCAGCTGTCAAAAAACATTTAAAACAGATTTTATTTAATATAAAATAGTAAGATTCTTTTTGATGTGATAGGGACTTTTGAAAAAAGTTCTGAGCCAAACACACCCATGAGGCTGCAGGCTAGCTTGGCAGCGAGACGCGACGCGGCGCCCGGCAGGACTGCATAATGCGGGCACGTACGAGCGTGGCTGGTCGCCCCGCATCGGGTGCCCCTGACCAGGTTTACATTATCACTGATACATGATTTATCAGTGCCCTCCGGTATCGATAATCGATTGAAATCGGTGAAATATCGCTAAAAATCGACTGATAAGGAAGATCAATTCAAATATCGATAATCAATGATTTATCATTGATAATCGATGCAAATCGGTCGATTTATCGAAAATTCGGCTGAGAAATGTATTTAGCAGATGGAAAATAGAAATTTTTATAGTATTTTATTTGGTTGTTATGTATGGTATTTTATAAGGTAAATTATACATACATACGTAGCTTACGATAGAATTGCATTAGAAATAAACATGTACATATTTTGGATATAAATTGAATAAACTATATATACATATTACATATATCCATGTTATGTATAATTATGCAAACCACACAAATAGACATACACCAAATGAAATTGCACATAAATACAAAAAAGTACATAGTCCATACAACCACATTGTCCATATTAGCATAAATTGACACAAGTTTTATGCAAATTGGTAACAGACTCATATGACCACATCCATAATTCATACAGAAGACACTTAAAACATCCATTTTTCATAAATGACACTTTTTTATATAATAATTATGTAAACCAATTAGACATTTAGACATAGTTTTTTTTAGTATAAGCATACATATTATAGTCAACATTGAAGCCTATTGTATCCTAACCGATTTAACAACAAGTCAACATTGAATTCTTTCTTCCCACCACTAATATTAACACTAGTCTACATTGCAATTATCAGTATAACCATCCATTTGTAGCATAATATACAACAATATAGTAAATACCCCATGCATATTTGGTCAAGTTGGTGAAAGGAAATAGAAAATCAACCAAAATTGTTGAATATCAACTGATTTGCATTGATTATCGATGGATTTGCATCAATTATCAGGCTTTAGTATTGGAAACATTTTTTGTCTAAGCAAACGGTGGTTGTTTTTAATATGTGACATCATTCTAGACTATAGAGAGGCTCTAGCTTTTTATAGAATTTTTTCCACACTAGTTTAAATTTTTTTGAATTTTTGAAATTTTGGATTGAAATCCATCGAAAAATCAATTGATAACGTTTATCGGTCAACATCGGTAACGGTAAATTTCACCGATAATCGCGATTATCGAGCGATTTTGTATTCCATGCCCCTGACACGATCGCGGGCGCGTAAATGAGCACCGGAGGCAGACGCACGCAACCGATCCGGGCCGGGGGCCCGGGGCCTTCTGTTCTGGGATGTCCACCGGCCCGGCCGGCGGGCTTCAATCTCATACTGGGGTTGTTTGGTTGGCAACAAAAGTAGCGTGTATGTTTTTAGAAGAGAATCTCACATACATGAAGTATTAAATAAAATCTATTTGTAAAAAAAATTTAAAGATATGTGTAACTTTCGCGACGAATCTAATGACGGTAATAAAGCGATGATTAGCTACAGTAATGCTACAGTACACATTCTCTAATCGCACTGCCAAAGAACTCATTAGATTCTTTAGAGCCACTAGCGCGGGCGTTCTGAAGTTAGTTTTATAAATTAATTTTATTGACACCGTAATTAGTGGTCAAAATTATTACTATCGAAATACGATAAGCCCACAAAGATTCTGACAACACCTCATGCCAGCGCCTAGGATATTCATCGATCTTTCTTTTTATGAGCTTAATGAGGCTCTGGTTGGACGCTTCAGCCTGGTCCATTAGCTTGGGCATAATATGGAGATGATCTGATCAGCTTAATCCCCCTGTCATCGGCAAACTTTCTGAATTCCTCTGATATAAAGACCGATCCTCCATCGGTCGTAAAGGTCTGAGGGATCCCAAATCTGTGAATGATGTGCTCTTTGACAAAGCTGATCACATCTCTCGATGCTACCGACCTCATGGACACTGCCTCTACCCCACTTTGTGAAATAATCTGTAGCAGCTAAAACCCATTGGTGACCCTTGCTGGACGACGGGTTGATTTGTCCGATCATGTCCATGCCCCAACCTCTGAATGGCCACGGTTTGATGATCGGATTCATCACTAATGCCGGCACTATCTGAATTTTGCCAAACTTCTGACATCCTTTATAATATTTGAACAATCTTCCAGCATACTGGGCCAGTAATAACCTGATCGCCTAATCAGCCACTTCATCTTATGAGCCGATTGGTAAGTACCGCAGGCTCCTTCATGAACCTCATGCAAGAGCCGATTTGACTCTGAAGGTCCCAGACATTTAAGTAGTAGTCCATTCCAAGGTCCTGTAGAACATGTCATCCCCTATCAGAACATACTTCATGGCCTTGAGACTTATCCTTCTGGGTGCCCCCCGAGCCGAATCCTTCAAGTAATTGAAGATATCGGCTCTCCAGTCTCCGGGTTCTAGAAACTGAACCTCCACCTCGACTCCATCGGCTGTCTCCTTGTAGCCAGAAGCCATTTGTGCCAAATCATTGGCTTCATTGTTCAGAGTCCTGCGTATCCAGTGGAAATTGATGTACCTGAATTGTGACATTAACTCACGGCACTGCATCCATATCGGGAAAAGAGCCTCGCTCTCACACCTATATTCCTCCGTGAGCTGAGAAATCACCAGCTTCGAATCTCCAAAAATTTCCACCGCTTCTGCACCGGCTTCGAGAAGCAATTCCATCCCTTTGCGAACGACTTCATATTCCACCAGATTATTGGTGCACGGGGTAGTCATTCTGATGGAGAAGGAGTAAGTCGCCCCACGAGGCGACACCAATAGAATTCCCACACCGCACCCATCATCACAAGCCGATCCGTCAAAGAACATAGCCCAAGCACGAATAAATAATGCGGGTAATATCAGTGCTGATCCTGTCCGCAACAAGATCCACCAGTGCTTGTCCTTTGACTGCTTTGCAGGCTGGTACCGGATATCGAATTCTGACAATGCAAACATCCATTTTCCAAGTCGGCCTTTAAGGACAAGGGCCGACAGCATATGCTTTATGAAATCCGATTTGCATATGACAATTATTTCCGCCGAGAGAAAAATATGGCGAAGCTTCGTACATGTAAAGTATAAGCAAAGACAAAGCTTCTCGATTTCAGGATACCTGGTCTCGGCGTCTAACATGCGTCTGCTGAGGTAGAAAAACCACCCTCTCTTGGTCGTCATGCTTCTGGACTAGCACCGAAGCAATTGAAGTGTCACCCACGGATATGTACACATAGAACGGCCTATCGTGCTGAGGAGGAACCAATACTGGAGGCTTTGACAAATATTCCTTGATTTCATCGAAAGCTTGTTGCTGTTCTGCCCCCCCAGCGAAACTCATCATCGGATTTGATCTTTACTAACCCCATAAACGGCTCAATGCGTCCGGACATATTAGAAATAAATCGCCTGACAAAATTAATTTTACCGATGAGTTTCTGCAACTCCTTCTTTGTAGTAGATGGCTTCATCGTCTTTACAGCTTCTAGACTCTTTAGGCCGATCTCGATTCCCCGTTCATGTACCAGGAATCCCAGAAACTGACCGGCCGACACACCGAAAGCGCACTTCTTTGGGTTCATTTTGAGCCCAAACCTCCGAGTCCGCTCCAAAACTTGACGCAGATCTTCTAAATGCCCCGCAGCTGATTTGGACTTGACCACGACATCATCAATATAAATCTCTACCAGCTTGCCGATGAGATCATGAAAAATATAATTCATAGCACGTTGGTACGTTGCACCGGCATTTTTCAGCCCGAAGGTCATAACCAAGTACTCGAACAAGCCAACTGCACCTGGTACTCTGAACGCAGTCTTGTTCACGTCCTCTGGGGCCATGAAGATCTGGTTGTAACCAGCATTGCCATCCATAAAATCATCATTTTGTGGCCAGCAACTGCGTTGATCAATGTTTCTGCAACAGGCATCGGGTATTCGTCCTTTGGTGTTGCTCTATTGAGATCTCTAAAATCGACGCAAACACGCCATCGGCCATCCTTCTTTTGTACCGGTACCACGCTAGAGATCCATTCTGCATATCGGCATGGCCTGATGAACCCAACATCCAGCATCTTCTCCACCTCTTTCTTAACTTCTTCTAGGACTTCGGCCTTCATCTGACGTGCTCGTTGCTGAACGGCCGAAACCCTTTCTTGAGCGGGAGCCGATGCTCGACTATGCTTCTATCCAGTCCGGGCATCTCGGTGTAGTCCCATGCAAAGCAATCCCAATATTCTTTTAGCAGTGCAATCATCTCCTCTCGCAAAGCCGGATCCAACTTCTTGCTGATAAATGTCGGTCGTGGCTTATCCCAGGACCGATTGTCAACCTCTTCCAAATCATCAGCTGATGTGAACCCGTATCCGAGTTTGCTGTCGTTTGAAAAATCAGCTGCGAACGCAAGCGAGTCTTCACTATCCACAAGATCAGCGGCAAACACAGGGAGATGACAAGAAAAATTATTTGGCCAACCGCACGGGCTGGCCGCTTCTATACTTCTATTATCATTCAGAGCCAAATAGTTAATGAGTGGCCAACTGCCAGAGCAGGCCATCATGTGTACATGATGTAACAATTCCGACCACAAACAGAATTTTTCTATTTTTTGGTTGCCGATCGCTGGGACCGGCCTCTCTATTTCTATTACACCCCGTGGCTTGCCAGGATGCATCTATTCTGTGAGGCCAGTGGATAAGACCAGCCTCAGTCCATTTTTTGTCGCCTCGATCCGATCACAGTCTTCCAGGGCGATCCCTGAGATCGGCTCTTGTCCTTCCGCATCCCAGGCGTTCATATCTGCGACCGAGACCTCGCTGGGAATCGTCTGCAGAGACCACTTCTACTTCATCGCCATCCCATTGGATGAGGTACTAATGCATTATGGAAGGGATACAACAGTTGGCATGAATCCAGTCCCTTCCAAGCAGCACTGTGTATGTACTCTTGCTGTTAACGATGAAGAACGATGTTGGTACAGTCTTGCGGCCCACTGTCAGTTCCACATTAAGAGCCCCCATCGCCTCTGATGGCTGTCCATTAAAGTCATTAAGCATCACATTGGTCTTGATCAGATCGGAAGAAGAACGACCCAATCGGCGTAGCACAGAGTATGGCATCAGGTTGACTCCGGCACCAGTGTCGACCAACATCCTGTTCACAGGCTTGCCATTGATGAAGCCCTTGAGATATAACCCCTTCAGGTGCTTGTAGCTCTTCTCCTTGGGCTTCTCGAAAATGATTGGCCGTGGGCCGAGATCCAGCTGCGCGATGGCCAATTCCTCCGGTTGGGGTGCTCGAAACTCCGACGGGAGCACGAACACCATGTTCACATCAGCCAATGGCTTCTCATCGGCTTTTGTCTGCTTGGGGCGCCACTCTTTTCTCGGAGGGCACCTTTCCTCCCTTCGCGGTCGTCTGACTTGCTCCGCGAGATCCGGACGCGCTTTCCTCAGCACGTCAAGATACTTTGCTTCTGCCTCTTCCAGATTGCGCAAGCGCTGCCACCCTGCGCTTCTGCGAGCGATTGAGCCCATCAGGACACCACCGTGGGCGATGGTACCTGTCTTCTTCCTCTGGCTCGGAATCACCCCTGGATGGGCGCCTCTCGTGGTCATCCTGACGCGTTCCGGGGGCCAAGCGCCGGAACACCGATGTCTCATCCTGCTGGCGTCCTCGAGGCCTGCACTCCAAGCAATCATCTATAGTAGGCAATCGGCTCATGCCAGAATTCTAGCAATATCTGAAGAACGGGCAGTGCCAGTGGTCGCGTATAGCCTGGCGTCTCCCCAGCGTCCTCCCTGTGCGGTGTTCATACTCGTCCTCCTCCGATTCGTATCGGCGGCGCAACTTGTACTGGTACTGGTACTTTTCCAGAAGCCGATTAGAAGCTGGAAGCTGGTTGCGGATGTGACACACTTGCTCTTCAGTTACATGTCGCTGTTCCAGCTCACGTTCATCCTGCGGCCGTTTGCCAGAAGCGGCCTCTCTCCTCTGCTTGTCATGGCGGCGCGTGGGTCCCACCATGTTGATCTGGAATGAAAAATTCTGACCCGTAGGAGTGAAGTCCGACAACTCTACCACATTGGCTTGTGGGAAAGGCTTCGTGTCGACCTTCATCGTATGTTGAGCCAAATTAATCGGCCTTGCTCGATAGCCGATTGTATCTGACGACGTAACTCCTTGCATTCACCCGTGGAATGAGTGAACGAGTGGTGCCATTTGCAGTAGTCTTCCCTGCAACTCTTGTGGCGTTGGTAGCTTGTGATTTTCAGGGAGCTTCAGCTGTTTTTTTTAGGAACAGATCAAATATCTGCTCTACCTTGGTCACATCAAAGTCGAAGCCCTTCACAAGCCCCTATTGTTTGACCCACTTGCACGGGACAGGGTTTGCCCCCCCCCCCCCCCCGAGTCCACTCTACCACGGCCAGTTCTTGCTCTTCACCAGAGTCATCAGATTCATCCGCCTGGGCCATGTTTACATGGCACTTGAACTTGTCCTGGTACAGCTCAGGATGATAATGCTCGTATGCCGTAAGCTTCTGCACTAGATGCGCCAGAGATGTGAACTCCAACTGAAAAGCCGCATCCTTGATAGGCTTAGCAAGCCCGAGGACAGCCAGATCGACTGCCTCCTTCTCTGTGATGCGCGACGAGTAGCATCGGTTCTTGACTTCTCTGAAGCGCTGTATATACTCCGACACAGTCTCCCCTCGCTTTTTCCTGACCTGGGCGAGGTCGGCAATTCCGGCTTCAGCAGCCTCCGAATTGTACTGGGTATGGAATTGATCTTCAAGCTGCCTCCAAGTCCGAATCGAATCCGGAGCCAGTAATGCATATTATCCAAAAGCTGGGCCTGTAAGGGATTGGCCGAAGAACCGGACCCTCAACGGATCTGACACTGAGATCATCCCAAGCTGCGTTAAGTATCGGCTCACATGCTCGATGGAGCTGGCTCCCTCTGACCCGTTGAACTTGGTGAACTCAGGAAGCCGATACTTGGGTGGCAGTGGGATCAAGTCATAGTCGCTTGGATACGGCTTGGAAAAGCCGATCGCTTTCCTCTTGGGCAGGATGCCGAACTGGTCCCTCAGTATTGCACTGACCTGCTCCACACTAAGAATTCCTGGGGCCGATGGCTCAGCACTCGGCCCAGTAGCGTACTTTGCCAGCCATGCTTGTTTCTGCGCGTCTGCTCCAGAAGCTCCTGGGTTTACTATCTGCACCGAGCGTGTTGGACTGACGCTGTTAGGGATGTAGGCGCATGTGTAGCCATGCGAGATCTCCTTGGGTGGCTCGGTGAGGAATTGGCCTTCTCCAGGATCGCCGCCGATCTTATGGACGACGTAGATCGGCGAGTTTTGTGGTCTTGGGGCCACAAACGAGAACGGCAGCACCGGTCTAGAATGCAACGTAGCTTCCTCTGTGTGACTCCCCAGGGTCGGCCCCGATGGAGAGTACTGGTTCTTGATTATCTCCTGGATGACGCGATGCGCCATGTGCTCAAGCTCGTTCATCAGGCTCTGAGAGTGCCGATGAAGTGCATGGGCCACCATGTAGTTCATCTCCTAACGCAGGGCCCTGGTGCGCTCCTCTGATGGTACAGACAAGTCCACGTTGTCGAGAGCGCCTTCAGGCGAGAACCCCTTCCACCTGATGCCATGGTTGCGGGTCCTCTCAAAAGAGCCGATGAGATCGGCTTCCAGCAGAGCTTTGATCTCATCATACTTCTTCTTGTGTTCCAAAGAGAGCTCTTCATACGTGACGGGCTTGGGAACGGGTTCT
The DNA here is from genome assembly GCF_016808335.1 of Panicum virgatum. Classification (NCBI taxonomy): domain Eukaryota; kingdom Viridiplantae; phylum Streptophyta; class Magnoliopsida; order Poales; family Poaceae; genus Panicum; species Panicum virgatum. The sequence goes on from NC_053145.1 coordinate 63,761,158, forward strand.
TGCTCTTGAGCTCCAATCATCTCTACGGTGGGCGTTGCTGTTGACGAGTGTCCCACCGAGCGTGCCAGAATGTGTTGTCAGTCGAAACCCACCGGCGAGCAGCGACGGGCAACACGAAGAGCTGGGAGGTTGCTGGGGCGCTGGCAGGCACTGCTCCCTCGTCGACGGCCCGCAATTCCGTCACGCGCCTGGAGGATGTGTGAAAGCCGGGCGTGCCACCTGACCTATACCCGATCAGGAAGGTGTAAACGTGCTCCGAACAGTTTCCTGCATACAAAGACACGTGTAAATGTAAGTCCGAGCCGTGGTCGGCTCCCCGGGACGACTCTTGCATCGGCTTTAAAGAGCCGATCGAGTCCCGGTGTCAGATTGGATCTGTCGCATCCAGATATTGATGAATAAAGCAAATAAATATAAAGCTGCTTCAATTAAATCTAACTGATCTAATCCCCGATGGTAACAGCTTCACTGCTAGATCGGAACATCCTACACGTGACTAGGCCTAATGAACATAACAGACAACTAAACCACAACCCAAAACAGAGGCCTAAGAACTAGCAAGAGCCGATTCCCGGAACAATCCCTATCTGGGCTAAGATAAAACATCTATTACACCACCGGATCATCCAATCCGTTTGCAAGGCCTAACCTAGCAGATATTACGCCAACTCTTAAGATAAGAGCAAACCATAATAGATCAAATCTACTAGACATAAAAGAAGCAGGGTGTTGCCTCTGTGCAACTAATTCTATGCGACAAGAACTAGCATGAGATTGAAACGTGACTGCACGGAGACAACATGATATTCGTAGATGATAAGCAACGAACCACAACAGATCTACTAGAAGCCATGCTACGAACATCAAGATAACTAGTACTACTCGTCATCAAAAACGCTTCAGTACGAGTAATACCAAGGTAAAAGCAAGAACAATACTGCCCTGATCGCAAGGAGCGATCAGGGCAGCATGACACTTACTTGGATGAAATCCTAAGATTAGGGGTGGCGATGCGCCGAGAGTTGTTGTTTGCGAGACGTGATGACGCTCTCCTTCATGAATAACAAAAGATACATATTTATAGTCCGGAGACTTGGGAAACAATCTAAACTAATCTTGTCCCGATCGGACTCTATCTCTAACCTTGAACTAAATCTAAAGATACATGGCCCATGTGGCCCAGATGCTCATGCAGGAGCCGATTTACAAGTCTTCTTCAGTCTTCTGCTTTAAGCTCATTTTGATTTCGGCCCATAAATTAATCCTGTTAATTTATGGCGATAACAAGTATCACTGTTGCAAATCATGAATTAAGTATGCTCATTAGATTCGTCTCGCGATTTACAGCCCATTCATGCAAAAAATTTTGTAAATAGACTTCATTTAGTACTCCATGCGTGTATCAAAACATTCGATGCGATGTTTTTTTAAACGGGATGGAAACTAAACAGAACCTATGTCTAAGAAGTATTCGGTTATTACATCAACTTCCATGCTTAAACAACATCCGATGAGACCCAACTATGGACCGAGTCACCGAGAGGACACACTGCTCCACTCAACTGAGCTCTGCCCGTGCAGCAGCTACGACATGTCCTGGCTCCTGAGTCCTGATCCCTTAACATGTCCCCGCGTCAATGGCGCATCATCCATTCACGCTCACAAAGCCATGGCATCCCCGAAGCGACCTGACCAGCAACAGGAAAACGTACGGTACGGCAGCCGGCAACGCAACCGGTATGTGGGAATTTCCGAAGACGATGGTCGTCGTCGTCGTCGTCGTCAAATAGCTCTGGCAGTCCGTGCCCTGGCCCCTGTTTCCGGTTGATGTCGTGCCACTAGAGATTCCCGTGACCGCTAGTAGCAAGATCATTAGCAGCAGCATAAAAGCGAGGAGCATCCCATGGTCATGCACAGCACAGGCTACTCTAGCAGTCTAGCGTCCTGTATAGCTGGGGTTGTTTGGTTTCATAGATTTTTTTTAAGTCCCTGGAACTTTTTAGTATTTAGAAGTATTAAATAAATATTAATTATAAAACATAACTGCAGAACCCTGGGGCTAAACTGCGAGACGAATCTAATGAGGTATCTTAATCTATGATTAGCGAATGGTTACTGTAGCATCACTGTAGCGGATTATGAATTAGTTAGGCTCATTAGATTCGTCTCGCGAAAAAACACTCAGCTGTCAAAAAACATTTATAAACAGATTTTATTTAATACTATAAAATAGTAAGATTCTTTTTGATGTGATAGGGACTTTTGAAAAAAGTTCTGCAGCCAAACAACACCCATGAGGCTGCAGGCTAGCTTGGCAGCGAGACGCGACGCGGCGCCCGGCAGGACTGCATAAATGCGGGCACGTACGAGCGTGGCTGGTCGCCCCGCATCGGGTGCCCCTGACCAGGGTTTACATTATCACTGATACATGATTTATCAGTGCCCTCCGGTATCGATAATCGATTGAAAATCGGTGAAATATCGCTAAAATCGACTGATAAGGAAGATCAAATTCAAATATCGATAATCAATGATTTATCATTGATAATCGATGCAAATCGGTCGATTTATCGAAAATTCGGCTGAGAAATGTATTTAGCAGATGGAAAATAGAAATTTTTATAGTATTTTTATTTGGTTTGTTATGTATGGTATTTTATAAGGTAAATTATACATACATACGTAGCTTACGATAGAATTGCATTAGAAATAAACATGTACATATATTTTGGATATAAATTGAATAAACTATATATACATATTACATATATCCATGTTATGTATAATTATGCAAACCACACAAATAGACATACACCAAATGAAATTGCACATAAATACAAAAAAGTACATAGTCCATACAAACCACATTGTCCATATTAGCATAAATTGACACAAGTTTTATGCAAATTGGTAACAGACTCATATGACCACATCCATAATTCATACAGAAAGACACTTAAAACATCCATTTTTCATAAATGACACTTTTTTATATAATAATTATGTAAACCAATTAGACATTTAGACATAGTTTTTTTTAGTATAAGCATACATATTATAGTCAACATTGAAGCCTATTGTATCCTAACCGATTTAACAACAAGTCAACATTGAATTCTTTCTTCCCACCACTAATATTTAACACTAGTCTACATTGCAAATTATCAGTATAACCATCCATTTGTAGCATAATATACAACAATATAGTAAATACCCCATGCATATTTGGTCAAGTTGGTGAAAGGAAATAGAAAATCAACCAAAATTGTTGAATATCAACTGATTTGCATTGATTATCGATGGATTTGCATCAATTATCAGGCTTTAGTATTGGAAACATTTTTTTGTCTAAGCAAACGGTGGTTGTTTTTAATATGTGACATCATTCTAGACTATAGAGAGGCTCTAGTTTTTTATAGAATTTTTTCCACACTAGTTATAAATTTTTTTGAATTTTTGAAATTTGGATTGAAATCCATCGAAAAATCAATTGATAACGTTTATCGGTCAACATCGGTAACGGTAAATTTCACCGATAATCGCGATTATCGAGCGATTTTGTATTCCATGCCCCTGACACGATCGCGGGCGCGTAAATGAGCACCGGAGGCAGACGCAACGCAACCGATCCGGGCCGGGGGCCCGGGGCCTTCTGTTCTGGGATGTCCGTACCGGCCCGGCCGGCGGGCTTCATCTCATACTGGGGTTGTTTGGTTTGGCAACAAAAGTAGCGTGTATGTTTTTAGAAGAGAATCTCACATACATGAAGTATTAAATAAAATCTATTTGTAAAAAAAATTTAAAGATATGTGTAACTTTTCGCGACGAATCTAATGACGGTAATAAAGCGATGATTAGCTACAGTAATGCTACAGTACACATTCTCTAATCGCACTGCCAAAGAACTCATTAGATTCTTTAGAGCCACTAGCGCGGGCGTTCTGAAGTTAGTTTTATAAATTAATTTTATTTAACACCGTAATTAGTGGTCAAAATTATTACTATTCTTAATACGCTACCATTATAACGCAAACCAAGACCATTCTCTCGGACAGAGCGCACCGTCGCGAGCAAGAGAACCGGATCTTTGTCTGCTGGTGGCGGCGACGCGCCGGCCGCGGCACAAGGTATGGCTCCCGGACACTGCGCCGCGCACGCCACCGTGCGTCCCCGCTTCGCGGTGGGCGGTGGCGGCAGCGGGCCGAGTTTACGTGCCCATGCGAGATGTGACCGACCCGCCTCCCTCGGTGAGTCGGTATTTGCGTTGAGCTGCATGGCGCTTGATTTAATTTCAGGCGGACAGACAACCGGGCCAGCCTATTTAACCGCTCACGCCAACCTAGGCCGTCCTGGTCCACGCCAAGTCCGCGCGGGGCCGCCGGGCCGGCCCACCCAAACGTCCCCACACCGAGCCGTCAAGCCAACAAAGCCAACCTGCGATCGCGAGGCGGAAGGCTTCCCCAATTAATCCCATCTCGCCCGGCCGTCGGTTTAGCAAACGAACCCACCGGTCGCCGCCGCGCGTGCGCCCCACGACGCCACCGCTGGCCGGCCCGGCATCGCCTGCCCTTCCCCGACCACAAAGTCAAAATCCGGAGGTGAAATCCAACCCTGCGAGAGCTAGCCGAGAGCCACCGCCACGTCCCATTTCTTCCCACGCGCGCGTGCACAGGAGCCGGCCGACGTGACGACCAGCCAGACGAACCGCGTGCGCGCAACAACGAGGCCGTCGCGGCGATCGACGACCGACCGGGATCATGGCGCGCGGCCGCGGCTCCGGCGGCGAGGAGGCGGTGGACCTGTGGGCGATGGTCTCCGAGCTGGAGCGGCATTTCGCGGGGTACAAGCAGCGGCTCGCCGAGCGGGGCGGCACGGCGGCGCGCGAGCGCGACGGCGACGCTGCTGCGGCCGCTTGCGACGGCACGGGCGGCGGCGGCGGCGTGTACGGGGCGTCGCAGTCTGACGAGGCGGGAGGCCGCGGCAGCAACAGCAGCGACGTGAGGGGGAGGATGTACGAGGCGTACGTGCGGCGGAGGGACGAGCGGCTGCGGGAAGGCTGGCGCGCGCGCATGGAGCGCAAGGAGGCCGAGGTCAAGGCGCTCTGGGCGCAGCTCGAGCTCACCGGCCGCGCCGGCGCGGGCGCCGAGAGGGCGCCCGGCGGCGGCCACCCGACGACGACCACCACGACGACGGACGACGGCGCGGCCGCCGGAGACGAGGTAGGTAATTCTGTTACGTGCCCTACCATCCCAAGCTGCACGTTTTCCTGGTTCGCGGTTGTTCGCCACGACACGTTGCCGTCTCTTTTTGGCTTCCCTCCCTCCCTGAACGGTCATTTTTTAACGGTTCCATCTCGTTTTTAGAAGAGGGAAGAGCTACTGCCACGTTTTGCATCTCGAGTTTTCCATTTACCAGCTTCGTGGATTACTCCCAACTTGATGGTCCCTTTATTTCTTCGGAGGCGTATGGAGCTGGTCTTCACACGATTCCACTTGATCCTTGTGATGATCGAGCTATGGGGTGTAGGGTGGGCGACGCATCGATGATCCGATGTGACGCATTCCGGTGATTTGCCCTCCGTTCATAACGTCCAGCAGAAAGTAGAATTCCGGGCTTCCTTTCTTCAGCATGCGCTGCTGCAATTTTCCAGAATCCAAATTCGAATGTTCCAAATTGGAGAGAAAGAATCCATTTCCATCCAAAAGGTAAATGAGAGAGAGAATGAGAGACCGAAGCCGGCGATCAGAGGGGGGTGAATGGGAGCCGATCAAAATTTCTTCCGAAATTCGAATCGTCGGACTATGTCCCAAAATCACCCAATCCCTCAAGCGTTCTGACCAAAGTTTGGAGTAACTATTGAAAAGCTAAACCAACACAAAAGGCCTCGAACGAACGAGCGAAACCACGAAGCAAATCGGAAGCGAATCGGAAAAACTGCAGAACCGATCTGCCTGGACCGGTCTGACCGGTCGCGGCTGTTCAAAAACTAGCAGACCGGTCTGACCGGTCTTGCCTACCGGTCTGACCGGTGGCACCCAGAAAACCCCCGAAAACTTGGATTCAAACGATAAATCTCAACCAAACGACCATGAAAATCCATGAAACTTGGGGGATTGCTTCGCCCCTACCCCGTGAACATATTCCCAAGAGATCTCGTCCTAAAGATAAAAGAATCTCGAGAATTCGAGGGGAGATCAAGAAGGATCGGGGTTTTCTCAAAAACTCAAGAAATCCAATTCAGAAGAGCTCGTGATTCCAGAGGGTTTGGGACAGAATCAGAAGCACGAGAATCACAACAAAGAGCTCATAGAATCCTAGCAATCATGTGCACCAAAAACGAAATCGAAATCCATCACACAAGAGCATAAAAACTAGGGAATTGGATTGATTCGAAAGCCCAGAGGGCACAAGGAGGATGGGGCCTCCTTTCCCAATCAAATCCAATACAAAGTCTCACAAATCCATAATCAAAACCTACTCTAAAGAGAGGAACAGAAGGAGGGAGACACAGGGGCGGCGGCCTGGAGAACAAAGGAGTCCACAAACAGATTACAAAAGCCGCAATTAACCTAACACAAGTGAAGGGGTATTTATACCCACGGGACCGGTCAGACCGGTTGGTTAGACCGGTCAGACCGGTGCCAGGGACCGGTCAGACCGGTTGGCCTGCAGCACCCCCTGTACACGATCTCATCCGACGGCCGAGGTTCTTTCTTCAAAACGAAGTCTTCTCCGCGATGCCGCCATCTTGATGAAGATCAGGTCTGCGGTTTTGAGGGGTCCGCGAAACCCGGGTAGGTGGCCGGTTTTGAGAAAACCGCCAAAACCTCACGCGCGGGAAGATTCCCGCCTCCACGCCGTGGCCCTAGACGCCGTTCCCGCCTCGGCCTTCTGACGGACCTAGACGCCGCCCGACGCCCGTCACCTCCTCGCCCGCAGCGAGGCCCTAGACGCCGCCCGACGCCCGTCACCTCCCCGCCCGCAGCGAGGCCCTAGACGCCGTCGACGCCCGTGCCTCCACGACTTGGCGTCTTCAACCGTCGTCCGTCTCCTTGGTTTTGTGGCGCAAACCAAGAAACCCGCTTTCCGTCGCCGCTTGCGCCCTTGATCCAGGAGTGGACGCCACAGCTGCCGCCCGGTCTGAGCTCCGGTCCCGGCTGCCCTTCACCGCCGTCCACCGCACGGTCCATCGGCCACAGCACCTCCACGGCAGCTCCCCGTCGACACTCGACGCCCGTGTACCTGCAATCCAAAGACCAAGCGCATGATCACACCGCACGGTTGACAATTCACTCATCACAGACAGGATAGAATACTCTCGTTTCTCAGAGAAAAATAAATATGGGTGGACAAACAATTAGTTTGGGAGCAGAGCCTGGCAGTGGCAGCCAGCAGCATCCAGATTCCGTGCGTCAATAAAAGCACGTCACGCTTAGAACCTGAAGCCTCTTCCATGCATCACCAGGTTCCAAATGGCCTTCCCATGTGAAGCCTTTCCGTGTGCCTATCCCCTCGGGGTTAGGCAGCGTCATGTTCGGACTTGGGTTGTCGACAGCAACTTCTCGTGTCGTACGAGACGTCGTCGTGATTATTGAATGAACGCGCGTGATCACGTACGCCGCCTGCGCCGTGGTGGTGTTCATGGTTTACTGGTACCTCTGCTTAAGCACGGGTTCGATCGTTCCAACAAGATAGACTAGTACCTGTGGTGTGGAGTTACTCCGTAATTGCTTGGTAGATTGCTGCCGTGTGGAAGAGTCAATCTCCATTTCGTGACATGACCCCGTCCGTGTCGCCGCGTGTCGGCTGCCGAAAGTTGAAGACCCGGGGAGAAATGCTATTCGCGCGTGTCATTCAAACCAGGGTTCACATTCCCGGTGCTACTGTAGCGAAAACCGTTTATTTTAAAAAAATTTGACTTTTGTATTTTTAAATTATGAACCGAAAAATATTAAAAACCGGACCGGTTTTCACCTCCCGGCCATCACCGGGAACAGGAAATTTTCCCGGTTTTCGGCCTTCCCGGACCGGGAATGTGAACCCTGATTCAAACACGTTGCGTCGCCGTCGCATATAAATATACGGGTCGGCTGGTCTGACTTTTTGGTTGAAAATTTTAACGTTATCAGGTGATTGTTCCCATTGACTTGAGAGAGAGAGAGAGAGAGAGAGAGAGAGAGAGAGATGCTTTACTTCGTAGCTGGAATTTCAGAAAATTGAAGTATAGTAGGACTAGTTTTCAAAAAGAAGTATAGTAGGACTCGTGACAAAAAAAACATTTTTTTTCAATTTTGCAGTTTGTCCGGTTTGCTTGGAGTTTCAATATTGCAGTTTGTCGGGTTTGCTTTGAGTTCCATCTCTTTCATAGGGTGCATAAGAATTTTAGACATGGAAAAAAAGTTAATGATTGGTTTGAAATTCCACTGAAATGTAAGCAAAGCAGTCGCGTGAATCCAAGAAAATAAATTTATGCCAGTATATGTTGTTTGTTTAACTGGGTCGCTGTGGCGCGTGCAGAGGAAAACTGAGCGGAACGACGACGACAAGAGAAGAAGCTCGGACACTGCTCTTGCTCCGAGGAGGATCACCGGCAAGAAGCATGCGCGGACCAGGAGCTTCTCGTCGTCCATCACCACGAACCGCTCCGACGCCGGGAGGCGGCGGGCGCTGTCGCAAGAACCGCCACCGTCAGAGCCACACTCCGCTGCGGAAGCCAGGAAAGATAACCGAGCGCGCCCGGCCGGCGGTGCGGCGGCAACCACCGGGACGGCGAGACCCAGGACGTCTTTGCGTCGCAAGAACTCCGTCAAAGGACACGTCTCAGCGGCGCCGAAGCTGCCTCGCTCTCTGCCCCGACGGGCTAGCTCCGGCGGCCTCGAGGCTCTCAGCAGAGAGGCTGTTCTGCCGATCGCCGATGCGCCTGCGTCCGTGCAGAGCAGCTCGAGCGAGTGTGCTGCCCATGGCGAAACCCCGAACGCTTCTCCGCCGAGGCCGTTCATCGTCAAGGACGACAGCGGCGGCGGCGGCGGCGGCTGTGCAGCGGACGAGCGAGACGCCTCGCCGGAGTCAGATCGCAGCGAGGTGGTCCAAGCCGTGTCAGATGGCAAACCTGGAGCGAAAAATGCTGACGTCGAGGAACTCTGCGAAGAGTTCGAAAAGGTTGGCGCCTCTCCTGACAAGCTTGGCAATCCCAGCGGAGAGATCACCAGCGACTCGGAGACCGAGCCGAGCTACGTCTACATCATCAACAAGGACAACGCCGACGAGCACGCCATGACAATTTCTGAACCTTTGAAATCTGCTGGTTCGGATGATGCGCTAGATTCAGACACGAGGACAAACGAAGAGAACGGCGAAGACATGCCGGCACCAGCCGACGCCACCGCCGCAGAAATCGCGACGACGAATGCCGAGGAAGCGCCGGCGAGAGAGAGCTCCGACGAGTCTTTGTTCTCTGTCAGGTCAGGGCTGAGCGCGCGGCCATCGTGCAGCTCTCGGGATCAGTCCATCGAGAGGCTGCTAGAAGCAGACGCCGTTCTTCTGCGGAAGAAGCGCGAGGAGCGCGCCGAGAAGAGCACGCCGCCTAAGACTCCGGGCAGAGCGGGGAGTAGGGTCTCCGGCGCGGCGCGGTCGCCGAGAGGTACAGTGAGGGGATTCAAGAAGTTCCTGAGCTTCGGCAAGAAGAACAGAGGCCGGGATGTCACCGTCATCGACTGCACGTCGCCGTCGGTGCCCTCGCTGGCGGAAGACGACAGCACGAGCGGAGGGTGGCAGTCCGCTGGTTCGATCAAGCCCAGGATGGGCTCCTCGGATGCTGCCTCTGATGATACAGACCATGGCTACACGGTGTCCCCACGAGGTAATTTTAATGCCCTTTTCTTCGGAATTTCTTCATGCCATTAAAGCATTCCTATGATTTTTTTATTAAAAAAAAGTGTTCGTAAAATTTAAACAGAGCTTCACATACTCTTTTCATAATCTGTAGAAGTACTCTTTAACTATGACACTAACAACTAGACCGGCTGGTATAGTTTCAGCAGCTTGCTCTTTACAAAGCCTTGTAGCTGCTTCTCCTGCAAAATCTGAACTAGCTGAGATAGTTCCACAAGAGAAATCACCCAAAGGTAAACATCTATTTTCCTATATTAAAGTCTTGACACTTATTCGTTGTGTGTAGTTTCTTTAGGCCATTTTTCTTTTCATTTTTCTGGCACCGAACTTATGCATTCTTTTTTATTTTGCAATTGCAGCTCCACGATCATTCTTCTCATTTCGTTCGCTCAACTGTGGAAGGGGTTGATTCAAGGCGTTGCCAGTGTAGCCACTGTAAATTTTAGAAATAAAGGTTTCAAAATTAGGTTGCTGTGTGAAATCTGATGTAATTTGTGCCTCACGTGCTGCTTCCTTGTCTGATGCCGGTACGAGTTTGTGGAGTGATCTTCTATCCGGCCAGATGTATACATCAATAGTAGATTTACTGTTGTTTGTACAGATCCATCCATCGTGCTCATGCATGTATGGAAGGCCAGAGATGGAGTTGCTCTGAATCTTCTCCAGTTTTCTCTGGTACGTGTTCTTATCATGGTTCATGAATGGTCGCAACCAGATTTGTGATGTGTTTGATAACAGCAGCACCGTGACAGAGAAATGAACACTTTGTATACACGCGTGTTGGTTAGGGCACCCATGTTCCTAAACATGGGATTCTGACATTAGTCCAATCTTTCACTATCTCAATGTGGAAAATATTTGGAATTGTCACGAAATGGATGATACTAATGCATTTCGATATGATGATGCTAGTACTGATTTTAGAAGCTAGGGACTATGCTAGGAACAGCGAAATGGAAGACACAATTATTTGGCCACTCGTGGAGGAACAGATGTCCAGCTCCAGCATCTGATCGATTGGACACCCTGGGAACTGGGATGTACTAAAACACTGGTCACCGATCGGTGCCTTCTGCTTGCACGTAGAAGCATCTCCTGATTCCTGTGGTAAAAAGGAAACATAGGCATGTCATGAACAATCTCGAGTACATACCTGAGTTGGAACAGTATAGAGTTGGGAAGATATACCTGAGTTTTTTTGTTAATTTCCAGGTTTCAGTCGCCTACTTCATCACCCCTTTCAATCTATACGTACTAGGAGGCATTGGCCGGCAAAATTATAATTTATTTTCCACTCCACTCCATATGCATTGAGAAAGAATGGATGTATCCAAACAAGACCGTATCTGAGAGCAGTTTTGAAATGCAGAATTTTCATGTGCTGGATTAAAAATAAACATAGGATATACTAATTTATCTATTATCTTATTATTTGGCCAACAAACGGAGCCTCCGCATTCGCTCTCAAGGGCTAGAAATTCTCACGTTAATCGGAGAAAAATATAAAAAATAAAAATTACCCACCACCGTCATTATAATAAAATTAGCATAAAATACCCTTATGCCTAATTAAAAATCACCCACCAATGTCATTATGAAAAAATAAATATAAAATACCATCTAGCTATGTATGAGTTACAAACATACTATTAATAAAAATTAAGGCTAACAACAATCAATCAAAATAAAAAGAAAATAAGAATAATTAGATGCATAATATTATTAAAGCTCAACAAAACAAATTATTATTATAGGTAGATCATATTTGAATTTTTTAACCAACAATAAAACATAATTTACGATAATGAACAGGGTGATGTATGATAACAAATAGTATAATCTTTAAAAATAGAAAATGCACGGATTATATGCCTAGTTTTGCACGAATTGGCAGTCCTACAAGAATTCAAAACGTAGGAATATTTTTAGTGAAGGCTTTGGATGCAACACAAAAATTCAAAGAGGTACAAAAGAAAATGTACATTAGGTCCGACGTCATGTTATGTTTTCCTCCAAAATTCATATGGTGCAATCCTTTATTAGAACATGCAGTAATTTTTGCTACATGATCGCAATCCACCAAAAAATCCATGGCTTCCGTATTCGCTCCAAATAGGGTCTAAATTACTTTTCTGCTGGATCGAACCACTGGACTAGTATGTATATAATTTACTCGAAATATTAATCTTCAAGCATCCAAACCTAGCCATGCCTGCTAGAGCTACCTAACGACCCTAGTCCAACTAGCCTAGCTAGTTCTATTCCCCCGGTCAGCTATACTGCACACCTTACTGGCCACCGAGTGAACCTTACATTGGGGTAGACTGAAAATTTTGTTGTAGTTTCCTTAAAAAGAATCTTGTAATGACAGCTTACTGTAGAAAAATAACCATTTCTTTATGCAAAGCTGAAAAAGGTGCCTAATACTGTAGGAATTCAACTTTAATTCTACAGGAGAATGGTCATATAATACGGCGCCACTTGGCAATTTCAGGTGAAGCAGTTCAAATCGATGCGTCTTAGTGTTACTTTGGACAACCTACTAGCGAAAAAAGATTGTGACCACACAAGAACTAAAGATTTCATGGAAGTTTCAACGAGCTCCAATGACAAATGTCTAAGTCAAGGATTCGTCGAGCACCATCTATGACCTTGCCACTGACCACCACCAACCTTTAGTTTCCAGCTACTCTCATCTCATCTAAGAATTCCTGCCTAACCAAGAAATGGAGCACCTGTGTGCTGTGTTTTCTTACCAACAACGCATCCGCCGTCGATCCGCCGCTGGCTGATGAGATCGAGCTAGCTCTCCCACCCATTAGCTTATTAGGGGGCGTTCGAACCGAGATGGATCGACGGGGCGAGAATCCATGATGGAGAAGGAGCGCACGTGCTGCGATCGACCATGCACACATGCAGCGGGCTGCCGGCCGGCCGGCCGATCGACCAAGCACGTGCCCTGCTTCTCCAGCAGGGGTTTGCTCGCCCCTCATGAGGCACTGCGAACAACTGAAGCAAAAATGGAATGCTAGATGAGCTAGATTGGCAACTAGCTAAGCTATACTTGCAGTGTTGGCAGGCATGTGTGTGTATATATAGGCAGCAAGGGCGAGTGGTTTGTGTGGTGGCAACTGGCAAGGCATGGCTATCTATCGCGAAAGGGCCAAGCTTTCCGGTGAAAGGGAGGCCACACCTGCCGCCGCCTCGGATGCTTTGCTTTCCATGGATGAATTGGCAGACCACCAAACCTGTGGGATCTCAAATTCTCCATCGGTGCCATCTCCCCGGCCGAGCTAATAAACCGGACTTAGTTTAAGAAGAATCCCCCAGCAGGTTGCAGACTTGCAGAGTTGCAGTTAGTCGCTATCTAAACTGGATTCTTTAACAAGACAAGGTTTTACTTGGACTGCTGCTTTTGCGCTTGTTTAAGTAAAAAAAGAATGCTCCTTTTACTCGGCGATGACGGCAGTAATGCTAGTTTAACCGGCCGGTCGGCCCGGCCCTGCGACGGCGACCGTCAGCTTGGCCGGGGCGCCTAGCTCCTCCAGAACGCAAGCTAACAGGTTCAGTTCACCATCGGTTTTCTTAATCGCAGCCACATGTTTAACCTAATCGACTCACTTACTTATCTTGTCGCAGGCCGGACGCCGGCACTGCCGCCGGCGGCCAGATAATTAGATAGCAGCAGGGGTGGCACACTGGCACTGGCACAGGGCGGTTCATCTGTTGCTGGTGCGTTCATGTTCATCCACTCGATCATCCGCTGGTCATCGTGCCAACTTGCAGCTGAACAGCAACTAACTCAAATGCTGCCGGAAGAGGACGATGGGATGCAGACAAAAGTTCAGAGCGCAAGCCACAGTGTGGTGTGGCTACCGCTAAACCAGGGCACGCGCGACGCTGCCGTCGACGCCCGTGATGTTGATGTCAGTTAGAGCGTGTTGTCTGTCCGGGCCGGCACCGCCATGTTCATCAAATGAGACCTTAATTAACATGGGATTAAGCCACAGATGACGATGGTCAGCTGCCGGATGCCCTCTTGGTGGTGTAACAATTGGCGCATCCGTGTTGGGGCGCTAGCGTCTGACCACGCGAGTGCCGCCGCGGGTGCGGACAAGGTTCTCCGGAGCCGGTGGCATCGGATCGCATGGCGTGCGCGCGCGGGACAGCGACGGGAATCCTAAACAAATGCACGCGCGCTCCCCGGTTGGTGTTGTGGGTTGGGAACTTGGGCGCCCCAGCCCGGTGTCGAGAGGTAGGAGTTGAACAGGGGTCAATGATATATCAGATGCGTTCATCCTCTATTTGATGCGAGAAAATCGTAATTATAGAACACCAAATAATGAACTTCTCAATTATAGGATACACTAAATATGGACTTTGCCGGATGATCCTTGAAACATTGTTCCTTTGTTATGCATAACATTTAGCACTTTTAATCCATTTATTAATCTAAAATAGATATATTTTGGCATCCTAGGACCCTCTTTTTTTTGAGTTACATCCTAGGACCCTCTTGCTCTTGTACAACATCGATTCATATGTAGATAGAAGTGTCTTGAAATAAAGATGATGGTGACTCTACATAGCGAAATTCATTTTGTAAGGGTACGAACTTCATGATCTAAGCGAACTGCGTGATCTAAGCGAAGTGAGCTCGATATCAACATAGGTTCAAACCGTCACTCCGTGGTTTCTTCTAGTTGGTGTATATAATGAAATGGTCGTAAGGCTGTGTGTTTGCCGTCACACTTTTTAGGGGGTGCATTAGCACCCTCTAATGATAACGTAGCTTCGCCCCTGCGCCACCCACCGATGTCGCGTCCTCGCCGCCATAAGAGACGGCCTCCTCGGCATGTGCCATAGCAGCCGCCACCGCCATCTGAGAGGAGGCTGAGCGAAGGGAGTGGAGGAAGCGTGTAAGCCGCGCGCATACTGTCTACCACCTCCTTACACAAGAGGAGCTGTGAATGATGGCTAGAGCGATGGCTAGAGCTGACGCGGGGAAGCTGGATCCGAGGAAAACCAGAAGAAGTGACTAGAGAGATATTGGGAAGAATAAAGTTTCCGAAGCGTAGATATTTGGGAAAAGTCCGGTTTACACCCTCCAACTATCGCAAAAATCCGATTTTCAATCTTCAACTACGAAACTAGACAACATAGGTCATCCAACTGTCAAAATCGGGCAAATTTGGCCCCTGTGGTGGTTTTGAAGGTAGTTTTCCATTTTGTGAGAATTAAAAAATATTCAATTTTACACTAAAAATTTATAAATAATTCATTTTAAGTCAAAAAATTATGAAATTGGTATCAAAAGTTTTCTAAAAATATAACCTATCTATTGTCACATGACTTGTGAGCTATTCAGATCTAATTTTGTTTATGTTCATAATATTTGGTTGTTTGCGGTTATGCCTATTATTTTTAATAACTAAGATTCAAATGGAGCAATAATCTCCGGTCCTGCATGCCCATAAGGGGTCATCCACTGCATTGTGCACCAATGATGATTCTCCAGATGAAAAATAATTCTATGGCTCTCATCTCCACCACCCCCTCTCTCCACCTCGCCGCCATCATCGACAACACTGCCCCTCGCCGGTGATCATGGCCGAGAACGTGATCCAATCGTGACGCTGCCGTCATGGGTTCTTCCTCTGATCTTGTGTCACGACTGGATTTCGACATCGGCTTAGGATTTCAGGAGGAAATCCGTCATCGGTTCCATGCACCGGTACACCATCCCTTCCCAACTCCCGATGGATCTTTCTTTCTTCTCGCAACCTTCAGGCGCTTCTTGTTTCGTCTCACAGAAGATTCAGTCGCCCTTGCTCTTCAATCCTATTTGGGTGGTCGTGCCGCTGACTTTCATGTGAAATTCTTGAGCACAAACCATTTTCGCTTCTCGGTCTTTTCCAAAGATGTGGGTTTTCAAGTCTACAAGCTACGTAGAGTGGTAACATCTTGCTTTGATATCTACTTCCATCTCTGGAACAATGGCACTGCTCATTGGGAAAAAGAAAAGCGTGCTTGGGAGATTGAACAAGAAAAAGAATGGACCCGTGTTATGTCCAAGAAAGGAAAAAGATCTCTCAGAAAACAGGCTCAGGTGCAGAAACGAGTTCGTTTTGCAGAAAAGTTAGTTCAGTCTCCTCCAAAGAAGAAACCTTGCCACGCTTCTACTCTCAAGTTTGGATCTTTCATTGTCAATGTGGATTCTTCAGTGCCAATGGATGTTTCTGATTTTCACTCTCAAGATGGTCTCAACCGAGCTAAGTCATCTCCTTGTGATCAATGGGATAATCCTCATGAGATGCATGACAAGAAATCAGATTTTCCTAGAGTTGAAATTGCACAAACACAGGATCGTGTTCATCGCGCTGATCCGGATTTTTAGGCTTCTTTCATGCAACGTGAAGGTAACTTCTTTTCGAATTTCAAATTCAGTCATGAGGCCGTTAAGTGCACGCGATGTTTAAGCCGAGAGCATAATCATCGGGACTGCCTTTCCAAAGCCAGATGCACCACTTGCTTTCTCTTTGGACATGTCAGAAAATTTTGTTACAAGGCCAGAAAAGAGAAGCGAGTCTGGCTTCCTAAAGCCCAGGTAACTTCCTGTGAGTCCAAACTTCATTGGAGGCTCAAAGAGCCATTGTGCAAAGGGTTTTCGGAATCTACGATTAATTATGGAAAATCAAATCTACCGGACTCGGAGAAATTTGAGGCGCCGATTAGTGCTACAGGGAACGACCCTTCCACTTCCCCGGACGCACAAAATCTTACCCTCCAGCAACAGGAACTACCCTATTGTGTTTCAAGTCCGCCGTCACACTCCACAATCCAAGAAAACCACAATCCCCCCCAAGCCTCGGTTGAAGGCGACGATCAAGCGATCATGGCGAACTTCGTCGTCAAGCCCGAGCCTTTCCTCGTGGGCGGGATGCATGTGGATCATGGATGGAACAGGCCTTCTCGTGCTCGTGTGGCTTTGGGAGGAGAACCCACATGGGAGCATGAAGACTACGCCATTGTCTCGGTGAACCCGATGCCACACGCAAATCATATGAGGCAAGCTCTCAACGCAATCTGCGAGTTCCTGGAGCACAATCAGAGGGTAGAGGGTACGTGTAACTGCAGCCTTTCTCTCACCTCTAGGTTTGGGGCTCATTAGACTCAGAACAGTAGCTCAGAGAGATCAATTGGTCCGCAACTCCCCCTACAACTTTGATCGGAACCATGTTGTTACAGTAGTTAAGCACGATGAAGGTATTAACTCCAGAGCTTGCATCTACTCTCGTGTCTGTTGGATCATGTTCCTGTCAGAAGGATCTTTTCATTCGTGCTGCAGTTGCGCCCTTTGGATGTCTTCTAGAATGGTACAGAGATGATAATAGATCTTGTATTTTGGTGCGAGCTCTTATCCTGAGTGCAGATAGAGTTCCGCGCAGTCTAATCATTTCACGTGGCACACTGATTGGTGGCATGGGGCGTTCTTGGTCTGTTCCTGTGTACATTCTCAACGGCAATTTCCCGAATGCCTTCCCAGCTGATGAGGATCCTATCCCTTTTGATGGGGAACCCCATCCGGAGCATCCCCCAATTGTGCTTGGCCCCAACCCACAGGAACCTAACTGGCAGGATGAAGTAATTGGAGCTGCTAATAATCTAGTATTGCATGGTGGACAGCCACATAACCAAAACCAGAATCATGTTCAGCATAATGAGGATGAGGAAGATGACCCTGAGGAGGAATTTGATGAGGAGTTCTTTGAAGATGCAGATGGTAACATGTTAAATGAGGAGCCACAAGTGCAACACCAGGAGGTTGATCTTGATATGTTAGGTTCCTCCATGGAGTTCCTCAGAGCCAATGGTCCAGATATTGCCATAGAAGAAGTTTTTGGGGGAATCTAGTCTGATGGTTCCTCTTCCTCAAGTGATGCTTCCTCTCCCCTGAATGAAGATATGATAAGATTCATTGTGGCACAAAACCACTGTGCCACTATCACAATCTTCCACAGAAGGGGCATACCAAGCTCTGACTCACAGAGCATCTCCTTCAAGCCAATTCTGGTGGATAGTGAGCTTTTGACTAGCCAACCAACACCTCAGTCAGCTGACAGCAGCTCAGGTTCTTGGGTGCCAACTGGCCTTGAGATAGTCCCTTGGTAGCCATGTGTTCCTGCTTCTCTTTTGCAGCTCTGGCCAAATGTGGTTGATGCCTGGCGCCAAAAGAAAAGGAAACAGAACATTAGTTTCTCTCAAGCTCCAGATGCTGGGGATAACCCCTCTTTATGCTCTGCAGACACTCTGTGCCAGGACCAAGAAGCTCATCACAGCACAGCCCCAAGAAGCCAAAAGAAGAAAGCAACAAGGACAGGTACTGTATTCTTGCCCAGCACTGTTGCAAATCCAACAACACACCTCTCTGAAAACAGTGTCAGGAGAAGTGCAAGATGGAATAAAGCTGAGGGTTTCTGTGCCATAAGACTTGAAAGAGAACCAGCCAAAAAGAGGAAAATCAGCATTGTTCAGATTGATGAAAAGACAGGAGAAGCTGGGCCTGTCCCTCTCGCTATCCTTCAAGGCTGGGGAATCAACTGTGGTCTGGCTCCTAGTGAGCTCACCAATGAAGTGCTGATGCAAGAGCCATCAGCAAGCCATATCGAAGTGGAAGATGCAGATGACAACCTTGAGGCCTGACAGAGCTACAGATGTATTCAGCCAGAAGATACACTGCTGTTTTATTTTGTTTCTTGCTACTCTGTCCTTTTGTTGGCACTATGTTACTTTATGCTTGTTTGGGTACTTGTTGTGCTGCTTATCTATGCTGGTCATAGTAAGCTTTAAACTCTCTTACTTTGCGTTTCATCATGAATAGTCGAAACTAGAACATTCTATGTTGGAATATCAGGGGTTTAAATGGCTTAGGAAAATGGGATGCTATCAGAAACAAAATTGATGAGAGTGGCTGTTCACTAATTTGCATACAGGAAACAAAGCGTGAAATGATAGATGCTCCTTTCATCAGAAATTTTGCACCAAGGCGTTTTGATCAGTTTGATTTCATTCCTTCAGTTGGAGCTTCAGGTGGTCTCCTGATTCTCTGGTGTAGTTCTATCTTTGGTGGGATAGTTGTTGAAAAATTACACTTTAGTATCACAGTTAATTTCACCCTCAATTCGCAATGGTGATAACTCGCGACTAAGCAATATCTATGGCCCTTGTGATGAGCCAACTCGCCTTCATCAATTGGTTTAGAAACCGTGAGGTAGATGAAAATATTAATTGGCTTTTCCTAGGTGACTTCAATTTTTACAAATCTCTGGAAAATCGTAACAGACCAGGAGGTAATCTAGGGGATACTCTCATTTTCAATGATGCTATTGGCCACTTAGGATTAATTGAGCTACCTCTGAAAGGAAGATCATACACATGGAGTAACATGCAGTCCAATCCCCTCCTAGAACAACTAGATTGGTTTTTCACTTCCCCCGATTGGACTCTAGATTTCCCTAACACCGAGGTCCTTCCACTTGCAAAAATCACTTCAGACCATATACCTTGCAGAATCTCTATCAATACCAAAATACCTTGGTCAAATATCTTCAGATTTGAAAACTTTTGGATAGAATGTGATGATTTCTTACAGGTAGTTCAGGAGAGTTGGTCTAATTATGCAGTGGAAGCAAATCTAGTCAAACAGATCTCATCTCGGTTTAAAAAGCTCAGGGCAGACCTAAAGAACTTGAGCAAAAATCTATCCAATCTAGGACTTTTAATTGAAAACTGCAACTTGGTGATTGGCTTTTTGGATAGTCTGGAGGACAAAAGACAGCTTTATAACCCAGAGCTCAATATGAGGAATATCATCAAGTCTCAACTGAGAGATCTGCTTCACTATAAGAACATCTATTGGAAAAATAGGTACACAGTTAATAGAATCAAATTTGGTGATGAATGTACTAAATTTTTCCATGCAATGGCAACCATCTCTTATAGAAGAAATAGTATAGCACAGTTGCTAAATGATAATGGAGCCTGGGTTCAGGATCATGAAGGGAAAGCCAATCTTCTATGGTGCTCTTTCAAGAACAGGATGGGAGTAAGCTCTGGTATATCTATGCTCTTTGACCTGAACAGTCTTCTCACCAGGAGAGAGGACCTAAACCTCTTGGCTGAGCCTTTCCTGCAGGAAGAAATAGACAACATTATTAAAAGAATGCCAAATGATAAAGCTCTTGGGCCTGATGGATTTAATGGGAAATTCATGAAAAAATGCTGGCAACTAATAAAAGATGAGTTTTATGTCTTGTGCAATGAGTTCTTTTCAGATCTCAACTTGGAGGGCATCAACAGCTCCTTCATAATTCTCATACCTAAAAAGGCAAATCCATAGTCAATTAATGATTACATACCAATCTCTCTGATGAACATCAGTATTAAACTTTTGACCAAGATTCTTGCAGACAGATTACAGATGGCAATTATCAGGTTGATTCACAAAAATCAGTATGGCTTCATCAAAACAAGAACTATACAAGACTGCTTGGCATGGAGCTTTGAATATATTCACCAATGCCATCATTCCAGAAGAGAGATAATAATTCTCAAACTTGACTTCGAGAAGGCTTTTGACATAGTGGAACATCAAGCAATCCTAGATATCATGATTCACTTGGGCTTTTCCAACAAGTGGATAGGCTGGATTAGAAACATTCTAAGCTCTGGCTCCTCGGCAGTGTTACTCAATGGAGTTCCTGGTAAGACCTTTAAATGCAAGAGAGGAGTAAGGCAAGGGGATCCTCTATCCCCTCTTCTCTTTGTCTTGGCTGCTGAACTGCTTCAGGTGTTGATTAACAAAGTTGCTGCCCTCAATCTGCTGAAAGCTCCTATTCCACAGCCAAGTGAGGAATTTCCTATAGTCCAATATGCATATGATACTCTCCTAATCATGCAGGCTGATGCCAGACAATTGTTCTTCCTTAAAGCACTGCTTAACTCTTTTGCAGAATCCACAGGTCTAAAAGTGAATTATAGAAAATCACAAATGCTACCAATCAATGTTACTGCTGAGAAAATGGAGATTTTGTCACAAACTTTTGGCTGTTCCATTGGCACCTTGCCATTCACTTATCTTGGCTTACCCTTGGGGACCACTAAGCCAAAGATGGAAGATCTAACCCCGATGATGGACAGAGTTGAAAGATCACTTTCTAGATGCAACACTTGGCTTTCCTACTCAGGAAGATTACAGATGATCAATTCAGCCATCTCCCCAATTGTGACTTACACAATGTGCACCATTAAGCTGCCAAGAGGGGTAATTGAAAACATAGATCGAATTAGAAAGCAATGCTTGTGGAGAGGAAATACAGAAAATAGAAGAGGAGGTAATCTAGTTGCCTGGGAAACAGTTCAAAAGCCCAAAAAGCAAGGAGGTTTGGGGATAATAAACTTAAAATTGCAGAATGATGCTCTTCTTCTCAAACATTTGCACAAGTTCTATAATCAAGCAGACATCCCTTGGGTGCAGTTGGTCTGGTTTAAATACTATCAAGATAGAGTCCCACATGCCTCGAGAGAAACATGATCTTTCTGGTGGAAAGATATCTTAAGACTCAATACTATCTACAGATCAATATCCCGCTGCATTGTTGGGAATGGCTCTACTGTCTGTTTTTGGGAAGACAAATGGACAGAAGAAATTTTGGCAGTAGCCATCCCAGATTAGCTTCCTTTGCAAAGTCAGATTCAATTTCAGTCTTGGAAGTCATGCAAGCCAATACTTTGGATGATATCTTCTTCTTGCCTCTCTCACAGCAGGTCCTTAATGAATTGGAACATATTCAAGGAATTATTCAGAACGTGTCTTACGACAAGAATGGAAGAGATACTTGGCTTCCATCCTGGGGACCCCATCTTCACTTCCAACAAGTTCTATTCACTCATTTACAACTTGTTGGAAACACATCCTGTCTATAGAATGATATGGAAATCCAACTGCACCCCGAGAATCAAATTCTTCATCTGGTTGGTATTGGTGGATAACTAAATACCAAGACAGTGCTGACTAGAAGACATATAGCAGTTCATCAAGATGAAATTTGTGTCATGTGTGACACAGGAGCCACAAAAACAATTGATCATTTATTCTTTGTATGTCCATTTGCAAGACGTTGCTGGAGGACTCTAAACTTTACTTGGGATAATTCCATTTATATTGAAGACAGGTTGTATCATGGAAGAATAGAGAACGGGCAAGAATTTTTTACAGAAGCAATGATGATCGCAGCATGGGAGCTCTGGAAGATGAGAAATGATAAAAAAAATTTAATAGAGGACATCCTACTTTGCCCAGATCTACCCCATAAGGCACCAAACGAATTACGCTAAAGCCACCCACAGAAAAGCCCCCCGCTGAGAGATCTACGAAGCAGTGCACCAAAGAAAGTGTACCAAGATTTGCTTCCCCATTGAAATCAATGGCTCATAACACTACTACCAAAACTTCAACTCGATCGGACGGCCCATGTTTTATGGATCCGCTGCTTCAACGCGTGCCCACCCAATCCCACCTCCAGCCCGCGCACGCAGCCCCTCTCCCGGGCAAGGTTCGAACCCCAGGACCAACAAATCGATTTTACTCCCCTGTTCTAAAAAACAACGCGCGGGCTCTCCCTCCCGCGCGCCTCCCGCAAACCTCACCGGCAGCTTCCAGCGCCTCGCCTCCCGCCGAACCCGCCTTGCGCCGGCGGCTCGAGTGCTGCCCGCCTCGCCTCCAGCGGGCTTCGGCCGCCGCGGCCGCCGGGACTCGCCACCTGCAGGCTCGGGCGCCCCCACCGGGACGCGTGCGGCCTCCGGGCGCAGCCGTGACGCGCGTCGGCTTAGGGCTGCGGCTGTAGTCGCCGTGACGCGCGCACGTCTCGCTCGCCCCCGCGCTCCGGCCACCGCCGCCTTTCTCTTCCCCCAGCTTCCAAACCTCGGTTGTCACTGTTTTTTGCCGCCGGTGGTCGCCTAGGGCCAAATCTGGCCGCCCCTTCACCGGATCCGGCCGCCACCTTGCCGGATCTGGTCGGGACGCTCCTCTCTCGGCTGGCATTGCGGGGATCTGGCCATCCTCACCGCCGGCGGCAGCCCACAACCGGCACAGGGCGCCTCCTTCCCTCCTCCTTTCTCTTCCCCTGGCCTCCAAACCTTGGTTGTCTCTGTTTTTTGCCGCCGCCGGCCGCCCCTACCTCCTTTCTCTTCAGTGCTCGACCGTGGTCCTCATCGAACTCCCATATAAGAGACCTCGCTCCTCCTAATGCTGCGGACACAGTGATCCGGCGGCCGACAGCACCACGGACCTCTAAACCATTGTTGTACGAGCGGCCGGCGGTAGCGTCCAGCGATCCGGTTAATAACTCTACCTTGTGCAATTAATTCCTCTACGGCACAGGTAATCGCTGGTGTCAAAATGTAGCTAGGAGGTGGGGTGCTCCGCGATCCAGCAGACGTAATGCCAGACTGGTACATTTTGAACTCCATGTGCTGAACTCAATTATTTTTCTTGTGGTTTTCTTGATGTTTCTACTGTGATGGAGTGACTTACACATTCCACATGCGAGTTTTGCTGTGATAATTAGTAAGAAGCTTGTTCGTTCAGTGCATCCCGCTATATGAATATAATTAGTGACGCCTTCAGTATTTTAAAATTTGCGGTATATGGTGTAGTATTGCATATGCTTATGCCTTTTACTGCTGATAGTGACGGCAGCTGGTGTCTCATTTGAACGGACATTGTAAAGTGCTGTTTAGAAGTTCATTTGGGGGAGAGAAAGAGAGCTTACATTGCATTGCAGCTGTCGTGCTGATAATGGGTTAAATCTGAGGCATTCAAGTGATCTCGTTTTCCTTTATTGAAGCATGTCTAAATGACACCTTGAGTTTCTAAGTCTTTAAATGACATGTTGAGATGTGCCATGGTCCAAATATTGTTGTGAGGAGTGATATTGGTGTGGCATCTAAGACCACCTAACCCACTCTTTGGACTAAGCAAAACCTTCGAGGTAACCCCTAGGGTTGTTTTGAAGGTGGCTTGCATTGCTGACCTAGATCTCTAGGGGCTCTTCACTTCACTTCCTGCTGGATTCGAACCTAGGACCTGTGTCAATGTTAGTGGGACTAATATGTCAAGTCAATTCAATCTCATGGTTTCCTGCCTTGGTCTCAAGAATGAAGAAATAAAATTCCAATTGGGGGTAATGATCAACAATGATTTCTGAGATAAGCACCTTTGAGGAATCAGGGCTGCTGTTGGCATTTAAGTGGAATCCTCTGTCCTCTCTTGGAAACCTTTTCAACTATGCTCAAACGGTTTTGTTCTTGGATGGTCATGCCATTTTTCATGGATGATAACCAGGACAGCTCCACTTATCTGAACAGGTTGATCTGCTGATAAGAGAAGGCGCGGATACAGTTATATGATCGAGCAAAGGCGAAGCTAAACCCACTCAAATATTTTACTGCTACCCACACAGTACCTTATGTAATTTGTTTCTTTAGTTGAATAATGTTTTTGCAGCGTGTTTTTTTTGTCTAACCTTTTTGCTAAATTATTTTCCTTTCCTTACACCTGCCTAACTTCATGCAGTTACCTTCTACCTTGCTGCAATATCAGTGCTTCCCCTGCATGAAAATACTTTCAGTTACCTTCTTTTATCTCAAAATTTCTCGCAATGTTTTTTTGAGTTATGTTTAGGTCCTGTACTCCTGTTGGACTTGGGTGAGTTTGGACTCTGAAGGCATTGTGCTTTGTTCAGAGTCCTGTACTCCTGAAGGCATTGGTCCTGTACTCGCAATGATAAGTTCAGAGTTTTGTTCATTGTTCCCCCTTCTGTGTTGGTCCAAAGTTCTAACTGGGATCCTTTTGCAGGTTTGTTCATCTCTCTTCTTGTCTCTAGATGAAATAGATGAGCCTACAATCAATGCTATCATGAACTGCATGAGTATTGGCCCTAGTTTGCTATCCATACCTTTTGTTTTTTTAGATTATAATCACTCAGCTTGACTTTATTACCATACTGAATCCCTTTCTATTTGTGATATGCTGCTATTTTCCTTGGAAGATTCTTTAATCAAGAATTTCTGCTAATATTTAGGTATGCGCTACCAGTATCTCTTATTGTGATTAATGATGCTCATTGTATTTCTGGATGGTGAGTTGATACCTACTTGTAGCCACTTTGTTTAACTGGATAGCAATTTGAGTTACACAGTCTTGATTTTAATTCATTGGAACTTGGGTAATCTTTGATGGATTAGGTGCATGCTGAACAATCTATAAAAGTGAGCATTTCCCTCTCTAGGTATCTCCATGCTATCATACCATCTGAAGAAAGTTTAGCTAAGGTTCTTAACAGGACACTTTGTTGGATAAAACCAATGTTCTTACGGCGTTAAGGCGAGTTGTGGCGAGTCACCACCGCCTAGCCGCCTAGGCGGGCTAAGGCGACGCCTAGGCGGGCTAAAACGCCTACGAGGGCCAAAACAGGGGAGCGCCTTGTTGCCTAGGCGACGCCATAAGAACATTGGATAAAACCAATGCTTTCAGTAGTACTTTGGTTTGGTTCAGGAGGGGAAGTATAAAGAGCTTAACCATAATGTCTAGGTAGCTTTAGATTTAATACTAATATGCTCAACTCCTAGTGATGTCACATGAAAGTTCTTCATTGATCAGAGAACTTGAGGAGGCTTCTTTACTAAGTAACCATTGAAATGCTTGAATGGTAAAACAGTTTTACAGACTTGTTAAATAGAAGTATAATTCCACATTCCCTGTGGTATGTCACATTATTGGCCCTTCAACTCTCTTGTGTGTATGCACATCTATTGCAGTAATTGAATGAATAGATTGTGAAATCAATGACATCTTTCCTCTCTCTTAAAGTTAGCTGCAATAACTTTCCAAATTCTTCTAAACCAATGTGTGATAGCTCATGACAGTTTCTCATGCTCACTGTACTTTCCAGGAACGTTACTGATCATAACAAAATGAAGCCACCAGTTCCAACTTCTAAATCGACAGCTAGCATGGTAGATGACCTATTTGTTGTTCTAGACACATCCTCTGCTTCAGGTTCTGCATATACATCCCTAGGAAGATCTGCAAATCCCTTGGAAGATCTAGAGAAGCCTGCAAACTCTGAAGGCAAGGCTGCTGCTGATAGTTTATTTGAGGAACCAATTACATTTGACCAGGCTCCAAAATCAGATCGTTTGTTTGCCTCTGAAGTCAATGGTCATGCCAAGGCCACCAGTTACAGTAGGCTTTCAGGCTCTTGATAAGCAGTACTACAACTTTCTTCTTTTTCCTTGGTAAAATTTTATACTTAACAATCTCAAATTGCACTGCAGGATTTCAGGCTCTTGATGAGCAGTACTATAAATCATGGTTTCATATGTGTCCTGCATTGGGTAAACCTGTTCCATTTTGCAACCTGTAGCCAAGTGCCAAGTGAATAAGCTTGCGATTGACAATAGTCTATTTTGATAATGTGGTAGTTTCCATCATTGGGCTATATGAGCCCCCAAATTATGTTTGTACCGGTTCTTTTATTACAGCCATGATGTTAGTGGTCAGCTCTCTAAAACTTATTTTCATTCCCCTAACAATTGTATGTGGTTATTTATATATAATCCCCATGCTTTAATATATGATTCAAAGTGGAGGTTTTGCTCTGATGAAGAACTTTTGCTTTGTGTGTGCGTATTGGAGTTCGTGTTTCTGCTATATCAGTTCCTAAATTTGCCATAAATATTACATATGTTTTTTTTACCCGTAGCATTAGCACGGGCTAACTTACTAGTGGATATGTAATTTCAAGAAGCAGGATCTCTCACAATCTCTTAGATTCAAGGCTGACCTGCGGTCAACCTTTTGCTTTTGGCTTGATACTTTTAGTTAATTTTTGTATGTAAGAACACTCTAAACTCTCTGTTGTTTTAATATATTTTTTACTGTGGGGGATCTCCCCCACAGTCTTTGCTAAAAAAATGGAGCAATAATAGTTAGGTTACATTTTTAGAAAAAAATTGTTACTAGTTTCTTATTTTTCTGATTTAAAGTGAATTAGTTTTGATTTTTTTAATCTAATTAGATTTATTTAATTTTTTAAGAAAATGCAAAACCACTCAAAGAGCCAAATTTGTCCGATTTTGACAGTTGAATGACCTATGTTGTCCGGTTTCGTAGTTGAAGGTTGAAAATCAGACTTTTGCGATAGTTCGAGGGTGAAAATTGGACTTTTCCCTAGATATTTACAGCTACACTTATACGGATGTGATGAATGTGAGCCGTTAATTTACCCTCCGATGCCGTAAATTATTTTTACTATCGTGGACGCGCTCCCCAGCAGCCTAGTCCGGGTGATCGTTATACAACAACATAATCTTTTGTCCCAAGCGAGTTGGGGTATGCTAGAATGAAACCCAAAAGACATAAAAGTCATAGTCCAAGCGCTCATATCTAGGGATGAAAACGGTCGGGAACGGTCGGGAAAATCCCTAAACCATTCCCGCAACCACATTTTTGGACCGGGAACGGGATCGGGAACGGGAATGCCCGACGGGAAAACGAAATCGGTATTACGGAATATCGGGAACGGAATAATTCGATCGGGAACCTACCGAATACGATCGGGAATCGGAAACTCAAGACGGGAAAATACATATGACCACTCAAACAGTTCAATACAGATAAGTCAAGCACAATAGCAAATCACAAATACATAATTCACACGGCAACATGCCAACACAGGCACACAGTACACAGACACAACAACATCCCAAAGTTTCCAAAAGTTTAGGCAGCACGCAGCAGCACTGCCACTGCAGCACCAGCATAGCAGCAGGCCAGCAGCCCAGCTACCCCAGCAGCACCGCATGTCCCCCAAGCAGCAACCAGCAAGGCAGCAACATCCAAGTCCAAGTCCAACAGACATAGTGAC